>NC_090179.1:20801772-21405939 GCF_024679245.1 Pseudorasbora parva
GTGGTCCCAGCTCTTTTCATGTCATTGACCAGCTCCTCCTGTGTAGTTCTGGGCTGATGTCTCACCTTTCTTAAGATCATTGAGACCCCACAAGGTGAGCTCTTGCATGGAGCCCCAGTCCGAGGGAGATTTACTGTCATGTTTAGCTTCTTCCATTTTCTAATGATTGCTCCAACAGTGGACCTTTTTTTACCAAGCTGCTTGGCAATTTCCCCATAGCCATTTCCTGCCTTGTGGAGGTATACAATTTTTTCTCTAGTGTCTTTGGACAGATCTTTGGTCTTGGTCATGTTAGTAGTTGGACTCTTACTGATTGTATGGGGTGGACAGGTGTCTTTATGCAGCTAACGACCTCAAACAGGTGCATCTAATTTAGGATAATAAATGGAGTGAGGTGGACATTTTAAAGGCAGACTAACTTTGAGTCTTTGAGGGTCAGAATTCTAGCTGATAGACAGGTGTTCAAATACCTTTTTGCAGCTGTATCATGCCAATAAATAGTTAAAAATCTTATATTGTGATTTCTGGATTTTTTTAAAAATTGATTATGTCTCTCACAGTGGACATGCACCTACGATGACAATTTCAGACCCCTCCATGATTTCCAAGTGTGAGAACTTGCAAAATAGCAGGGTGTTCAAATACTGTCTATTGTCAGTCCAGGCCAGTACTGTATTGTCACCATACATTATGTTTGTTGACCATGTACAAAATGTTTTTTTTTTTTATAATGTCTAACTATCAATCTCATTTAATCTAAATGTACTGGCCTGGACTGACAATAGACAGGTCTGTCAACTGGCCTGAAAGTCTCTCACACTGGCCTGAGCCATTGAATGATCCTTATTGTCGAGATTAATACAGATCTTTGTATGTTTATCTATAAATATGTGTGTGTGTTCGTGTGTTTGTTCGTGTGTGTGTGTTCACCCTAACGACATGTGTAAGAGATAAGCTCAGACTCCAGACTAAAGAGAATAATTAGACTGTTGTCATTAGCCATGTCTACTGCAGTGTGTGTGTGTGTGTGTGTTTGTGTGTGTGTGTGTGTGTGTGTGGTTGTGTGTGTGTGTGCTGATGTCTGTTCCAGACTTCTTATCCTTACACAGACAAAACAAAGCCTGCTGTTTGAGTTGGCCGCTCAGCACTAACCTTTATCAGATGTCTCACATCCACAGAGAGAGAGAAAGAGAGAGTGAGAGAGATGGGCGGGTGTTGAAAGAGAGTCGGGGAGCAAAACCCCAGCGTGTGTAATGAGAGGTTGAAGTTTGTGTGGGGTTGTTTTTTTAATGTCTTTTTAGAGTAGTTTTAAATGCAATATAATATTGCTGCAAAATAAAAAAAAAAATCTTAAATTAAAAGCGGGTGTTAATCTTTTCCTCCCTTTGTTTTAATTAAGCTGGTCAGATGAATTGATATGGACAGATCACTCATTCTTCAGTACCTCAACAAAACAGGCAACAATTTCAGACTGCATTTGAGTACAATTTGCCACAAATTGTACAAAAAAATAATTTGTGTTATTATAAATATTAGACTACAATATCATTTAGATTTACAGAAACAATATAATATAGCAGACATTTATTTGGGAAAGGGACATTTTTTTTTTTTACCAATTTCACAATTGCATCATATACATTTATGAGACTAAGTGTAATATAAAATAACAAAAATATTAAGCAGCATTCACTGGTTTTAACTTTGATAATAATAAGAAATGTTTCTTGAGCCTCAAATTTAGCATATGAGAATGATATCTGAAGGATCACAGATGACTGGAGTAATGATGCTGGAAATTCAGCTTTGCCATAATAGACTGTTTAATATATATTAGTCTATGAAGAATTGAGTCTTACAGGTAGATTTAGAGGTGATGCTATTTTAAAATCTGTCTTAAGAATCAGTGGGATGTATGAAATAATCCTACTCGTCTCACAGCTGTTCCCAGAGTACCCTGCAAGACATCCACATCTGCCCGTCACATGATCACAGGCCATGCCCACTGGACAGATGCATCTTTGCTCACAGTTTCTACCAAACCATCCAGATGCACAGGCTATACACACAACATAAAGACAGTGAGAAAGAAAGCAGATGGATTGCAGAGTGAGCAGCCCGCGTTCACCCATGTGAACATTCCAGTGTGTAATGGAGACAGAATACAGTAATTTGTGTGATGACATGTGAATCGCGGCTATCAGTGCTTACAAACTCCTCACTATAAATCACTATAATCACTTACATCTTACTAACTACAGCCAAATAAAGCACTCCGAGTGAGTCTGTGAGAGAGAGAGACAGATGTGTTTATGAGTATATAGGGTCTTTGGGTGTTGAAGCATGAGTGAATGTGGTTTTTTTTGTTTGTTTGTTTGTTTGTTAAAGAGAAAGACTTTCTATTGCTGTGCATATTCTACAATAATAACATTAACTACGAGTACACATGTACATTTTAATGTGTGTGTATGTGTGGTCCTGTATTTCTGACGATGGGGACCAAATGGATAGTAATACCAGTAGTTTTTGACCTTGTGGGGACATTTTTTGGTCCCCATAAGGAAAAATGCAGAAAGTTTTCTATGAGGGTTGTGTTTAGATTTAGGGGTAGGAGATAGAATATATAGCTTGTACAGCATAGAAATATCTCTATGCAATGTCCCCATTACAAAAAGTGTGTGTGTGTGTGTGTGTGTGTGTGTGTGTGTGTGTGTGTGTGTGTGTGTGTGTGTGTGTGTGTGTGTGTGTGTGTGTGTGTGTGTGTGTGTGTGTGTGTGTGTGTGTGTGTGTGTGTTTTAACTCACTCTGTTGGCAGCTGGTTCCTGTCCACCCAGGTGTGCACTGGCATTGGCCGATCACTGGGTCACATGACCCTCCGTTGTGGCAGTCACATGATTGACTGCAGTTGGGACCAAATGTACCGGCTGAACAAGCTACAACACAAACACATATATGAAACAAACCAAAGTTTTAAAAATCTAAATATGTAGTACTTTGCAAAATGCAAATATGTCTGTCTTTCTTTACTTGCACACGCCATATCCAGTTAAGAAACATACAGAATATGTTCTATTCTAGATGTTCCAAATACAGCAAATGTAAACTATTATTATGTTGATCTGTGAAGTGTAAAAAGCCCTTGTATCCAGATAACAAACCTAACTACACTATATTGTAAACACTTTATTTGATATCTCAAAGTGGTTCGTACATGGCATGAACGCATTTGCTTTAGCAGACACAAATAGCAGGAGATTATTCTAATGTGAAGCTAAAAAATAGAAATAAGCGAGAAAGGCAGACGCAAATCTAAATAATGATTTGCATTTTTTGAAAAGAAGGGCCACAAAGCCAACTAATAACATCACCCGACTCCAAAGAGGTTTCATCACAGTCGAGATTGCCCTGCAAAACATGTCATGGGAAAGCCAGACGTAAAAATAAAACATCTGAGAGAGGGATCTTTAACACAAACCTCACTTCATTAAAAAGAGAGGGAGAGTGAAACAGAAAGAGAGATAAATCTTTATTGGGCCCCTGATCTATTAAACTACTGACGGGAGATCGCATGAGAAGACGGATGGTACTAAACCAATGTGCCGCAGAACTCTCTTAAAAATGCATCTTACCCTAATAAAGTACTGACAGACACACAAACGGAACACTCCTAAAAAGCATCCTTCCACAGTAAACACAAACATACACAGATAAGATCTTTTTAAAAGCATCCTATGGTGATTAAAAACATGGATGGGTTTAACCTTTCTGCAGCACACTGGGGGGCTTTTCCCTCTCTTTATACACACACTTTGTCTGCGAGCTGATAAACTGTGAGGATTGGGTGAATGATAGTAGGGTTATTTCTGTGCAAGGATGCGGCGTTCAGCCGGAGATGAGCCTCCAATCACACCCCGTTTTAATGATGTGGGCGGCTTACCCAGAATGCATTGCGGCGGTGCCCAGCCAGGAGTGCAGCGGCAGGCGCCTGTGATGTGGTGACACTGGGCCTCGTTCCCGCACTGGCACATCTGCACACAGTCCTGCCCGTAAAACCCAACAGGACATCCTATGGAGGAGAGGAGATTTGAGTCAGCAGTGTGTGTGTGTGTGTGTGTGTGTGTGTGTGTGTGTGTGTGTGTGTGTGTGTGTGTGTGTGTGTGTGTGTGTGTGTGTGTGTGTGTGTGTGTGTGTGTGTGTGTGTGTGTGTGTGTGTGTGTGTGTGTGTGTGTGTGTGTGTGTGTGTGTGTGTGTGTGTGTACTTGTCTACCTATCTAACAGGGGACCTTGGCGTCGTTACACACTCACCAACAGGGGACCTCTGAGCCAAGAGGGGACATTTTTCAAGTCCCCTGTTGGTCATGCATTAAATCATGTTAAAATGAAGTAAAACACTAAAGAAATGCTCTGGTGATTTTTTTAATGTTTGACCAAGTAGGGACCTACAGGTGTGTGTGTTTAAATCATGTTAAAATCAAGAAAAAACACTCTGGTGAATTTTTAAAAATTTTGACCAAGAGGGGACCTAAGAGTGTGTGAGTGTTTAAGGCCATGCTCAGCAGCTCCCCTGTAGGCTGGAGCAGGAACTGTAATAGCCCTTAAACACACGTCGTTCACACACACACACACACTCCTCTATTGTTTGAATGGCCTGCTGTCCTCTGACTCTAGAGCTGCTGTTTAACAGGCTGCTTACTAAAGGAACAAACATCATATAGATTATATCTCTTTACTAAATACCCTGACTAGTTTCAAACTTTGCATTACTTACTAAAATTAAATTAAATACTACAGGATCCAAGAAAAAAAGGATTAAAAAATCTAAACAACCAGGATGTAATTAGAAATACATCTGCCATCAAAATGTGTGTGTCTTCAGTTTCTACAAATAAATATTGTAAACACCATCCATCATGGCCGTGGACAGATATATATATATATATATATATATATATATATATATATATATATATATATATATATATATATATATATATATATATATATATATATATATATATATATATATATAAAACATTTTAATGAGAGTAGCCTATATTTACTGAAAAATAATGCATTATTTTATTTATCAAAAAAAAAAAAAAAAAAAAGGTACGGTAAATGGGA
This sequence comes from Pseudorasbora parva, assembly GCF_024679245.1. Taxonomy (NCBI): domain Eukaryota; kingdom Metazoa; phylum Chordata; class Actinopteri; order Cypriniformes; family Gobionidae; genus Pseudorasbora; species Pseudorasbora parva. The sequence goes on from NC_090179.1 coordinate 20,806,897, forward strand.
AAAACTTTGCATCTAAAGTTCTTTTAAACAAGTGTTAACATAGACATTATTAAAAAAAAAATTATGTTAGCCAAGTATTTGTAAAAATAATGTGTGACTTTTGGCCCATATAAAAGGCCCATCTTACCACCTTATACATTTATGAGTTTTTTAAACTAACCACTTTTGATTTATTTATGATTTACAAAATGATTCTGGGTCCCCTGTTAGATAGTAAATCACGACGCTTGTGTGTTTGCTGTGACATTTCTTATCATCACAAACACACTGCAAAGATTTAGAGATTTAGATTTTTTACCGCAATACCTGAGTTTAAAGGGTTAAATCAAGCAGAAATAGCTCTCTAATGTATTAAATGCAGGTCATTATTGAATAGTGATTACGTTAAACACACACTGACTCAGGTCCCCTGTTAGATAGTAAATCACGACGCCTGTGTGTTTGCTGTGACATTTCTTATAATCACAAACACACTTTAAAGATTTAGAGTTTTTACAGCAATAACTGAGTTTAAAGAGTTAAATCAAGCAGAAATAGCTCTCTAATGTATTAATTGCAGGTCATTATTGAATAGTGATTATGTTACACACACACACTGACTCAGGTCCCCTGTTAGATAGTAAATCACGACGCCTGTGTGTTTGCTGTGACATTTCTTATCATCACAAACACACTGTAAAGATTTAGAGTTTTTACAGCAATACCTGAGTTTAAAGGGTTAAATCAAGCAGAAATAGCTCTCTAATTTATTAATTGCAGGTCATTATTGAATAGTGATTACGTTACACACACACTGACTCAGGTCCCCTGTTAGATAGTAAATCACGACGCCTGTGTGTTTGCTGTGACCTTTCTTGCTGTCATAAACACAGTGCAAAGATTTAGAGTTTTTACAGCAATACCTGAGTTTAAAGGGTTAAATCAAGCAGAAATAGCTCTCTAATGTATTAATTGCAGATCATTTTCGAATAGTGATTACGGTACACACACACTGACTCAGGTCCCCTGTTAGATAGTAAATAACGACACCTGTGTGTTTGCTGTGACATTTCTTATCATCACAAACACACTGTAAAGATTTAGAGTTTTTACAGCAATAACTGAGTTTAAAGGGTTAAATCAAGCCGAGATAGCTCTCTAATGTATTAATTGCAGGTCATTATTGAATAGTGATTACGTTACACACACACTGACTCAGGTCCCCTGTTAGATAGTAAATCACGACGCCTGTGTGTTTGCTGTGACATTTCTTATAATCACAAACACACTGCAAAGATTTAGAGTTTTTACAGCAATACCTGAGTTTGAAGGGTTAAATCAAGCAGAGATAGCTCTCTAATGTATTAATTGCAGGTCATTATTGAATAGTGATTACGTTACACACACACTGATTCAGGTCCCCTGTTAGATAGTAAATCACGACGCCTGTGTGTTTGCTGTGACATTTCTTGCTGTCATAAACACAGTGCAAAGATTTAGAGTTTTTACAGCAATACCTGAGTTTAAAGAGTTAAATCAAGCAGAGATAGCTCTCTAATGTATTAATTGCAGGTCATTATTGAATAGTGATTACGTTACACACACACACTGACTCAGGTCCCCTGTTAGATAGTAAATCACGACGCCTGTGTGTTTGCTGTGACATTTCTTATAATCACAAACACACTGCAAAGATTTAGAGTTTTTACAGCAATACCTGAGTTTGAAGGGTTAAATCAAGCAGAGATAGCTCTCTAATGTATTAATTGCAGGTCATTATTGAATAGTGATTACGTTACACACACACTGACTCAGGTCCCCTGTTAGATAGTAAATCACGACGCCTGTGTGTTTGCTGTGACATTTCTTGCTGTCATAAACACACTGTAAAGATTTAGAGTTTTTACAGCAATACCTGAGTTTAAAGGGTTAAATCAAGCAGAAATAGCCCTCTAATGTATTAAATGCAGGTCACTATTGAATAGTGAATATGTTACACACACACTGACTCAGGTCCCCTGTTAGATAGTAAATCATGACGCCTGTGTGTTTCTCTCCTCATCCCCCACAACCCCCCACTCACAATTTACATTTCAATAAGGGAAGACTTGAAAAACCAGTTTGTGAACCACAGGCCAATAGAGCTCAAACTACCAATGTGGCAGAACCCTTCTCAAATAAACTAGAGAAGATGCTGGGATTTGACCTGCCAAATTAAACTAAATTACAGTTTTTACAATCGCTAGGACACATTTCTCAATACTTTGGTCATTTTCAAAACTTGTTCTCCAAACTAACAAAACACTTAATTCATGTCTCAAATCAAGTGCCAATGATCCACAGTTTAGCTAGTTGTGATCACTCTGTGAAGAGTTTTGAAAAAGTGACCAACATTTGTTTGACAAATTTGAGAGTGCCAGAGACTAACTAAGGAGAATATTCTGAGCACAGTGTGTGATGTTATTGAGATCTTTTATGAAACTTTTTAGAGGTGACAAAAGTGAGAGTTCCAGAGTATCGAGCTGAAGAGAAATGTCTGAGCACAGCGTGCGATACTGTTGAGATCCCTTCTGAAATTTTAGAGGAGACACATATGAGCAATCCAGTCTCTCTAGCCAAGGAGACAAATCAGAGCACAGTATGTGATGTTGTTGAGATCTCTTATGAAACTTTAGTGGAGATAAACATGAGAGAATGTCATTTTTTGTCTCAGGATAAACATGTGAGAAGCAGGAGACTTATTGAGACCTTATGTCTCAATTTGATGTTCACTTGATCTCATTTCTGTCTAGGAGAAAGATGTGAGTTGAGAAGGAGATCTCAGGTTTGATTTTCCTTTCCTCTAGGTTGGCCTTTGGTTCACAAACTGGGTTTTCAAGTCTTCCCTTATTTATTATTATCAAAATGTAAATTGTAGTTCACCTACAAATGAAAAATAGCCCATGATTTACTCACCCTCAAGTCATCCCAAGTGTATATGACATTCTTTTTTCAAATGAATAAAATCTGAGTTATTTAAATTTATATTTAAAAAGTCCTGGCTCTTCCCAGCTTTATAATGCCAGTGCCTTGTCGGTCCATAAAAGTGCATCTAACCATCATATAACTGATCCACACAGGTCTGGGGGTTAATAAAGGCCTTCTGAAGTGGTGCATTTGTGTAATAAAAATATCCACACTGTAAAATATTATTTCGAAAAAAAGTTACCTGGTTGCCTTAAAATTTTGAGTTCATACAATGAACATTTTTTGAGATTTGACAACCTTTATTAAAATATTATTAAAAGATTTTTAAGCATATTGGGTAATTGTGTGTGATTTATTTCTTATGATGCAGTGAAACATGCCAAATAGTGCTATTTTCATGATTTATCAAATTTGTATGTGGTTCAGATACAAAAATAGTTTGAGTTTCTATTTATTATACAAATTTCCTTCATTGTATCAACTCAAATTTTTAATTTCAATAAACTCAAAATTTTAAGGCAACCAGGTTACTTACTTTTTTAAGTTAAACCAACAAAAAAACAACCTTTTTTTTTTTACAGTGCATATTTAAATATTTATAGACTAAAATACTAGCTTTCGGTTTACAGTGCTACACGAATCAACTTGCGCTTAAAGGACAACTCCGGTGAGAAATGACCCTCGGGGTAATTAACAGATGGTTACCGAGTAGATCGTTCTCTGGGATGCGGTTTCATGAAAATCAAATGTAAAGAGTTTAATCTCTAAACACAGATTAGCTTATAATGTTTGTCTATGGGGCATGGAATAAGTGAAATTAAATCGCTAGTTAATACGACTAACAAGGCTCAAAATAGCCTCACACTAACACGGCAGCATGATGAGGGTCCCTACATGCAAACTGAAGCATTGAGAACTTTGTAAGAGTACAAACAGTTTAATAAGAAGATACTTTATACAGACAGTCCATTATGCGTTCACGGACAGCAGCAATCTTGGAAAACAGTCTCGACGACTCGAGCCACGAACGCTGTGCTAAGTGAGCTGATCGATAGGAATTAAGTTTGTGAAATCTAATTACATGGAGTTTTTTTTTCTCTCTCTCTCTACTGCGTTCAGTGCTTTCTTCCGGAAACAATGGCCCATATGAGATTCCAAGTCACAGTTCATCACTTAGCACAGCGTTCGTCGCTCAAATCTGTTTTTAGAGATAAAACTCTTTACACTTGATTTCCATGAAAACGCATCCCACAGAAGACCTACTCGGTAACCACCATCTGTTAATTACTCCGAGGGTCATTTCTCACCGGAGTTGTCCTTTAAAGAGTAACCCTTCTTTACCCATGAATCCTTGACGTATGTGCACTGACAAACACTGAAGAGAGAAGATAGAGCTAAACAAAACTTAGCGTCAGGGGTTACTCTTTTCATAATAACACTAAAACACAATTTCTTTCAATAAAAATAGTTAGCTTAGTCTATAAAGTTTAAAATATGGACATTGTTCTTACACAAACGTGCCACTTTGCTTCAGAGGGCCTTTTTTTGCTTCAGAAGGCTCTTCATTACTCACGTGCTATGTTCATAAACATCTGAAGCACACGCCCCAAAAGCTGTATCTCTGACAGTCCACGAATGCTAAACTGAGCTCTCTTTCAGGACTTCTTACTCTTAAGTGGATAAATTAATACAAAATTATTTAAAAAAATAGGAAGTATCCCAGTAAACATAGTTGCTAATGTTAGGTTCAGTTAAGTGAACATACACTTTGAGAAAAAAAAAAAACACTTTTTTTTTTTTTTTTGTTTTACAGTGAGGACAATACAGTGTTATATTACAACTACTGACAGACCATCCTGAAAAGCACTGTTTATTTCATTTGTATCATATCTTTTGTATTTATTTGTGCTTTTACTTGTAATGTGTTTGGGCTAGTGGGTTTAGATGTGCTCTTGAAATTGGAATAGAGAATAGTGTGTGTGTTGAGTTTGCTGCTCAACCCCCCACCAGTAATTTACATTTCAATGCATGAAGACTCTCACAGGTGAGACACAGAAGCTCACTACTGTTACCTATGTCCTAGACCAAATTCACTGCCAAAAATAAATTGAAATTACATGATGAAATGAAATTACAATCGCTAGGACACATTTCCCAATCTTTAGGAGAACTGAGTGAGGAGTTTATACATTTGTTAACCAACTTTCAGCTTCACAGCAGTTAATTTTACATTTAGAAATCAACTCACTCTTCCAGAGCACTGGCAGCACAGGTTTACATCAACACTAACATCAGGAACATTATAGAATTAAAATGACTTTACAAAACTAGAATGACACTGTACTGCTATAATTCACTGCATGCTTACATTACAGTACAACATTATTCCTAAGTTTCCTCTTTTGAATGGATGGTAATGGTCTAACACTTGTGTTGGTGTTCAGTTTCATCAAAGTTGCTTTGATAGTGTTTGATTTTTTTAGCAGGATAAATTGCATTACAGTATTACTGTATACATGTTGTAAATTGCTGTCTCATTCAGTTTTGTATTATGTTATTGTTTTGTCCATAAGTTAAACACTTTTGAAAACAGCATGTAATGATGTGCAAATTGGCCTGTAGAACAAAGATTTGATTGTGTTTGTGTCAAAGTGAGAAAAGATTTCAGGTAAATTGAAAGATGTTGCCATTGAATGCGTTTGTGCTAAAGCAGTGTTGATCCACAGTTAAGCTGTGATATAAAATTTCCTTTTATGAAACATTTCTCAATAATAACTTTAATAGTCCCTTTTTCAAAACTCTTCACACAGCGATCACAACTTCAGTCTGTGCGAGCTAAACTGTGGATCATTGGCACTTGATTTGAGACATGAATGAAGTGTTTTGTTAGTTTTTGTGGATTTTGAATGTGAAATAACTGCTGTGAAGCAGAAAGTTGGTTTGGCGAACTGTGTGAAGGATTTTGAAAATGACCAAAGTATTGAGAAATGTGGCCTAGCGATTGTAAAAACTGTAATTTAGTTTAATTTGGCAGGTCAAATCCCAGCATCTTCTCTAGTTTATTTGAGAAGGGTTCTGCCACATTGGTAGTTTGAGCTCTATTGGCCTGTGGTTCACAAACTGGTTTTTCAAGTCTTCCCTTATTGAAATGTAAATTGTGAGTGGGGGGTTGTGGGGGATGAGGAGAGAAACACACAGGCGTCGTGATTTACTATCTAACAGGGGACCTGAGTCAGTGTGTGTGTGAAACGTAATCACTATTCAATAATGACCTGCAATTAATACATTAGAGAGCTATTTCTGCTTGATTTAACCCTTTAAACTCAGGTATTGCTGTAAAAACTCTAAATATTTACAGTGTGTTTGTGATGATAAGAAATGTCACAGCAAACACACAGGCGTCGTGATTTACTATCTAACAGGGGACCTGAGTCAGTGTGTGTGTGTAACATAATCACTATTCAATAATGACCTGCAATTAATACATTAGAGGGCTATTTCTGCTTGATTTAACCCTTTAAACTCAGGTATTGCTGTAAAAACTCTAAATCTTTACAGTGTGTTTGTGATGATAAGAAATGTCACAGCAAACACACAGGCGTCGTGATTTACTATCTAACAGGGGACCTGAGTCAGTGTATGTGTAACGTAATCACTATTCAATAATGACCTGCAATTAATAAATTAGAGTGCTATTTATGCTTGATTTAACCCTTTAATCTCAGTTATTGCTGTAAAAACTCTAAATCTTTACAGTGTGTTTATGACAGTAAGAAATGTCACAGCAAACACACAGGCGTCGTGATTTACTATCTAACAGGGGACCTGAGTCAATGTGTGTGTAACGTAATCACTATTCAATAATGACCTGCATTTAATAAATTAGAGTGCTATTTATGCTTGATTTAACCCTTTAATCTCAGTTATTGCTGTAAAAACTCTAAATCTTTGCAGTGTGTTTGTGATGATAAGAAATGTCACAGCAAACACACAGGCGTCGTGATTTACTATCTAACAGGGGACCTGAGTCAGTGTGTGTGTGTAACGCAATCACTATTCAATAATGACCTGCAATTAATACATTAGAGAGCTATTCCTGCTTGATTTAACCCTTTAAACTCAGGTATTGCTGTAAAAACTCTAAATCTTTGCAGTGTGTTTGTGATGATAAGAAATGTCACAGCAAACACACAGGCGTCGTGATTTACTATCTAACAGGGGACCTGAGTCAGTGTGTGTGTGTAACGTAATCACTATTCAATAATGACCTGTAATTAATACATTAGAGAGCTATTTATGCTTGATTTAACCCTTTAAACTCAGGTATTGCTGTAAAAACTCTAAATCTTTGCAGTGTGTTTGTGATGATAAGAAATGTCACAGCAAACACACAGGCGTCGTGATTTACTATCTAACAGGGGACCTGAGTCAGTGTGTGTGTGTAACGCAATCACTATTCAATAATGACCTGCAATTAATACATTAGAGAGCTATTCCTGCTTGATTTAACCCTTTAAACTCAGGTATTGCTGTAAAAACTCTAAATCTTTGCAGTGTGTTTGTGATGATAAGAAATGTCACAGCAAACACACAGGCGTCGTGATTTACTATCTAACAGGGGACCTGAGTCAGTGTGTGTGTGTAACGTAATCACTATTCAATAATGACCTGTAATTAATACATTAGAGAGCTATTTATGCTTGATTTAACCCTTTAAACTCAGGTATTGCTGTAAAAACTCTAAATATTTACAGTGTGTTTGTGATTATAAGAAATGTCACAGCAAACACACAGGCGTCGTGATTTACTATCTAACAGGGGACCTGAGTCAGTGTGTGTGTAACATAATCACTATTCAATAATGATCTGCAATTAATACATTAGAGAGCTATTTCTGCTTGATTTAACCCTTTAATCTAAGTTATTGCTGTAAAAACTCTAAATCTTTAAAGTGTGTTTGTGATGATCAGAAATGTCACAGCAAACACACAGGCGTCGTGATTTACTATCTAACAGGGGACCTTATAACCCTAAAGAACAATTTCTGCTTGTCCAGTCCTTGATTTATTTTATTTTTGTAATTGGTGCAAGAAATAAAATCTCACTCTTAAAATCTCAAGAAATAATGATTTGGGGGGGGGGGGGGGGGGTGTGTTAGAGAGTAGAAACTATATTTGAATAGGCAGCTAATACAATCAGGCACAAATGTAAATGCATTGATGTACCTGACAATAATCTTAAATGAGAGATGTGGACTGATCATATACTGTAATTATGAAGACACAACAGAGAATTAATTTCTTAAAGAAATGACTTTCCTGTAATGTATTAGGTGTTATGTCTAAGGTATATTGTGTGTGTGTGTGCATATTGTGATACCAGATGCCTGTGTAAACAAGTTAACTTATTTTAATGTGTTGACTAACATACTAAAGCACAAGAAGACTTGTGGACTAACTAAGTGTAGTGTGTTACTTGATGTTACATCTTGTAACTTTATTGCGACTGTGTAATAAATATATTTAAAAATAAGCTTCAAAATAAATGGCATTAAAGTATATTTTAGGTTACAAATAAATACTTCTCAGTACATTCAAAAGAACACAGTTATTATAAAAAGACATATTATTACTCGACACATTATATAGTCTGTACGAAGCTTAACTGCATTTAATATAATTTAAAAAAAAATGTTATTTATTTGTAAAGACATGTAATGGTGGAGATGGCATATATATATATATATATATATATATATATATATATATATATATATATATATATATATATATATATATATATATATATATATATATATATATATATATATATATATATATATATATATATATATATATATGAAGACAGACTTGACTGCCAGCTCACTTCACATTCACACACACACACACACACACAGCTCCACTGCAGACTAATGGAGGTCCCCTGTTGGATAGGTAGACATCGGTCACACACACACACACACAGCTCCATTAGAGTCTATGGAGGTCCCCTGTTGGATAGGTAGACATCGGTCACACACACACACACACAGCTCCATTAGAGTCTATGGAGGTCCCCTGTTGGATAGGTAGACATCATTCAGGTCCCCTCTTGGCATGTTTTTAAAAAAATAAAAAAATTCTCATTTGAAGTTATATTGTGAATAAGGACCTTAAAAGAAAATTTTGTATGTCATTTTTGTTTCTTCAAAATGACTAGAAACACAGGTCCCCTCTTGGATAGTGTAGAGTGATAGTCCCCTCTTGGTAATATAGACGTGTATGTGTGTGTGTGTGTGTGTGTGTGTGTGTGTGTGTGTGTGTGTGTGTGTGTGTGTGTGTGTGTGTGTGTGTGTGTGTGTGTGTGTGTGTGTGTGTGTGTGTGTGTGTGTTACATCATTGAAAAGTCATGCTCAAAGATCCCCCCAGAGGCATCAGAGAGCCAACAGTGTCAGCATTCTGATTAGAATATAATTAGGTTACTGTTTTATTAGTATCCGCGTGGACGTATCCATCTTTCATCCCTTCGTCCTGCTCATCTCTCTTTTTCATGTCTCATTACCCACTGAATGCTCAGTGTGTGAACTGCCCTCATCAGCATTGATTGCGTGATCTCATTCGCCACATGTGCGGCACATCCTCACCACAACAAAGTCAACGTGTGTGTGAGGAAGACCGACAGACAGACATTTCTAGGAAATTAGAACACCTGCTGAGCCCACAGGTTCACTGTCTGGGTACAGAAATATGCCTCATGTTCAAATATTCCTTGAACTGCTATTTTTTTTTCACTTAAAGCTCTGGGTTTTCACCACACTTAATGCAAAACTCCCATAAAAACGTAGAGCACCTGGCCGAAATGGTGTTTAATGCTTTAATGAAGCAGTTTTCTTGGCCAGGGTTGCTTATTTAAAACATTTTAAAAATAATAAAATAAATTATAAAATAATATATTTCTGTAATGTGATATATTTCTAAAAGAGACTGGATTTTTTTTTAGCCCAGGGTTTTCACCTCACACTTCATACAAAACTCCCATAAGACAAAACAAAATCTAGTGCACCTGGCTAAAATGGTGTCTAATGCTTTAATGAAGCACTTATGTTGGTTGTTAAATTAAATAAAATGAAATATTGGTTTAGTTAATTAAGTTATTCTAAAAAGACAATATTCAATGAGACAAAACGTTACAGACTCCACTCTACTGCCTTTCATTCGCACAAGCAAATTAAATCACGATCTTTCTGTATGAACACAAGTGTATCATGGCGCATATGGCGCGCAGACACGCGCGATCACAAGAGATCTGTCTTGTGTTCCATCAGCCTGATAAGATCTTGTAAAACGCGTGTGCGTGAGCGTGTAACGGCAGCGGATGGTTGTGATCGGGCTGCAGCCGGTAAAATGTGTTTCACGGCTGAGGCCCTCAGAGATGGAGACCGATGATAGCACTCAAGAGCTCGCTAAAGACCCGCCACGTGTGTGTGTGTGTGTGTGTGTGTGTGTGTGTGTGTGTGTGAGACTGCTGTTATTCAGTCGGTTTGAATGATTAAGAAGCATGGAAGACATCTGAGCCTATGGAACCTGAGTGGAACTGCTGGCTACATCCAGATGAACTACCGACTTGAAAACGTCCCAAAACGGATGGGTGGATTCGTGGGCCTACCGAGACCTGATCTCTGTAGTCAGGGCTTGATTTATTAAAGATGAAATCTGTGAATGTAAAAGTCCAATATAAACCAAAACAATCTGCTTTCATGCGTCTAAATCGATGGTGATGGAGTTGATACAGATGGAGATGGAACGCTAATGGTCCTCTAAGACCTGGTTTTGCCCCATCCAAATCTCCTTTGTTGGCTTTCAACTGGTTTTTATATAGGTCTTCAACTCTTTTCCCCTGCCGTGCGGAATCTACATCCGTTCTGTCGGCCCTGGTTATCGTATGAATGATAGTTCACTGCACCCTCAAGACGTTATTTTGGCTTAGTTCCTTTTTCTACACTTTTTGGTGATTAGGAAGACACTGATTGCCCTGTATGTTTTCCATAAGGTAAAAAAAGAACTGGTTGAAAAGAGTCATTTGCTCATGAATCAGACTACACCATTTGTGCTGTACTGTATATATTTGATTCACTACAAATGGACCAACTCATTTGTACATGAAATAGACTACAGTGATTGAACTCTATGGTTGTTTTCTTGCCATTATTTTGCGGCACACAATCTTTTATCTCACCACATTCAATCTAGGCTGTGGGTTGTGCTGAAAACCGGTGCAAAGAGCACATGCATGAAATCCGTTAAGGTATGAGCCAGTTTTGCCTGACCGTGCATCTTGTATGTGTGTGTGTTTTACATGTGGTGGGTTTGTGCTGGAGGTTTTTTTAAGCTAAGATAGGAGTCGGCGTCTATGTTTGGCATTGTGTGTATGTCTGTGCATTGTGGTTTCCTCATAAAGTGCACCAGCTGGATGTGGCTGTCTCATTAAGCAGAGGATGCTGTCATGGATCCAGCAGGGTGTGTCTGTGTGTATGTTTGTGAGATATTTTGTCAGTGGCTCAGATTAACCTAGAAGGGAGATATGACAGGTCATGGAGGACAAAACCTTCTTATCTGCTTCTAGCTCTTATTAACTAGATATTTTCCTAAACATATGATTTTAGTTTCCTGCATTGATGTCATTATGACACACTAAACAAAATGTTGCTTGACCGAGTGTGATGAGTGAATGTTTCAATGAGCGAACGGGAATCAAAAACATTCCATTTTACACACAGACACACACTCATGATGGGTGGGTTGCCCTCCAAGACTGATTGAGGCTTCCTGTTTCCCTGGTGAAGAAGAGGCCCCAGTGCATTAGGGGTACAAAAACAGTCTATACAGTGGAGAAAGATAAATGGCCAGGAAAATAATACATTGAAATAAATGTTTTTCTTCCACTGACAACTCTGCTGACTACATAAATGTGATATTTGTGGTATGTATATGTAACTTGTTCTTAATTTGAAAGCATTTGTTTGTGTACTCACTCTTTTCACAGTGTGATCCCACCCAGCCGGCAGCACAGGTACAAGCTCCGCTGATGTGGTCACATTCGGCTCCATTCTCACACTCACACACTCGGTTACACTCAGCTCCATACTGGCCCTTAGGACACTCTGATGATGATGATGATGATGATGATGATGATGATGATGATGATGATGATGATGATGATGCATCATAAGAAATGCAGATTAATACAAAATAATGAAACATAAAAATTGATAGGTAAATGGGAAAAAAATCCCATTTTATTTTTTAAACAACGAGTCTCTGTTTATTTACAAGGACACAGCATAGCATATGAATAAAAGATAATTTTTCAAAATGTTTGTTTTGTACAATTTGTTTCTTATCCTCTATGCTACATGAAAACACTACATTCAGAAAAAAAAACTTTTCTTTCCTGTTTTTATGTTTAAAAATGTACTTAAAAATATTAAATATAAAACAAAAACCACTTAAAATGACAAAAGCACAAAACAAAGTTACTCAAACTTACACACAAACATAACACTGCAATACTTACTAAATGCTGTGCAAGTTAGCACAACAAACCATAATTTAAAGGATATTTTGAGAAACATTTCAGATCCCTGGTCTCATGACCTCATTATGTAGAATGTGGGTGTTGCGGTTACTAGTTTGGTAATAAAAAGTTTTAAAACCTTTAAAAAATGTGCATTAAAATGTTGTTTTGCAAAGCTTACTGCTTCAGTTATTGGGGTGATGATTCGTGTTGTTTCTAGATTATGGTGTAGAGTGATCAGATTTTAAATCATTGCAAAATGCTTAATTAGCCAAAAAAACTAACTGTATGACAAAAACCCAAATTTCACAGTTTTTTGGCCCTGGCTAAAACCAGCTAACATCATTTTATTAATTATATCACAAGAACAAGTGTGAAAAAGTACTAGTCAGGTAAAATCACTCTTATCACTGAATTTATAATAAGAGAAGACTGGTTGCTATAAAAGGAGGGAAAAAGTGCTTCCAATCATTGTGTTTTTCTGTTAGCAATGGTTACCTCCAAAGAAAGACAAGCAGCCATTTGCATCAAACTGACCTCACATGCAAAGAAATTGCTGCAAAGAATATTGCACCTGAAAGAACCATTTACTGGATCATCAAGAACTTTAAGGTGAAAGGTTGAGCTGCAGTACAGAAGGCTTTAGGACGTCCCAGAGTGTACAGCAAGTGCATGCACCATCTCCTCCTGAGGAGTCAGATACAGAATCATGTCACCACCAGTGCGGAGCTGCTCAGTATCGACCGCAGGACGGGTGGGTGTGTGTGAATCTGTATGCTCAGTGAGATGAAGACTTTGGGACAATAGCCTGGAGTCATGAAGGGCAGCAAAGAACCCACTTCTCTCCAAGAAAAACATCAAGGACAGACTGAAATTCTGCAGAAGTACAAGAATTGGACAGCAGAAGACTGGTGCAAAGTTATTTTCTTCTTTGGGACATCTGGAAAATTTTAATTTTGGATCCGTGGCTAGTCAACTCCATGATTTATGACGCGAGAGACAACTAGGTGTCTAGTGTGGTTCGGTTCACACAGCGCAGGTTTTCCGAGAATACAGTGAGTCATGAAAAGTTACAGGAGTGAGTTCAGTTATCATTCCCGTAAATAACCATACTGTGTGTGAACGTAACCGTATTAAGGACTCAAATACAGGACTGACAACCGTATTCTGCTGCTTCTTAAAGGTGCCCTAGAATTAAAAATTGAATTAACCTTGCCATAGTGAAATAATAAGAGTTCAGTACATGGACATCACATACAGTGAGTCTAAAACACCATTGCCTCCTTATGTAAATCTCGTGAATGAAAAACACCAAAGAAAAAAAAGTGATTCTCAACATAACACCAACCATGATGCAATCATTGGGGATTATTTATATGCACGCCCCCAACATTTGCATCTGTCTGAACATGTTCATTGTCAGGTGGAACTGATGGAGCCGAATCATCGGTTCTGCAGGTAAACAAGCTTCACTTGAGGACAGCAAAAACGGCAGCTCTCATGACAAACGTCATGTTCCAGGCTGTGCAGGGGATGTGAGGACTTCTACCCTTCCCACAGATAACAAATGTCAACAGTCATGGTTGATGTTTATAATCGGATTCCACAACAATTTAATTCAAGATTGTTCGTTTGTTCGGCCCATTTCAAGCAAGCTTCGCTCAGCGTTAATATTATTTTGTATTAATACAACCGTAGATGCTTACAGATCGTTCACTCGATCCTTCTAGCAAATTCACCTTTTCCACCATATAAAACGATAGTCATTTGACAAGGCTATTAATTTGCATGCTTGTATTTCAGAGTACATCACAGTCACTGCGTAGCCTACATTGTGACTAACATTATATAAACATGCAATATCGTTGACGGAAAAAAAAGTCATCACTGGTTTTGGTAAAGTAGGGAAAGTAGAGCGTTTGTGCAGTTGCCAGATTTCAGTCATTTAAATCTGCCAATCAGAGCTTTTCTGTGAAAAGAGCACGTATACTATCCGGTGTTTTACCTAAACATGTCCAATCTGGCAACTATATGCACGTGAGCTCTTTCTCGCGCGTGGATGATCTGAAAACACCAATAAACAAGTAAGCTGCATTTTATCAATCTCCATTTGAGATGTTCTGCTTAAAGTGTCATTCAATCGGTCTGTGTTCTGTCAGGACGGTCAGGACTCACGAGCCGCTTCGCTGAACAACTGAAATGCTGTGTGCTGTGAGCTGCTAAAATAAGCCAATCAGAGCAGAGCTCAGCGTTAATATTAATGGCTCTTCCAAATAAGGCAAAAACAGAGCATTACATCCTAGGGACAATTTATAGGGTTGTAAACGGACCTGTAAAACTGTATCTGGATTAATTTTTTTCCCTTAAATAAGCCACATACCCTCAATGTAGATATCAGAGAACAATTTAACATATTGTTTCAAATCATTCTAGGGAACCTTTAATGCGACAGAGAACATGTGGTCAATCCTTAAAGGTCCCATTCTTCTCGATTCCATCTTTCAAACTTTAGTTAGTGTGAAATGTTGCTGTTAGAGCATTAATAATACCTGTAAAATTATAAAGCTCAAAGTTCAATGCCAAGTGAGATATTTTATTTAACAGAAGCTCCCTTTCAAAGCCTACAGCGAACGTCCGGTTTGGACTACAGCAGGAAGTGCAGGGATGTAATGACGTCACTAGAACCGTTTGTTGACTAACCCTCCGCCCACAAGAACACGCAAAATAGGGGGCCGTGTTCTTGTTGCTTTCCCACGTGGAGAAGAGCGCGCATTCAGCGCTTGGATCTCCCCGTTATGGTAAGAGGCGGGACCTTTCCGGGCAAAGTGCGCTAAGCTGCTGTCCAATCACAACACGGGAAGCGCTGGCCCAATCAGAACTTGTTTCGTGTTTCTGAAGGAGGGACTTCATAGAACAAGGAAATCATCAGGCCGTTTTTAGGACAGATAAGTAAATTGTGTGAAAAATACTGTTTTTTTACACGTGAAACATGAACTCATGTTATATTGCACACTGTAAACACAATCAAAGCTTCGAAAACACGCGAAGAACAGGACCTTTAAAAGGTTAGTGGACAAGCAGAACTCCACAAATTGTGATCCACTATGAGCACTAATAATGGAAGAATGGATTCCATCAGTTAGGGTTCGGACCAGAAGCTGATATCCAGCATGCCAGAGTAAACTGCAGAGGTTTTGAAGAAGAAAGGTGAACACTGTAAACATTGGGTTCTTCTCATTTCTTATTTGTGCATCCTTGTTTCCTTCCCTCCCGCCTTAGCTCCTAAGGATGCGAGGGAAGGATAAACCGGAGTGTCCTCGCTTATGACTCCCCAGGAAGCTCCCTCGCTACTCGTTTCTAGCCTCCTCACAGTGCAATTAGAGGATTACAATGTCCTTCAAGATGGCTAAGTTTCACTGGTTTCCAGGTTATGGGCTTGAGGACGTAGGAGTGAGGAAATGAGCATCAATTTGAGTATTGAGAAGCCCCCAGTGACTCTTTGCATATATTGCATGTTTTTGCCAATAAAAGCCTTTAAAACTTATGAAAAGCTTATCATTGTTTTCCAGAATAGAAATGTGGAAAAAATATCCAAAAATAATGAAGCAACAAACTGTGCAAAAACCAAAATGTATGGTCATTGTGCCAATACTTTTGACCAAAGCTGTAGAAATGTCTTAACTAGTTGCTGTCAGATTAAATGAAAAGTCAAAAAACTGTCTGTAATTGCTTTCACAATGCAAATGGAAAGTCAAATCAACTGCACTGCATTGTGGGATACAGTATCTCACACACTGCATTCTCGTTCACTTAAGCTTAATATTGTAGGTTGTATGTATGAAATACCTATTTTTTCCTAAATTCGATATGCACATTATGCATACCATAAACTGTAGAACTAGTATGTGTAGTTTTCTTATGTTGACACAAGGTGGCAGTATTGGCATCTAAATTAGCATCAGATTTAACATTTGTTCCTGAACTTTTACATGTTGTACCATTTAAATAGTGCAGCAGTAAAGGAATAAGACACTGAAACAAGGAAAAGGAAGGAGAATAAAAAAGAAGTAGAACAGACTCACTTACTCTTGTCACAGTGATCTCCAGTGTATCCAGCCTCACACACACAGCGCCCACTGCTGGCCTCGCAGGATCCCGCATTACTGCCGCACAGGCAGACATTGGCACAGCCTACGCCCCAAAAACCTGCCTCGCACACTACATTGGGGATTTTTTTTTATTCATATATAACAATTGCATATACATCTGTGATTTGAGAATGCAATATATGCAATTTGTTTTTGTATTTACTATTATAGCCAGAACAAGATTGAGAGAGAGAGAGAAAGAGAAATGTTTGTTTGTTCAGTTAAAATGAGGTGAAAACAATTTGTTCACATCATAGGTCACAGGTAATAGACAAGCTAACAGAAGCACTTAGCATTACAGTTTAAACTGGCATGAGACAGTCTGTCAGTCATGTCTGAATTCCCTCACTCTCTCTCTCTTTTTCTTGTCCTACATAGAAACTGTAAAGCGCTCTTCCTCAACCTAGCTTCAATTACCCGGAATCCCCCCCTGAGGAAGGGATAAAAGGGTCTGTTTTGGCATTAAGACCACACTACGATCTGTTTAAGCCATTAACTTAAAAAATGAATGTAAGTGATCAAGAAAGACTTATAACTAAATATAGATATAACTAGATATAAAACATGATGCTCTTCCAAATTCATCCATTTCTCTCTTTAGTGAACAGAGGGAAAACCCATTTGTACCCACATTCACACACACACACACACACACACACACACACACACACACACACACACACACACACACACACACACACACACACACACACACACACACACACACACACACACACACACACACACACACACACACACACACACACACACACACACACACACACACACACACACACACACTCACACACAGTGTATGTGTTAATATATCATTTTCATAACATAACGGAGTTGTAAAGCATAAATCTAGCTACATAAAACATTTATTCTGTGACACACTCTTTAATACAAAGCTACCGAGAAGAACAGATTTGACATACGGCACTATGAAATTACTGCCACTTACAGCTGTCAGTCTGTCGGCATGTGTGAGCATTTAGTGCATCTGCTCCTTGGAATTTTAAAAAGGACATATTGTCTGATGATTGATTGTTCACATTTGATCTCTGATGCAGACATTATTGAGCTATTAAAATAACTGAGCCATTAAATATGTTCTGTGCACTGACATCTGACAATCACTAGAGGGCAATGCAAAGCCATTATTGTTCCATTTGAAAAGTTGCCCTTTTCTGATTTACACTAAAAGAGATATCCAAAAAGTAAATGTAAAATGAATTTATTGTCAACTAAAAAAAAATCGAAGTTGGATTTATCCAGTTTTCAGATTTTTGTTTCTGTAAATAAATGCAAATAAGTGAATATTTAATTAGATAATACCTCCTTTCCATATTTAAAACTGGGGAAGTATTATGGTCACAACTTTTAATAAAAAAATTTACCCTATTGACCTGTCTGTCTTCCGTAAGTAGTGTCCAGATATTATGTCTTAAAAATATATAGTATATTATTTTGGTTTTTTATTTTAATTTCCCAATGAAATAATAATTAAGAGATTCTAAAATTACAGCTGTATTACTTTATGTGTATTGGGCGTAAGAGTATTAAGAGTATTTCAAAATCAGATAAACCGCATTGCATTGTGGGATAAAGTATTCTGCATGCTGAGGTACCTACTTTTAAACAAAAAATGTAATATTTATACAGTAAAAGTAGTCAAAAATATAGTAAACAGGGTTCCCACACCTTGGTTAACTTTAAATTCAAGAATCTTTCGAGGACTTGTGGGAACCCTGAGTAAAACAGAAATATATATAATAATATTACAATTTAAAATAATTGTTTTCTAGTTGAAAATGTTTTAAATTGTGTTGTCAAAGCTGAATTTTCAGCATCATCACTCTTCAATGTCACATGATCATTCAGAAATCATTCATTTGAAGATCAAGAAACATTTCTTATTATTATTATCAATTTTGAAAACAGGTGGGCTGCTTAATATTTTTGTGGAAACTGTAATTGTTTATTCATCAAAGAATCTTGATAAAATTTGTTCAAAAGAAGGGCATTTATTTGAAATAGAAATCATTTGTAGAAATAAAAAAGTATTTACTGCCCTTTTTGATCAATTTAATGCATCCTTGCTGAATAAAAATATTAATTTCATTCAAATAAATTGGTAGAGTAACTGTTCAGCATGTAATGGGTTAGTATTTCCTTCTGAACACAGACTGCATGTAAGGCCGTCAGTCTTACCCAGTTGGCATTTCTCTCCATGGGATCCGGGTGGGCACATCTTCTGGCACTCTCCAGTTTTAGGGTTACACGGCTCACCATGAGAGCAGTTACATCGCTCACGGCAGCAATCGTCAAATATACCGTCATCACATTCTGTACAGGAACATGACTTAATGCATATCTCCTTGTACCTGTCTGACACAACTGTTTCAGATGGCTGTAGAAACATCACCTACCTGCCTGGCAGTGTTCGCCATGGTAGCCAGGTTTACAAATGCAGGTGCCTTTTAGGGGATCGCAGGAGAGAGAGTTTTCCTGCAAACATTCGCATTCCTCCGAGCATCCTGCACCATGGGTCCATTTGGGACATGCTAATGTAGAGGAACAATATTTTACTATACCCCAAAATAAGTGAAAGGAGATAAGCAAAACATTTTGACTGTAACATCCTATCTTAGCTCATCAAATTCTTACGCAGGTGGCAGAATTTGCCATATTTTCCGGGTGTGCAAAGGCAACCTCCATAGAGACGATGACAGCGTCCATTATTGGGGCAGTTACATCTCCTCCGACAGAACCTCCCATAGAAACCCGGTGGACAACCTGATGACATCAAACGGTACATCAGAGAAATCCCATGTTCCTCACACATATTACATCACAAGAGATGTCAAGAATTATCTGACCAGCTTTAATCTGAGAGGAATTTCAGAGACAAGCGGTTGATGGACGATGTGATGAAGACTAGGAAAGGCCAGCTAGACTCCAGCTAGTTTCTTGATGATACTGATAAATAATAAAGGAGCCAAAAAAGTGTATACAACGATTTTGGTATCATTGTATTCTTACATTCATTTAAAAACTGTATTGAATACTTTCAAAGTTTTAAAAAATACACTACCATTGTAAAATCTGGGGTCAGCAAGATTTTTTTAAGTCTTTCTTATGCTTAGAAAGGCTGCATTTACAACAGCTGCGCTGCTTACTATTTGTGAGAAAACATGCAATTATTTGATAAAAAAGGAAGCTCAAAAGAACATAATTTTTTAGAAAAATAAATCTTTTGTAATATTTTACACGTCTTTACTGTCACTTTTGATCAATTTAAAGTGTCTTTGCTGAATAAAACTATAATTTTCTTTTCTTTCCAAAAAGTTACAGGACCACAAGGAATACAGTCAACATGAGTATACCGAAAGAGCTAGCATTACAAAAGTTTAAAAAAGAAGGGTTATGAATATTAAAATATGACAAGTAGAGGGGAGAGATTAACTATCACAAGCCATGAGAACTGGAAGATGTTAAAGCACAGTTAAAAAAGAGAGAGACAAGACATAAAACTTGTGTGCTGTACCGTTTTCACAATGCAGACCTTGGACCCCTGGAGGACAGATGCACTTCCCCGTCACTGGGTCACAGCGGCCCCCATTCTTACAAACACACAGACTGTTGCACTGAACACCATATGTGCCCTCAGCACAAGCTAAAAGAAATAGGAGAGAGAGAGAGAGAGAGAGAGAGAGAGAGAGAGAGAGAGAGAGAGAGAGAGAGAGAGAGAGAGAGAGAGAGAGAGAGAGAGAGAGAGAGAGAGAGAGAGAGAGAGAGAGAGAGAGAGAATGCATAAGTAAACACATGTTTAGGGTTCTCAGAGGAACCAGGGGCCAAGAGATATACAGCAGCCACAGTACTTTCTGTTGACTTTAGGGTGGATTAAAAATGAGACCTATGGAAAACTAAAATCACGCTTTTGTGAATTTACAATCATGGGTGTGGAGATGCTCTTAGGACTGCAGCTCTCCAACATGCTGTCAATTTATGTTATGAACTAGTTGAGTTATAGTGTCTCTACAGGAAGTTCTTTGCTTAGAGTCATTGAACTGCTCTGCTCAGTGGCTTGATGGGATTTCTGTATAAGTTAGGGTAAGTACAGCAGGGAGCTGTACATCAGCTAGATGCAGGAAGAAGAACAACAGGAAAAATGGCACCTGCATCTAATTATACACTATACTGAATTTAGGGATTATACTCAGTCTAATTTTCTGTCACATAATTCATGAATGTGCTTCTTCTATAAACATACACTCCCCGAAAAAGAAAAGAAAAAGTTTGATGTTTGGATTTAAACAGGCAAATGCTTAGGAGTCTATAATTGGATCTTTATTGCAGCAATGTTTATGGTTCTAGCATGTTGAGTGTTTGGCAAGAGTTCTTCTAAATCTAATAGATGAAGTGTGCAGATTTTAATTTCCTGAACAACCAAGCAGGAAGACACATCATGGCCATATTCCAGCTTGACGATGTCAGGATTGATCAGGCTAAAATGTGAAAGAATGGTTGGGAGGGAGCATGAAGAATCATTTTCACACATGAATTATTCAATGAAATTCTTTGGGATGTGCTGGAGTAGACTTTACAGAGTGCTGGACTCTTGCATTGTCTAAACAAGATCTTGACCAAAAATGCATATGCACCTCTTGATAGAAAAAATGTGATGTTATATTTAACTAAATAAAGTCAAAAAAATTGACACTTTCATTTTGACAGCTCCAGTATATAATTTACTACAACTACACAATTTTGCCAAGATATTTGCCTCGATTTGCAGTCTGGATGCTTTGATGTTAGCTGGCAATAGTCAGAGCCAGTCTGCCGATTTTGGGAATTCTAAATTATGTAGATAGTTCCATCCAGTTGGAGGAGTCAATTACACTATGCACGTTTGGAGAAGGATAATAGGAGGATAATAAAGAAGTTTGATATTTTGATTGATTAGATTTTAAAAGAAAATTTGCTATAATTTGCCATGTATCGTCTAGCAATGAGTTTTTGGTGTTGGGAAAAAATTGAAAGTCTACTGATCCGTAGTGGCTTAGTAAATGATGCGGTCACTTGTGATCCGTAAATGTGACCCGTAGTGGCTTAGTGAATGATGCGGGCGCTTGTGATCCGTAAATGTGATCCGTAGTGGCTTAGTGAATGATGCGGTCGCTTGTGATCCGTAAATGTGACCCGTAGTGGCTTAGTGAATGATGCGGTCACTTGTGAACCGTAAATGTGACCCGTAGTGGCTTAGTGAATGATGCGGTCGCTTGTGATCCGTAAATGTGATCCGTAGTGGCTTAGTGAATGATGCGGACGCTTGTGATCCGTAAATGTGACCCGTAGTGGCTTAGTGAATGATGCGGTCGCTTGTGATCTGTAAATGTGATCGGTAGTGGCTTAGTGAATGATGCGGTCGCTTGTGATCCGTAAATGTGACCCGTAGTCGCTTAGTGAATGATGCGGACGCTTGTGATCCGTAAATGTGATCCGTAGTGGCTTAGTGAATGATGCGGTCGCTTGTGATCCGTAAATGTAATCCGTAGTGGCTTAGTGAATGATGCGGTCACTTGTGATCCGTAAATGTAATCCGTAGTGGCTTAGTGAATGATGCGGTCGCTTGTGATCCGTAAATGTGATCCGTAGTGGCTTAGTGAATGATGCGGTCACTTGTGATCCATAAATGTGATCCGTAGTGGCTTAGTGAATGATGCGGTCGCTTGTGTTCCGTAAATGTGATCCGTAGTGGCTTAGTGAATGATGAGGTCACTTGTGATCCGTAAATGTGATCCGTAGTGGCTTAGTGAATGGTGCGGTCACTTGTGATCCGTAAATGTGACCCGTAGTCGCTTAGTGAATGATCCGGACGCTTGTGATCTGTAAATGTGATCCGTAGAGGCTTAGTAAATGATGCGGTCGCTTGTGATCCGTAAATGTGACCCGTAGTGGCTTAGTGAATGGTGCGGTCGGTTGTGATCTGTAAATGTGACCCGTAGTGGCTTAGTGAATGATGCGGTCGCTTGTTATCCATAAATGTGACCCGTAGTTGCTTAGTGAATGATGCGGTCGCTTGTGATCCATAAATGTGACCCGTAGTGGCTTAGTGGATGATGCAGACGCTTCTGATGCGTAAATGTGACCCGTAGTGGCTTAGTGAATGATGCGGACGCTTGTGATCCATAAATGTGACCCGTAGTGGCTTAGTGAATGATGCGGTCGCTTGTTATCCATAAATGTGACCCGTAGTGGCTTAGTGAATGATGCGGACGCTTGTGATGCGTAAATGTGATCAGTAGTGGCTTAGTGAATGATGCGGTCGCTTGTGATCCGAAAATGTGACCCGTAGGGGCTTAGTGAATGATGCGGACGCTTGTGATGCGTAAATGTGATCAGTAGTGGTTTAGTGAATGATGCGGTCGCTTGTGATCCGTAAATGTGATCCGTAGTGGCTTAGTGAATGATGCGATCACTTGTGATCCGTAAATGTGATCCGTAGTGGCTTAGTGAATGATGCGGACGCTTGTGATCCGTAAATGTGATCCGTAGTGGCTTAGTGAATGATGCGGACGCTTGTGATCCGTAAATATGATCCGTAGTGGCTTAGTGAATGATGCGGACGCTTGTGATCCGTAAATATGATCCGTAGTGGCTTAGTGAATGATGCGGACACTTGTGATCCGTAAATGTGATCCGTACTGGCTTAGTGAATGATGCGGTCGCTTGTTATCCATAAATGTGACCCGTAGTGGCTTAGTGAATGATGCGGACGCTTGTGATGCGTAAATGTGATCAGTAGTGGCTTAGTGAATGATGCGGTCGCTTGTGATCCGAAAATGTGACCCGTAGTGGCTTAGTGAATGATGCGGACGCTTGTGATCTGTAAATGTGATCCGTAGTGGCTTAGTGAATGGTGCGGTCGCTTGTGATGCGTAAATGTGATCAGTAGTGGCTTAGTGAATGATGCGGTCGCTTGTGATCCGTAAATGGGATCCGTAGTGGCTTAGTGAATGATGCGATCACTTGTGATCCGTAAATGTGATCCGTAGTGGCTTAGTGAATGATGCGGACGCTTGTGATCCGTAAATATGATCCATAGTGGCTTAGTGAATGATGCGGACGCTTGTGATCCATAAATATGATCCGTAGTGGCTTAGTGAATGATGCGGACACTTGTGATCCGTAAATGTGATCCGTAGTGGCTTAGTGAATGATGCGGTCGCTTGTGATTCGTAAATGTGACCCGTAGTGGCTTAGCCCATACGGAAATGTAATATATGTACATATATGTCCCTATATCCGAGTAGTGATGTCATGTATGTTTCATATAAGGCAATACATTATTAGCGCATATATACATTCTCATGATATATGAAGATATAGGTTTATACCATGTATGAAATACCCATAGAATAATTATTATATATACATATTTTAAAATCATTTATATGATGATTTTTTATATGGTACTGTATGTTAATGCCATATATGTAAACAATATATGTTGAATTTATATATGTAAGTTTATTTAAACATAATATATGCAAACATTCAGTATGCTTGTATTGGATTTTATATGGATTTATATAGTGGTGTTTGAATCCTGGTATTTCATAATTTGGTTTTGGTTCAGGCTTCGGACATTAAAAGCTCCATGTGTGTTTTTCTCCCCGTTGTAGGTGTACAGTTTGAGCATTCGCTTGGTCTCGTGTGAGCATCTAGTTTTGCTTGGGCAGTATACACTCTTTTGTCCATGTGTTTAGGGTTATTTGATTAGCATGCGGCTTGTGCTCATCATTAGCCATGGCGTGTACTTTCATGTTTTGTTTTGTGTTCCATGTAACGGTTACTCTGGTACATGGATGACATTTTTCATCCTGTCCTCTAGAGGGCAACAGAGGGAGGAAGTGGTTTTAAGGTTACGAGTAGCATAGAGGAGAGGCATGGCAATGGAGAATGGGTGAAAATGCCTGGAATCACATTGTGTTCGAGAGTTAAGTGAATTGTACATTCCAATGCTTTACAATCTTATTCAAATGCACATTTTTATGTACCCATAAACATGTTAATTCATAGTGTTTGGAAGTTTGCAGAGAAGCTTGCAGAGGACTCTGTTATGGGGCTTGAGTGCACTGATACCTACTTCTTACCTGTGTTGGATTGTGCCAGTGCCTAATCTAGGATTTAGGATTGTATATCTTCATTGCCTTCTGGGACTGGGACTTCTACAACACTCAATAGACTTGCATTGTAGACTGTATATCCTTTTCCCTCTAGGGCATTTTGAATTGTTTGGTACTGTTTTTTGTTTGTGTATCACTAGTATTTTGGGTTTTGAATTGATTTACTGTTTATTTGTTTACTTATAGTGTTGAGCTTTGATATGCACAATGTTGTCTTGGATTTCCATCCATGTGCTAATTGTTACTATGTTATCTCATTCAGTGGTTAAATAGATACAATTTATTTTCACTCCCTCATTGAGAATCTTACAGTTAGTTTGAACACAAACTATTGGCAAAAGTGAATTCCCGTGTTTTTGAGGATTTCTTATTGTATAAAAAACTAAGACGAGCCAGTTACAAGCATGAAGGGGTTTGTTTGTTTCGATTGTTTATTTTTGAAGTCTAATAAAAAGCCCATTAACCTCTGCACCCTTGAGTCCTTCATCTCTTGCCTAACCTGACAATAAGTAACATTATAAATATTTTATATTTTAAATGTCATTTGTTTAATGCATAGTATAGATTTTAAGACTCTACAGCATTTGACAGTGATACTGATTTGACACATATATAATTTAAACATATATAATATGTGGACTAAAGATATATGTCAATATATGGAATTTCTGATGCTGTGCATATATGTGCATTTATGATTTTACTCTATATGAGCATATAAGGATATTTCATATATGAGACCTATATGTCAAAATATGTTTTATACATACATTAACATATATAATATATGGGATACATATATATGTCAAAATATGGAATTGTTCCAATTTCTAATATGTTCATATATGTTTTTACTTTATATATCACATATATCGCATATATTGATATTTCATATATAGACATATATTACATTTCCGTATGGGAGTGAATGATGCGGTCGCTTGTGATCCGTAAATGTGACCCGTAGTGGCTTAGTGAATGATGCTGTCGCTTGTGATCCGTAAATGTGATCCGTAGTGGCTTAGTGAATGATGCGGGCGCTTGTGATCCGTAAATGTGACCTGTAGTGGCTTAGTGAATGATGCGGTCGCTTGTGATCTGTAAATGTGACCCGTAGTGGCTTAGTGAATGATGCGGTCACATGTGATCCGTAAATGTGATCCGTAGTGGCTTAGTGAATGATGCGGACGCTTGTGATCCGTAAATGTGACCCGTAGTGGCTTAGTGAATGATGCGGTCGCTTGTGATCTGTAAATGTGACCCGTAGTGGCTTAGTGAATGGTGCGGTCGCTTGTGATCCATAAATGTGATCCGTAGTGGCTTAGTGAATGATGCGGACGCTTGTGATCCGTAAATGTGACCTGTAGTGGCTTAGTGAATGATGCGGTCGCTTGTGATCCGTAAATGTGATCCGTAGTCGCTTAGTGAATGATGCTGTCGCTTGTGATCCGTAAATGTGATCCGTAGTGGCTTAGTGAATGATGCGGTCGCTTGTGATCCGTAAATGTGATCCGTAGTGACTTAGTGAATGATGAGGTCACTTGTGATCCGTAAATGTGACCCGTAGTCGCTTAGTGAATGATGCGGTCACTTGTGATCCGTAAATGTGACCCGTAGTGGCTTAGTGAATGGTGCGGTCGCTTGTGATCTGTAAATGTGACCCGTAGTGGCTTAGTGAATGGTGCGGTCACTTGTGATCCGTAAATGTGACCCGTAGTGGCTTAGTGAATGATGAGGTCACTTGTGATCCGTAAATGTGACCCGTAGTGGCTTAGTGAATGGTGCGGTCACTTGTGATCCGTAAATGTGACCCGTAGTGGCTTAGTGAATGATGCGGTCGCTTGTGATCCATAAATGTGATCCGTAGTTGCTTAGTGAATGATGTGGTCGCTTGTGATCTGTAAATGTGATCCCTAGTGGCTTAGTGAATGGTGCGGTCGCTTGTGATCTGTAAATGTGACCCGTAGTGGCTTAGTGAATGGTGCGGTCGCTTGTGATCCATAAATGTGATCCGTAGTGGCTTAGTGAATGATGCGGTCGCTTGTGATCTGTAAATGTGACCCGTAGTGGCTTAGTGAATGGTGCGGTCGCTTGTGATCCATAAATGTGATCCGTAGTGGCTTAGTGAATGATGCGGTCGCTTGTGATCTGTAAATGTGACCCGTAGTGGCTTAGTGAATGGTGCGGTCGCTTGTGATCCGTAAATGTGATCCGTAGTGGCTTAGTGAATGATGCGGACGCTTGTGATCTGTAAATGTGATCCCTAGTGGCTTAGTGAAAGATGCGGTCGCTTGTGATCCGTAAATGTGATCCGTAGTCACTTAGTGAATGGTGCAGTGTTAGTGACCCAAACTTAGTGACCTAGTGTTTTTTTTTAAGTCACAAAACTATCAAATATATATAAATATACATCATTATTTCCCCCTGAACTACATTGCCATTAAAAAAAAAAATGAACCTGGCCTTCAATAAATAATCTATGCAGTATGATATTTCCAAGTGTGTGTGAGTTAAAAAGAAGAGTATTATTCTTTTAATTCTTATTTCTTGGGCAAAAATGTCTTGCTCTGTGTAAATAAATCTTAACAATGAAGCTGTATATTTTTAATGCTTCAGTTAAAGTCAGAGATCAATGATAGTAAGAATTAAGACACTCACTGTCATTACAGGTGACCCCAGTCCAGCCGGGCACACACACACAGCGATCCTTCTCTACCGCACACACTCCTCCGTTAGCACAGTCCTCACAGCTCACACTGCAGTCATCACCGAATGAGCCCTCCTCACACACTGATACACAGAGATCAATATATATTTATGTTCCCTTTCCTTTTTTTTCTGTATGTTTATGTTTCTATATGTCACAGTTCTGATGTTAACGTTCATAGTTTCTAATTCTTACTAATCTTGCTGATGACAGTCAGCTCCCCTCTCTGTTCTCGGTTGTGCGGGTTTCCTGGGTAGTAAGTGTGTGTGTCATCATCATACGGTCTGCTTAAAGCGGCGGTGTAATGCAGGAGTTGCGGGGGGCGACGGAACAGCAAATCTGGCAAATGTCGGACCTCAGGCTCATCTTCACTTCCAACCACATCTTCCTCTTCCTCCTCTTCTAATTCCCTCTCATAGAGAGCTAAACACGCAAAATAAGACAGAATGGAAGAGATAGAAAAGAAAATATTATACATATAGGGTCAATATAGATAGCTAAAAATAAAAAAAATAACAAAACAACAACCTTGGTTTTCGAAATAAAATAAACTTTAAAATCAAAAGTAAAAAACGTAAACTTCCTGTCTACGAGGTCATCACTAAACAGCCAATCAAACTTGTACTCACGTGAGCATGATTTCTGGTCATAGTCCAGCCTAAAGCCCACCTGGCAGAAACACTCATAAGAGCCCAGGGTGTTTACACAGTACTGTGAACATCCTGACGTCTCGGACACACACTCATCAATGTCTGAAGAGAGACATTCATATTAATACAGCCTTGTGTTAGACTTGTGTGCTCAAATAAACTTTAAAGAGCCCATTTAGCAGGATAACTTGATGCATGTGTAAGTCTATAAAGTTAAAGCTGTAGTTCAGCATCAATTTAAGCCTCAATATGTGAATAAGAAAGGTCAAATGAGGAAGACACGACACTAAGCCTACACATACCATCACATGTGCAGCCGTTGGGTGTGTATCCAGGTCTACAGGCACACTCATAGCCTCCTGGGTAATTTTTACAGAAGTGACTACAGCACGCCTCTCCGTTTTCACACTCATCAGTGTCTGTAGACGACACACACAAATTCAGAAGCTTTTTCACTTACTCGTAAGAAAGATAAATTACAATGTAACACAGACACAAAAAGCAGGCAAGTATTTCATTCATGTATGTGTAGACAAAACAAAAATCAGGCAAATTATATTTCTACGCCAATAGGACTTTTTATATGAACCAACATTTCTGAGATTCATTTCAACTTGATATCAAAATTGATAATTATAATATTAAATGTTTCTTGAGCACAAATCAGCATATTACAATGATTTCAGATGGATCATGTGACAATGAAGACTGGAGTGATGATGCTGAAAATTGAGCTTTGCCACCACATGAATTTTAAATTGTAATATTTCACAATATCACTGTTTTACTTCTTCCGAAAACATTTATTGAACGGTAGTGTACAGATATGGTAGAGTCATTTATAATATAAAAATAACTACATTTCACATAGAGAAGGATTGCTAGACCATGAAGCGGGGCACATACTGTACCTATGCACGTCTTGAGGTCCTCAGCGAGCTGGTAACCTTGGTTACAGGAGCATTGTGGGCCGCTGGTGGTGTGCTCACAGTGATGAGAGCAGCCACCGTTGTTTTTCTCACAGCCATTCACAATCTCCATCTCTATACCTGCAGATGCATCACACCACGTTAGGGTTTCTAATCACTGATTGGTGCATGTCAAACACACTAACAGACCAATCACAGACTGTTTGGCTCCAGTAAACCAATTCCACATGTCAGTGAACTACTGAGATAATCTGATAATAGTTTTCCAAAGTGTTTTAGGTTTCCACTGAACATTATTTAAAAGACTCACAGAGCATGTGTTAATGTGTGTGTGTACTCACGATAGCACTGTTTCCCATCAGCACCCAGCTCAAATCCTGGATTACAAACACAACGGAACGATCCCGGGACGTTAACACAGCCATGAGCACATTTAGCCTGACTAGTCACACATTCATCAATGTCTGGGAGAGGAAACAATTGTGTAATTAGGAAATATGCCAGTGTAAAACACACTACTAGTTTGCATTTTGCAATAAATAAATAAACACAATGTATTCAGTTAGGATACTAATAATATGAGTGTGTGTGTGTGTGTGTGTGTGTGTGTGTGTGTGTGTGTGTGCACAGCAGGGGTGAGAGTCTCTTCGTGGGGTCAGCTGAGGTTGTCTCATAAAGCCTGGACATAAAAAATGAGGTCCAGACAAACATGTGTGTACCCATTACTCAGATCAATGGGTCTGCACACATAGTTACTAACAGCAGACTGCAGTTACATGAGTAATCTGCTGTGTGTGTGTGTGTGTGTGTGTGTGTGTGTGTGTGTGTGTGTGTGTGTGTGTGTGTGTGTGTGTGTGTGTGTGTGTGTGTGTGTGTGTGTGTGTGTGTGTGTGTGTGTGTGTGTGTGTGTGTGTGTGTGTGTGTGTGTGTGTGTGTGTGTGTGTGTACTTGTATATATTACATTTTGGGGACCCCCACAATGTAATATAAACCTGAGATCACCTACATTGTGGGGACCAGCCAGCGGTCCCACAATGTCAATGAATTTATAAACTATATACTAAATTATGTTTTTTTGAAAATGTAACAATGCATAATGTTTCTGTGATGGACAGGCAAGAGTTCCCCTTCAGTCGGTCACGTTCGACGTACGTCAGAACTGAACCGACGAATGGGATCTTACTTTAGAGACCAATCCTACTTCGAGCATCTAACAACGAGCCAATGAAATTTGGCATGCGATCACGCATTCCACGCTCCGCCCCGCAGCGCGGGTATAAATAGGAAGTGGAATGGTAGATCAGCGCTTTCTACTTCGGAGCCGAACAGTCTTCATTGCTGTTTCTACGAAGAGCTTTCTGACTACGAGTCGTGAATATTCCTGTGAAAGAGTTTGCCAGTGCGGGTGATACGGCGCGTCAGCGAGAGACCGTCCACTTCAGTGATAGAGTGTACAAAGAGCTGTTGGTTCGCTGAGCGTTTCCTTACACACACACATTACAGTTGGTTCGCTGGGCGCTCACACATACATATCACTGAGAGCTCACGCAGGCTTGCACTATCGAACTGCGTGGAGCCGCGGTCATCTCCCTGAGTGCTTCAGCACTAAAAGAGCAAACTTCCATTCACAAAAGAGCAACACGGTTTGACCCTGCGTCTTTTTCAAGATGTCATTCAAGCCGTGTGTTTCTGGGTGCGGTCGATTTCTGTCTCCGCTTGACGGACACGTTCGTTGTCTCTCGTGTCTGGGCGCACAGCACGCTGAGGCTGCGTTCGTGGATGAGACATGTTCCCATTGCGGGAATATGTCCATTGCAGTGTTGCGGTCCCGTCTCCAGTACCTCAGAAGAGGTGGAACACCATCGTCCATCCCCCGATCTAGTGGTCCTCCAGCTGCAAAGCAGAGGGCTACTACTTTGGCTGATGACCTTGGTGGGGACCTGAGGGTGTCGGTCAGGGTAAACCCGACGGGTCTCACGGCTCCTCGGGCCCCTCCCCCCTCCACTGTACCGGTGGAGCTTCCGGAAGGGCGCGCTGACCTCCCACGTGGAGCGCCAGTCGTCTCTTTTGGGGCTCCGGCGGAGGACCAGATGTCGGTTGCTGCATCGGGGGATGAGCTAATGGGTTCCGAGGATGAAGACTCGGCTGCGTTGCCCCCTTCGGGTGTGACAGCGTTGCCCGAGTCTGACCCGGAACTTACGGCTATGCTTGCCCGGGCCGCCGCAAGTGTCGGGCTTGAGTGGAACCCTCCACCACGTCCCGAACCTTCGCGGCTGGATGATTGGTTTCTCGGGACGGGTCGCGCTGGTTCTCAGCGTCCCGCCCCGGTGCCTTTCTTCCCGGAAGTGCATCAGGAGCTCACGAAGTCCTGGGTAGCGCCGTACAGCGTACGCCAGCGATCGACTGACTCCTCCATCCTCACCACTCTCGATGGTGGTGCAGCTAAGGGCTACGAGGGGATCCCTCCAGTCGAGCGGTCGGTTGCGATGCACCTGTGTCCTAAGACCGCTGCGGACTGGAGGCACGCCCCGCGTCTCCCCTCCCGGGCGTGTAAGTTCTCGTCCGGCTTGACGGGCAAGGCTTACGCAGCCTGCGGAGAAGCTGCATCAGCTTTGCATGCCATGGCGCTCCTGCAGGTCCACCAGGCCAAAGCGCTCATGGAACTGCACGAGGGTGGTTCCGACCAGGCAGTTATGCAGGAACTGCGAGCCGCGACGGACCTCGCCCTCCGGGCGACGAAAGTCACGGCCCGCTCCCTGGGTCGGGCGATGTCCACCTTGGTGGTCCAGGAACGCCACCTGTGGCTGAACCTGACAGACATGCGGGATTCGGACAAGGTTCGGTTTCTAAACGCCCCTGTCTGTCAGGCCGGCCTCTTCGGCGACGCCATCGAGGACTTTGCCCAGCAGTTCTCGGTGGCCAAGAAGCAGACGGAGGCCATCAAAAACATCCTGCCCCGGCGGCCCGCTGCTGCCTCCACCCAGCCGCCCGGGGCAGCCCCCCAGTCTGCTCGTCGCCGAGGGCGTCCTCCAGCGTCCGCCTCCGCCCCTGCCAAGCCCAAGCAGCAGCCTCCACCCGCGAAGCAGGGCGCCGGACGCAAGGGGGCCGCCCAACCCGTCCAAGGGCCCGCCAAACCTGCCGGCAAGCGTAAGGGGAAGCGGCCCTGAGACGGGCAGCCCAGGGAGAAGAGGAGCTGCTCTGAGGGAGATGATGTCCGCATCCCTCCCACCCCCCCGGAGGAGGACCGGGGGGGCAACACTGGTCACAACATCTCTGCCGCTGGCTCTCCGGAGTCCAGCGGTACCCACATTTTCACCAAAAGAGCAATTTCCTCTCTCTCTGGGCCCCAAGAGGGTCAGGTTGGCAGTGTGCGACGCCCACGGGCCTTGTCACTCCTTTCCTACCCTCCCGTCGCCAGGGGGCAGCTGTGTGGGCCTCGAGGACGCCCCCGGGCCTTCTCACCCACACACTGCCTCTCTTGTGAGCACTCAGTCAACACTCCGGGCCGCCCACGGGCCTTCCGGGTCGGGGCTGAGTGCTTCACTTCCCTGCCTCCGGGCAGTGGACAGCAGAGTGGGCTCCGAGGACGCCCCCGGGCCTTCTCACCCACTCTCTGTCCAAACCAGGAGTGCTCAGGCAACACTACGGGCCGCCTCCGGGCCTCCCGAGTCGGGCCAGAGTACTCCGCTTCGCTGCCCCACCCCGGGCACGTCTGTGGTGCCGTTGGTCCCGCTTGTACGGTCTCTGGGGGCCTGGCTAGGTCTCCCCAGGCCGTCTCGCTGGCTCATCCGTACCATCAGACTCGGCTACGCGATTCAGTTCGCACGCCGGCCACCCAAGTACAAGGGCATCCTCTTCACCTCCGTGCGAAGCAGCGATGCTCAAGTCTTGCGGTCAGAGATCGAGGTCCTACTGGCGAAGGACGCGATCGAGCCGGTTCCTCCAGCCGATATGAAGACGGGGTTTTACAGCCCCTACTTCATTGTGCCCAAGAAAGGGGGTGGGTTACGGCCAATCCTGGACCTGCGAGTTCTGAATCGGGCCCTGCACAAGCTCCCGTTCAGGATGTTGACGCAGAAACGCATTTTCCAATGCATCCGTCCCCAGGATTGGTTTGCAGCGATCGACCTGAAGGACGCGTACTTCCATGTGTCTATTCTCCCTCGACACAGACCGTTCCTACGCTTTGCGTTCGAGGGGAAAGCATATCAGTACAAGGTCCTGCCCTTCGGGCTGTCCCTGTCGCCCCGCGTCTTTACGAAGGTCGCGGAGGCAGCCATTGTTCCACTCAGAGAACGCGGCGTTCGGATTCTCAACTACCTCGACGATTGGCTGATCCTAGCCCAGTCGAAGGACCAGTTGTGCGAACACAGGGACCTGGTGCTCAGTCACCTCAGCCAGTTGGGCCTTCGGGTCAACCGAGAGAAGAGCAAACTCTGTCCCACACAGAGGATCTCTTATCTCGGTATGGAGCTGGACTCGGTCAACCGGACGGCGCGCCTCACCGAGGAGCGAGTCCAGTCGGTGTTGAACTGCTTGAATATGTTCAAGAGCAGGACAGCGGTCCCACTGAAATTCTTTCAGAGGCTCCTGGGGCATATGGCATCTGCAGCCGCGGTCACGCCGCTCGGATTGCTTCATATGAGACCGCTTCAACGCTGGCTCAATGGCCGAGTCCCGAGGTGGGCGTGGCAGAGCGGTCAGTACCGGGTCCCAGTGACTCCTTACTGCCGCCAAACCTTCAGCCCGTGGTCCAGCACTTCGTTTCTCCGGGCCGGGGTGCCCCTAGAACAAGTGTCCAGGCATGCTGTGCTATTCACGGATGCCTCCACCACGGGCTGGGGGGCCACGTACAACGGGCATGCAGTTGCTGGTCTGTGGACGGGGCCGCAATTGCATTGGCATATCAATTGCCTCGAGTTACTGGCAGTACATCTGGCACTCCGCCGCCTCAAGGGGCCGCTGCGTGGCAAGCATGTACTGGTCCGTACGGACAGCACCACGGCCGTTGCGTACATCAACCGTCAGGGTGGTCTACGCTCCCGTCGTCTGCTCCAACTCGCCCGCCACCTCCTCCTGTGGAGTCAGAAGCAGCTGAGGTCGCTTCGGGCCATTCATGTCCCTGGTGTGCTGAACCAGACAGCCGACGAGCTCTCTCGTCAGCCGACACCTCCGGGAGAGTGGCGACTCCACCCCCAGGCGGTCCAGCTGATATGGGACCAGTTCGGAGCCGCACAGGTCGACCTGTTTGCCTCTCCGGACTCGACCCATTGCCAGTGGTACTATTCCCTGACCGGGGGTACCCTCGGCACAGATGCACTGGCGCACAGCTGGCCCCGGGACCTACGCAAGTATGCGTTCCCCCCAGTGAGCCTTCTTGCACAGACTCTGTGCAAGGTCAGGGAGGACGAGGAGCAGGTCTTGTTAGTTGCGCCGTATTGGCCCAACCGGACCTGGTTCCCAGAACTCACACTCCTCGCGACAGCCCCTCCTTGGCCGATTCCCCTGAGGAAGGACCTTCTTTCTCAGGGACGGGGCACGCTATGGCACCCGCGTCCAGACCTCTGGAATCTTCATGTCTGGTCCCTGGACGGGACGCGGAGGTTCTAGATGGACTACCACAAGCTGTCGTAGATACCATCGCTTCAGCTAGAGCCCCCTCTACGAGGCGCCTCTATGCTCTGAAGTGGAACCTGTTCGTTGAGTGGTGCGCTTCCCGCCGGGAAGACCCCCGAAGGTGTTCGATCAGTGTCGTGCTTTCCTTCCTGCAAGATGGGTTGGAGAGAAGGCTGTCTCCCTCCACCCTCAAGGTATATGCTGCAGCAATAGCAGCGTACCATGATGTAGTAGAAGGTAAGTCCGTGGGGAAGCACGACCTAATCGTCAGGTTCCTCAGAGGTGCGAGGAGACTAAATCCTCCTCGTCCATCCTCGATACCCTCTTGGGACTTAGCTCTAGTGCTCCGAGCACTTCAGAGCCCTCCCTTCGAGCCCTTGGCGTCTTGTGAGTTGAAAATCTTGTCAATGAAGACAGTGCTCCTGACGGCATTGGCCTCGATCAAGAGGGTAGGGGACCTGCATGCACTTTCGGTCAACGAATCGTGCCTAGAGTTCGGGCCAGGTAACTCTCACGTCGTCCTGAGACCCCGGCCCGGATATGTGCCCAAGGTTCCTACCACTCCCTTCCGGGATCAGGTGGTGAACCTGCAAGCGCTGCCTTCGGAGGAGGCAGACCCAGCCCTGGCTTTGCTGTGTCCGGTCCGCGCTCTTCGCGCTTACGTTGACCGGACCCAAAGCCTTCGGACCTCAGAGCAACTCTTCGTCTGTTTCGGAGGCCAGCAGAAGGGAAAGGCTGTCTCCAAACAGAGGTTAGCCCACTGGATAGTGGATGCTATAGTCTTGGCCTACCAGTCCCAAGACGTGCCTTGCCCGTTCGGTGTAAGAGCTCACTCCACTCGGAGTGTTGCTTCTTCCTGGGCGCTGGCGCAAGGCGCCTCGCTGACAGACATATGTAGAGCTGCGGGCTGGGCGACACCTAACACGTTTGCTAGATTCTATAGCTTACGTGTGGAGCCGGTATCTTCCCGCATCCTCGCCCCCAGTGGCCAGGAGCGCTAAGTGCCCGTTCTAAGTGTCGGCTTGCGAAACGCCACTCCCGCCCTCTGGGCCGGATACGTGCGTCTATTGTCTCCAGTTGTGTTCCCCGGGAAACCGGCTAACCCTGTCGAGCTCCTCCGTCACCCCTCCGGTGCCAGACGTTGCGGACCGTCTGACGCCAGGCCTGCACCCGTATGCTTGTGAAACGTGGCTGTAGGCTGGGTTCCATATGTAGCGGTTCCCTCACGGCAACCCCATATGTGTATTCTTCCACGGTATCAGCTACCCTTCGGGCTAGCCCCGTGTCTTTCCCTCGACAGAGCCCGCTCTGTCGTCTCTGGGCGTGTTCTTTCCCCCCCTTCAGTCAGGCTGGAACCACCCCAGAGACTGCCATATGTTGCACTACCCTGCCAGGTTAGTCCTTATGTGTATTCTGCCACCTCTCCTTCCCTGAAGGACGTGGCCCCGCAGCGTACCCTCTCTCTCAAGCACGAGGTAGGCACGCTTTCCCAGCGTTATCCAATAGTCATTCTGAGTGGGTCTTGCAGAAACAGCAGTGACTGTACTCCCTGCTTGGAGCCCTGACTTCCGTACCATACTAGACGGTGCAGTGCGCTCAAGCAGGACGCTGGAAGGGCCAGCATCCTGGCGTTTTCCATAGGGATCCCATTCGTCGGTTCAGTTCTGACGTACGTCGAACGTGACCGACTGAAGGGGAACGTCTCGGTTACGTATGTAACCCTCGTTCCCTGAAGGAGGGAACGGAGACGTACGTCCCGTCGCCAGATGCTGTGCTTCCGCTGGGAGTCCGGTCACCTTTCGGCTCCTCAGTAGGAAAAGCGCTGATCTACCATTCCACTTACTATTTATACCCGCGCTGCGGGGCGGAGCGTGGAATGCGTGATCGCATGCCAAATTTCATTGGCTCGTTGTTAGATGCTCGAAGTAGGATTGGTCTCTAAAGTAAGATCCCATTCGTCGGTTCAGTTCTGACGTACGTCTCCATTCCCTCCTTCAGGGAACGAGGGTTACATACGTAACCGAGACGTTCAGTTTTATGGCACAGCTGACAAGTGCTATTGAGAATTGCATTGAGAGGTCAAATAAAATAGTTAAATTAAATGCAAAAAATAAATGAAATCAGTCTGTCAGTAAGGCCAAACATGGCCTTACATTTCTAGGAATTTCTGGAAACATTTTCTGGAAAAAAAGCAAAGTCTGTAATTGGCTATTAAAAGTAATTAAAAATGACACAAAACTGTGCTAAGCTGTTTAACATAAAGAAAATCACAAGATGTACAATATTTTTTTGTAAACAAAAGTTTGCATATGTGTGTGGGTACACGTCTGTGCACAAACCTTCACATCTCCTAAAGTCAGCAGCCAGTTTGAATCCTGGTCTGCAGCTGCACTGCACCTGTCCATTCACATTACTGCAGATATGAGAACATCCACCATGATGTTCCCTACAGGGGTCCTTCACTGAGAGAATAACACAGCACACACACACACACACACACACACACACACACACAGACAAGAGTTCACATAACCATCACAATATAAGTACTGTAAAAGTTAAGTGAAAGATGGTGAATGCATGTGAACTCACATTCACAGTGTTTTCCGTCTCTTTTGAGCTGGTAGTTGCTGCGACATTCACACTTGTACTCGTTTCCCAAATCGACACACCTGTGTTCGCAGCCCCCATTCTTTACGGAGCAAGAATTGACCACTGGAAAAGGGCACACATACAAACAGCAACTCAGTGCTTTCCTGATGCACCTAACAACCTTACAACCATTTGGTTATTATTCGGTTCGGGTTAACCCAGACTTTTATACCGACATATGGATCGTAATCGCAAACTCAGATTTTTTTTGTTTGGACAGGAAGACAAAGTTTTATTGTCAAGGGAAAACATTTCTGAATCAAATCCAGGTTGGAGTTTGTGTATAGATTGAGAGTTTGGAAAGGTCTCTCTCGTTCTCGGACTGATGATGTTTCCATGTCGTGTCTCAGTTGGCAGATTTACGAAGTCTTAGGGGACAGGTCAGCGTTGTTGTCTCACTGTGATGACATCGCCAGGCCTGTCACAGAGTGATGACACTTCCAGGCTCCAGTAAAACAGGATAAATGCTGTTTTAGGGTGATGAGATCAGCAGAACCAGAGCTCAACTTGCTGTGTTAACGTTGTTTGTTGAGCTAGCAGAAATAATTGAGCTGTAGGCAGCCTGCTGTTGCTCTCTATCCCAGAATGCATTGTTACGGGTGATTGACAGATGCCCCTCAAGACATACTTCACATGATACATGTGTGTTTGTGAATGTGTGATTTTTAAAGATCTTACCTATGCATGTGCGAGCATCGGCGTGCATGCGGAAACCCTTGCTGCACTCACAGTGGTACGAACCCTGTGTGTTCACACACGTCTGCTGGCAACCACCGTTCAGCTCCTCACACTCATCTTTATCTGTGGGGACAACATGCATGAACACACACACACATATGCAACAAATGAGATGTGGTCTGCCTTCACTTGATGAAAATAATACATTTGACTGATAAATGTAATTGGTTTTGTTTAAATAAATTATTTCTTTGAAGAGGACTAATATGTTTTTTTCTACATTTTCAAATGTCTTTAGTGTGCAGTGTTTCTGTTTTAAAATAAAAAAGGTCTGCAAAGTAAAAAAAAAAAACACTCCAAAGTGTGTTATTCTCTATATCAGTAAGCACTGTTTCTGAACTCCCTGAAATACTTTAATTTAGTCTTTAGTTTTCTTCCAGGAACATACACACCAGAGTGGCACACTTCAAATGCGCTTTCAGTCTTGTGGACTTGGGCTAGCTGTCGTACGCGGTGACGTTAAGTCCATAAGACAGTAGGGGGTCTCAATTGTCATTTTAGGTGTTAGAAGTGTTCTCTGGAGCGCCCCCTTTGTGGTCGATATGCACCCTCTGTGTTCCCTTTTTCCAAAAGCCCCCACTGAAGCGTGCTCCACATTTTTCCGACATTCAAATTGGCATTATGTCACGAAAGCGTTATTTGGGACAGGGCAAATTTTCCAAAACATGCTCAAAGAGGTTCGAGACGACCAATCAGAGCACATTGTGCTTAATAGTTTTGCCATAAATAGTCATTGTAAAAGTGTCACTATGAGGATGTGCTTTACACAAAGATTAATGGTGGCCAGCCTTTTTTCATGCCATACATTTCTTTACTGCTTTAACAGATGTTTACTTTTAAAAATGTATTTATGAATGTAAAAAAAAAGGCTTAGTTAATGTTTGAGGGGAAGGTTATAGAAGTGGAGTGGATAATCCAATTGTGGAGTTATTGGTAAGTCTGTAGGAAAAAATTGTTAATTAATTCTATACATCTGCTTATGAGATCACAAATGATTATATCTGTTAAAACAGATTTCCTATCATAAATTCACACTGTCAGAACAGAACTGAACTGAGCTGTCAGATCTTACTCTGGTTTTTAGGTTTTTGTGTTGAAAATATAATTTTGTTCAAATGAAACTTGGTTAATGTCAAACTTTAGAATTCTCAGGGAAATGTGCAATGTTCTAGAATGAGAGAGCTGCTATACCTGATCATTCATTGCCAAGTAATTAGGTATTGCATCTGCTGAACACATTCTGTCCAAATTCCGTTCACACTCAACAAAATCAACAAAAAAAGTTGCCTTACAGTAGTGATATATTGTTGGGAATTGTTTAAAAAATACATGATATTGTAGCCCTTAGAGAGATCATTTGCAATTTCCTCAATGTTACATGGGTTTTTTCAGACTCTTGTCATGGGATCAATTCCTGCAGACATCTATGCAGTCAACTATGGGTCAACTCAAGTGCTATAACAAACTGCCTGCCCCATGACTCGCTTATTGAATGTGGTTCATTAGCACATATTAAACCTTCTGACCTTAATAAATTCAATTAGAGCCATCTGACTATTTCCCACAAATCGAGAGCATCCACAACAGAGTCTGAAGATTTACAGTCATGTTACAAGACACAAAGACTATCAAATTCCACTGTAAATTACTGTGAATTTACAATAAATTACTAGATAGTGGATACTAGTTGAAATAAAAAACATCATCAAATTATATTTCTTCATCAGAATTACTATTGCATCTTGGCAATATTATACAGGGTCTTTATTTTTTTGTATTACTTTTTCTCTCATTACATTCAGTTATTGCGTATATACAAAAATAAGTTGGGATCCGAGAGGTCTCAGACCCCTCCATAGCCAGCAATTTAATTACAACTTTCAAAACCCAAAAAGGTACACTGTAAAAAATTATATGTTCAATAAGTTATGACAACATATGTTTTTACATTGTTTTAACTCATCAAAATAAGTTAAGAAATGTTAAACTTTTTTTATTAGTTATACAAGATGTAACTCATTTTTTAAAGTCAGTTTAACATAATTAAATAAGTTGAAATTTTTGTGCTCAAAAAAACAAAAACAAAAAAAACAATCTGTGCCAGTGCTCTCGGATTTCATCAAAAACATCTTTATTTGTTTTCTGAAGATGAACAAAGGTCTTATGGGTTTGGAACGACATGAGGGGGAGTGATTAATGACAGAATTTTCATTTGTGGGTGAACCAACTGTGACTGTGCCTGCTCAAAATTCTGTGTAAAGACATAATATTGCATAAAAGCCAGACTAAATATGCCTGTTCCTTAGCCCCTAGTATAAAAGTATTGAAATTGTGTAATTTACACAAGCATGTGTAAATGAATTTATGCCCCCAGAAAAGCATTAAACAGTCTGTATAAAGACACCTAACTGCCACTTCTGACGTGCTTCTGTGCCACCTAAAAATCTGGCATCTCTCATACACCTGTTTCCTCACCTGTAGCCTTTCAGTCCAGCAGGAACTGAGACAGCAGGCAGGATCATTGTTCCCACGCTCACACACTAACAGCTGAGATGGACACAGATGTAGACATGTCTCTCTCAGCACATTAGGACACTACTATGCCCACGCGAAATCCCATCAGAAGGATGGGCTCGTATGCTTTCAATGCTAGCAGGCCGAAGTTAGCAATTCCCAGATCACCTACTGCACCTTTAAGGCATTTTTAAACAGACTGTTTAATGCTGCTCTGTGCCTGCTCAAAGTTCAGTGTAAAGATGCAATGCCTTATAAAAGCCATAAGACTTAATTATGCCTGCTCTGATCCACCTCACCCCTAAGTCTCAAACCATACCGTTGTAACTGGTGTGTAAATGCATTTATGCCACCTCTGATCGGCATTAAACCGTCTTTGTAAAGACACTTAAATGCAACTTTTGCAGCGTAAATTTGGCATGAGATATTAATAATTTGTGCCCCTTTCTCGAATGTTGGTTTTAAGTTGTTCTCTCTGATTATAGAGAGATTAAAAGACTTTAGGAGCATGATATAAACTCTATGGATGTTAGGGTTAGGGTTAGGGTTAGGGTTAGGGAGTGTGCACTCACCTTGACAGGATTTCCCATCATCTCCGAGTTCACTCCCATCAGGACATCTGCAGTAATAACTGCCGATAGTATTACAGCACGTGCCTTCACATCCGCCATTACTGTCCGCGCACTCGTTTATATCTGAAAAGACAAGAAAGAAAGAAAGAAAGAAAGAAAGAAAGAAAGAAAGAAAGAAAGAAAGAAGTCCATCTATCAAGTACTTTAGATCATTTTGATTTAAAATTCAAACATTTTTTAAAAAGTATTAAATACATCTCGTTATTTGATGTCCATGTCCTCCTTATATTTTACTTTAAATCCATCCAGTAAATCTGTCTTTCTTTGTCCGTCTAAATCCTCTTTATATTTTCAAAAGTTTCCTCTCTCCAGCATGCTGTTTAGATCTGTGAAAGACTTTCTTGTCTCATACCTTTATAGGACATTGTGCAGTGAAGTTATTTCACGCAATTTTTAACATAATTGCAAAAAAAAAATGTCACCACACAGACATAAACAGACAAAGCACACAAACAAACCCACTTTATATAAACCCCACACACACGTAGCACTCAGACTCAGGTAATAAGCTGGTCCTGCCTTCTGCTCGACAGGTTTTCTCACAAACTCAAAATGGTGAATGCAAAAATATTTTACAATGAGTTAAAAATCAATCTATCAATATAATTATTTGATTTGTGTGTTTTTCTGTAAAGACTCAGAAACCAAGGATGGGTCGCCATAGCAAAGGTTCAGGCCACACCCGCACTTGGTTTCAAAGGCAAAACAGCATAGATGAACTCAGTCCACATCAGACTATAATTTACACATCAACTATCTAATATTATTTAAAAAAAATTAAAACATTTTTTTATACATATTTTCATATATAGCTGTGACGCCCCTACTAGTCATTCTTTGCCGTGCGTGTGTGTTGTGTCTGTATTGTTTGCAGGTGACGTGCTGATTGCGGCATGATTGGGAGTACAGGCTTCTTGCTGTTCATTTCTCCCTATAAAAATGGATCATTCCTGCTTGGTGGAAGGCTCTGGAGTTGGTGGCACCGATGGCACGAATATGGCACTATATTGTAAAATGTAAAATAAAGCTGATACTTTACAAGAAGAATGTACTTTTTTTTGTGCAGATTTGACCTTTTTATGGCTATGGTCTTAAACTTTTGATCAGCTGATGAACGGCCTGTTTGAGTTTAAATGCAGTTTTCAATAAATTGCCTACTCTCTTTTTTTTTTGTCTCTTGCTCCTGTTTCTTCTTTTGGAATTTGAAGCAGCACTTACAACCCGGTTATGATACACAAGTGCGAAATGTGTAAAACTTGCAATGCATCCCCTGGTCTTAAGATTTTGTTCAGGAGTGTATATATGTGTGTAATGGATGTAAGTAACAATATAGTTAGTCCACCTTCAATACATACCTCGGTTTTTAACCAAGGCTTTCGGATCAGTTGTTTTTTTGTTTTTTTTGTTTTTTGTGCTATTCTATATTCGTAGGCGACAGGAACAGAAAGAGGTTAAGGAGAATTTTTTTTATTATAATACTCTTTCTTGACTTTCTTTATTTTACTTAAAAGACTTGAAAAAATATTACTTAAACTTAATTTTACTTTTTAAAAAAACCTTGTACACATTGCAAGAGTATTGTATAAAATAAATACATGTAAAGATTTGCAGTGGCAGCTCAGAGCTGTACAGCAGCATTTAAGTATGAAATTGAATGAATAAATGTAGACTGAAATTAAAACTACATAGTCTTCAGTATCTCATATAGGCTACAGACACACGCTTATATGAGACATAACCGACTGTGTTTATATAAGGTAACCTTGTGTGTATTTGACAGTATTAGCGCAGTAAGACTGACTACTTAGTCCAGTAATCACGTACGTGTTGAAAAAGAATTTGGAAAAAATCCAAGTCCAGGTACTCAATAGGATGCAAAAGTGAAAAAGCCTTTATTGGTAGGGCTAAAACATTAAAACACCAACGCGTATCGTCCCATTGGCCTTCATCAGGGTGTTGGTAACAAACAGACATGATCAAGCACTACTTATAGTTGCATTGGTTTCACTTGCAACACAACTTTTGGCCACTAGAGGCAATAGTTCAGAACTTCAGATAATGGCTAATTGTTTTTTACATGTGTGACATGCTTTTAGTGCGCATGTAAAACGCGAATGAAATGTTTAACCAGCAAGGCTTTAAAACACGACTAAACACCCCCTACCTTTAGTACATATGATTGGATATTTGCTCATATTTGTGCGTAGACTCACA
Organism: Pseudorasbora parva; assembly: GCF_024679245.1. Taxonomy (NCBI): domain Eukaryota; kingdom Metazoa; phylum Chordata; class Actinopteri; order Cypriniformes; family Gobionidae; genus Pseudorasbora; species Pseudorasbora parva. The sequence goes on from NC_090179.1 coordinate 20,850,411, forward strand.
GGCACACTCAAAAAGAGCCGAAATAAACTGAGAGAAATATTTCAAACAGAGAATTGTATTAAATATAAATAATTAATTAAATGCAAAACCAAAAAAAAAACGTAATTCAAATATAGCGTATTGAACCATACCGAACGGTTCAATATGATATTGAGAATTGTGGCAGGTTTTATATTTAATTAAGATTCTGTATTGGTTAAGATAAATCTTCACAACTTTTCACCCATCTCCATCTCTTTTCTTCTTTCTGATCATGTCTTCATGTATCCCTAACAACCTTTGACTCTATGACATGGCACTGACCTTAAGCAAACCCATAATAATACAGAGTGCTGACAACATCTTTCCTGTGGAAAGACCTAGACAGATTTACAGATGTACTGAGAAGTTAAGCGTTCTAACTGTGGTGGCCGTCGACTCACTTATACAGGTTCATGAGGGTGAGTAAATGCCAGATTTTTCTTTTTTTGGTGAACCCTGCTTTTAGGTGAGTTCACAAAACTAGAATGTATTTGCAGTGTCTTGATAAGGACTGACGTGCACGCACACAAATACATCTGAGAATAAACATCCACTTCCACATCTGTTTAGCTTGTTTAGGCCCCTGTTTTCCACGTTTCACACCTGGTGATCATTCTCTTTGTCGTTTTAAATCTTTCTACCACTAGATCTGTTTTCTATCCAGACCTCTGTCATCAATCTTGCTCTGCCTGAAACAGGAACAGGGAATAGAACGATGAAAAACATCTAGGAATAAAACAAGAATAAACAACAGGAAATTATAAGCAAATGGAAAGACTATTTTAAAATGTTATTGAACTAATTCAGTATGTGGTGTCCCACGGGGTCGTTTACACAGAAAGCGGTATTGTATTCAATAGCGCTTTTTTATTTAAAGGGTTAGTTCACCCAAAAATAAAATTGATGTCATTAATGACTCAGCCTAATGTCGTTCCTCACCTGTAAGACCTCCGTTCATCTTCAGAACACAGTCCCAGAGCATATGCAGTCTATGCCCACTTAGTGTCCATGTCCAGAAAGGGAATAAAACATCCTCAAAGTAGTCCTTATGTGACATCAGTTGATTAATTAGAATCTCTTGAAGCATCGAAAATACATTTTGGTCTAAAAATTTAAAAATCAGAATAGACAGAATACATGTGTGTGAATGAGGGGACCAAGTGTTGGAAGGAGGAGAAGAGGTAAAGAAGGTGCAGGATTTTAAGTACTTAGGATCAACAGTCCAGTGCAATGGGGAGTCTGGAAAAGAGGTGAAGAAGCGTGTGCAGGCAGGTTGGAATGGGTGGAGAAAAGTGTCAGGTCTGTTGATACCAGCAAGAATGAAAGGAAAGGTGTCCAGGACAATAGTGAGACCAGCAATGTTGTATGGTTTGGAGACAGTTGCACTGAGGAAAAGACTGGAGGAAGAGCTAGAGGTAGCAGAGCTGAAGATGTTGAGGTTCTCTTTGGGAGTGACGAGGATGGATAGGATCAGGAATGACAAAGTTAGAGAGGCCAGGTTGAGATGGTTTGGACATATTCAGAGGAGGGAGAGTGAATGTATTGGTAAAAGGATGCTGAGGTTAGAGCTGCTAGGCAGGAGGTTAAGAGGAAGACCAAAGAGGAGGTTTATGGATGTAGTGAAGGATGACATGAAGGTAGTCGGTCTGAGAGAAGAGGATACAGAGGATAGGACTAGATGGAGGCAGATGATTCGCTGTGGCGACCCCTGAAGGGAACAGCAGAAAGGAAAAGAAGACTGTATATGAAGCAGAGCAGGACCGAGTGTTGAGGAGCTGAGCAAGGCCGCTGGAGCGACTGTTGCGCAAAATGCGGCTCGCGAGCGGTGGGACTTTAATTATGACAGGACACAGTCGCTGGCACCATTTCCGCTTTTCCAGTCATGAGTATGAGGTAACGCAGCTCTCTTTATCATATTAGATACATTTGAGTGTGTTTAAAATGATGTTATGATGTTTTGATGTTACTCTGTGCGTTCGCTTGGCGGCTGCTGTTACACTTGTTGCACACTATCCCTCTGATGTCCCGGTTCCTTGGTTAAAAAGCAATTTTCTCACGATTTACAAATAATTGGAAAAATTTGGGATATTGTAAGTATATATAACACTGGCCTAGTTTTTTTTAGATATTTTACTGAAAATGTTGTACATAGTGCACCTTAAACAACGTGTTACATTACAGACATATATTACTACAGTGATACACGTCTGCCGTAATATTGTTTTTTTTATTATATAGTGTTTTGTAATTTTAAAGGGGAATTGACAGTATTCAGTATAGGATTTTATATAAAGAAAATAAAATGTAAAATATACAAATAAATTAAAATATTTAAAAATATGCATATACTTTCAAAATATTTTATATGTGCAAAATATTGTATGTTCCTATTTAAAAAAAATAGGTACTTTATTTTGTGCAAATTTTGCCACCACATTGCAAAGGTATTCTGTGTGTTTGCCAGCATGTTGCTACACTATTATTTGCTGGGTTGTTCTGATTGGTTATTGGCTCAAGTCAGAATGGCCTAGCTCCCAAAACTCCTCCCATGATTCCTTCAATGTATGGGATTTTTGACAATCCATTAATTCATTCAGCTTTATAAAACATATCACTTTCTTACTTCCATTTGAGAAGTATTACATATTAACTGATGGCCATAATTTCTGGGCCAGAGCGATCAGGTGAACGGAAATCTAATAACCATAGCTATCTTTTCTGGGATCTCAGTTTGGCCGCGGTACAACTCGCCTGATGCGTTCTGCAGACGACAGCTGACAAGACCTCACAAGGTCCCGACATAGTGTCTTTCCCCCCTCAGAAGTGAATAAGAGGATTATTGTCACAGTTAGACCTTTTAATTTAAGGTAAAACACTCTTACTGCTTTTAAATACACTAATGAGTCCCAAAGGAAACATAACACAATAAAGATTGTGTATTTTCATACTTTCTCATTCCTTTTTTCTACTTTTTCTCAATGCATGGTAAAGTCATTTGGTTATCTCTCATGGTTATGAATGCTTCGAAGAAAAGCTGCGGTTTCTCATGAATATCCCTTGTCCTTTCACTGGGAGATCCTCTTTAATGGTTTAGACAGAGCAGTTACAAAACGTTTATGCAAACTGTGTGTCCTGTCAGAGAAAAATAAATTTTGTGTATACTGTAACTGTACAGCCACTATGTCTGCTCTCTCTCTCAGTGTGTAGAGGAATGTGTCTTCTGTTGTATAGTGATCACACATCATTGCATTTGCCCCTGTATTATCCTACATAAAACACACATATCCAAACCAGGCCTCACATTCAAGCATGACTTTTTCAAACAGAAAGGGACTTTGGAACATCTGGCAAGCATTTGCAAATTAATTACGCGTTTCTGCAATTAACAGATGATCTGTATACAGCTACCAACAGGATGTTTCAATATTCTTTCAAATATTAAGTTACAGGTGCTTTACTGTCTACATGAAAATAACTAATTATGAAGAGAAAACAAATCACAACAATTTTGGTAATTAAATAGGAAGATACACAAACTATATAGCCATAGCTGTGTTTTAAGACCTAACAAGATGCCTGGGCTCTAAAAATCTGGTCAGTAAGAGGTTTATTAAGTCTCTTATATGCTCACCAAGACTTCATTTATTTGATCAGAAACACAGTAAAATAGTACTTTAATCTCTTCTAATGCTGCCCTGGTGCCCCCAAAACAAGGGGGCCGGGACCATTGAAAAGATGTGTCTATCCAGTGTTGACTTCCAAAATCTGGTGCAGTTCTAATTAAATATGAACACAACATGGACCAAAGACATGTAAACTCACCAGAAACGGGACATGATGTCACAAGATGCGACCCTAAAAAGGACAAAATGCTCAAGCATACCAATTCTCGTCATAGTTACAGAGTGTTGCCCCTCACAGTTTGTTACAGACACTAGAACCCCATCTCCTCTCTGTTTTACCAACAGCTACAGAGACTGGTAGGGTTATATCCAGCTACAGAGAGACTGGTAGGGTTATAGCCAGCTATAGAGAGACTGGTAGGGTTATATCCAGCTACAGGGTTATATCCAGCTACAGAGAGACTGGTAGGGTTATATCCAGCTATAGCGAGACTGGTAGGGTTATATCCAGCTACAGAGAGACTGGTAGGGTTATAGCCAGCTACAGAGAGACTGGTAGGGTTATATCCAGCTATAGCGAGACTGGTAGGGTTATATCCAGCTATAGAGAGACTGGTAGGGTTATATCCAGCTACAGGGTTATATCCAGCTACAGAGAGACTGGTAGGGTTATATCCAGCTATAGCGAGACTGGTAGGGTTATATCCAGCTATAGAGAGACTGGTAGGGTTATAGCCAGCTACAGAGAGACTGGTAGGGTTATAGCCAGCTACAGAGAGACTGGTAGAGTTATATCAAGCTATAGAGAGATGGGTAGGGTTATATCCAGCTATAGAGAGACTAGTAGGGTTATAGCCCGCTATAGAGAGATGGGTAGGGTTATATCCAGCTACAGAGAGACTGGTAGGGTTATATCCAGCTATAGAGAGATGGGTAGGGTTACATCCAGCTACAGAGAGACTGGTAGGGTTATAGCCAGCTATACAGAGACTGGTAGGGTTATATCCAGCTATAGAGAGACTGGTAGGGTTATAGCCAGCTATAGAGAGACTGGTAGGGTTATACTCCTTTACACAATGTATAAGCTCATCACGAGCTCTCAGCCGGTCAAAATACCATCATAGGCTACGCTCATACAACGAGAGCATTTACCTCAGCGGACAGCATTGTTTGGATTTCCGGTAAGTTCCGTCAAGAAATAAAAGAAATAAATGCTGGCCAATCAGGTTGAGAACATATCCCTGTGCCTTTAGCTTCTGTGTTAAAATGCCAAGCGGTCTAAATGTTTTGTTTTTATTGGTCTGGGCCAAGCGAAGCAAGCAAACCAAACTACAAGTATAAACAGACCCTTAGTCTACATTAAATTTCATGAATCATTAATACACAATACAAATTTGCCTTCAATAACTTGTAAAGACAGAACTTTAGGGGTGTAGAGGGTTTCGTGTTAAAAGCAACAGAACATTCCAACACACACACACAACTGGTTCATGTTTCTCCACTGCAGGATTTGGTTTCTGAGATCACCTGCTGAGTGAGATGTTAAATTAATTTTCTTCTTACGTTCTCACTTGAATAATACTTTAAATGTGCCATACTCACTGCTTCCTCGAGCCTATCTCAACAGCAAGATATAGGCCTAACCTATTGACCAGGAAATTCACTCCTCACTCTTAAGGACTCTGATTTCATTGCCAGAGTCTGCCGTGCAATAATCCTTCAACTCCACAGACCAAATTTCAGTTTCAACAGTCCAGTCTGCCAGAGCTTCCAACAGCAGTAAAGTTCTTGTTGAAATGTGAGTTTCTCACCAAACCAGCACATGGAGTATATGTCAGTATGACTTAAACTGAAAGGTCTGGCCATTCTGGATAAGGAAACTTTTGAACATGTAATCTATCTGAGGACCTCAATCATAATTTACAGACCGCTCAGTCAAAGGTTGCAGCCGTTGCACTAATAGATATATTTGTGCTGGATCAGAACATGTCATGCTTTAGTTCAGAGAACGTGAGTGAACTGAAGGACAAAGACACCAAATAGAGCAGTGGGAAAGTGGAAAACTGGAAAAACTATTGACTCGTCTTTCTTAATAACTGTTCCGGGTCTCATTGTGCATGACTGATAAGGACAGGTTATTCTGAGGAAAAATCTTTCATTAAAACTTTCTCTGGCTCTGAAAATAATTTTCTTTTCTACTGGCAAAATCAAGGCCATGCAGAAGGGGAAAAACAATATTGGCCAACAACCTTACATTTTTGGTGCTTGCTTATGCAGAAGTCTGTGCCACAATGCCATAGAAGATAGAAGTGTTTTGGGCTCACCAAATAACCTTTCAAATCACAAAATAATGTTTTATTGGGTTTTATAGTGGAGAACTCTTTTCCACTATATAGAAACGTTTGTGCAATGGCAAGGTTGTATGAATGTTTAAGGTTCTTAAAGGTTTAGTTCACTCAAAAATTAAATTGATGTCATTAACGACTCACCCTAATGTCGTTCCTCACCCGTAAGACCTCCGTTCATCTTCGCAACACAGTTTAAGATATTTTATATTTCAGTCCAAGAGCATATGCAGTCAATGCCCACTTTAGCTACTGTCCATGTCCAGAAAGGGAATAAAAACATCCTCAAAGTAGTCCTTATGTGACATCAGTGGGTTAATTAGAGTCTCTTGAAGCATCGAAAATACATTTTGGTCCAAAAATATCAAAAACTATGACTTTATTCAGCATTGTCTTCTCTTCCGTGTTCCTCAAAAAAAAAAAAAAGATTCAAACGGTTCATGAATCAGTGAATTGATTCGGATCGCCAATGTCGCGTGATTTTAGCAGTTTGGCAGTTTGACACGCGATCCGAACTACTTTGATGATGTTTTTATTAGCTTTCTGGACATGGACAGTAAAGTGGGCATTGACTGCATATGCTCTGGGACTAAAATATAAAATATCTTAAACTGTGTTCTGAAGATGAACGGAGGTCTTACGGGTGAGGAACGACATTAGGGTGAGTCATTAATGACATCAATTTCATTTTTGGGTGAACTAACCCTTTAATGGGACCATAGATGATGTTCTGATTGGTTGCTACAGCCAGCCAAAAATTGTAAGTAGTTGTTACATCCATCTGCTGGACTGCCCATAATTGCCACCAGAGGGAACTCTTCTCTTCTCCCTTCCTTTCTCATCATGAACTTCAATTCCCATAACCCATTGCCTGGACTCATTATTGTTTAATCAGGGTTGCCAACTTTTAAGTTCAGGTTGGAGTGAGATTTTTTGGGGGCCGGGGGGGGGGGGGGGGGGGGGTCGGGTAATGCTTTTGATCTTGATTCAGTATCAGTTTATATCTAGTATATATACTGTACATAATAATATGTTTGTTTTGGCACTAGTTTAAAGATTTCTTGGGTCAAATTATATGTGCCATTCCTTAATATTCACTTGTGACTGCTTATATAAGTATCATTATTCATTAAAAAGATTAGGATGCAAGTTATTTAAGTTTTGAAATTTCACATTTAAAGAAATCTAGTGTTTGATCATCATATCTAAATATTTATTAGAATGCAAAGACTGCAATATATTTTTGAGCAACTAGATTAGATACATGTATATTTATTAAAGAGCCATAAGGCACCTAATGGCATTACAAATAAACATTAATATTTTTTAGCCACAAAATGACTCTAATTTCCCTTTTTGAATTGGAATTCTCTATTTTAATATTAATTACTACACTAATTGTAATATAAATTTTAGAAGAAATACAAATATTAGAAGAAAAATATTTTAAGTGGTCATTTATTGAAAATAATTGTTGCACAAATAGTATTTAGTACCAAAAGACCTCCTCAAAATATTCAATAAATATAATTTAATGAGTATGAGTGTGACCTATTAGTAAGGAATACCTGAGGGCTAAATACAAGAATAACATTAATGTTAACAATGTTGCATCTCTATCACTCTCCATAATAAAACGATCCTGTAAATATGGCTGACTTAATAATCAATAAACACTAACACTATGCTGTACTGTTTACCAAAACTTGCAGCAAACATCTATATGGTGAAACTGTTGTGTATCCGCTTAAGCCATTTAAATGCATTGGCACAGCGCTAGAAGTATTGAGCGCTCATGGGCCACGTGACCAGCGCGCACCGCAGGGAGACGAGAGCCTGCAACTCCGCTTTTCAACGCCTCTGGCTTTAACATTATGCCACATTAGCGCCAAAACGCTATTTATTGTTTGAATTTCATTAAAACACATTTAAAAAAATTAAAGCTTATAGCTTTGTTTAATATCAAAAGCAGGTTTGGCAATTTGGCGTGAGATTGAGTTGGGCGGAGTGAGAGCGTGAGACAGAGCCTGAAAGCGTGAGAATCACGCCAGATGCGTGAGAGTTGGCAACCCTGGTTTAATCACTTCCACCAGTGTAAACTCTTTATAAGCCCTTTGCTAAGTCTTGTTTGTCGTTACACTGCAATTCTGAACACTAGTCTAAATTTCCGTTTATGGTTGTGAATCTTTTGGCTGGGTATGCAGATGCCCCTGTCTGCCTGTTGCCTATGCCCAGTGTTGTGTGTAACGCGTTACTAAGTAACGCGTTACAGTAACGTAACTACTTTTTTGGGCAAAAAGTAGTGTAACGCACTACTACTGAAAATTTGGTAACGAAACGTAGTTAATTTTTCAATTCAGCTTTACGTTACTTTTCCCATGGTAAGATTTAACAGCGACACTGCCATCTGCACACTTGCGCAATAGTTACAAGCTCCACACGGTACGTTTCGTCCTAGGCTATCAAGACGCGATTCGCACCAGTGTTGGAGAGCAGGGAAGCTTTATTGGCTGCCTTGACATTGGCAAAATTTAAAGTTCGGTGGATAAGTGGAGTGGACCGGAGAGAAGCGGCGCGTGGGCTGCTAATCGCGGAGTGTCGCATTCTACCCCATGATGCAGAGCCGGCTGAGAATAAAAACAGAGCTGCTGCCGCACACAGCAGCGCCTATGAAAAGGACTTTTTTTCTTTTGGTGAGGAGGAGGAAGACGCAATGGCCTTTAGTGCAGACTCAGAGGTACTTGAGTACATGAGATCAGGCCTTGTGCTTACCCCCAGAAGAGCCAGATAAGTTCAGATAAACTTTTTGAAAGACTGCTCCTGATGAGGTAAAATCACCCATTTTGTGCTGATGTGGAATAGGTTGCCTGCCACCCATGCTATAGACAACTCAAGCCTATGCCTAATATCCTCTTTTCTATCTGCCCATCATACTGTGAAGTAGGGCCAGCATATTCAGTTAACATAGCCTTTTTAATTCTGAGGCTAGTCATGCTATAAGTTGTGCTTGATTTTATTTTGGCTAAAATGTCTTTGCCTCTAAACTGTATTTTGCTATTTTATTTTATTTACACAAGCCATCGACATCAAGCCATTTTTAAGTTATATTTTTTTCTGTTGGATTTAGATGAGGCATGCATGTTTTATTTTGACACATATGACCAATTTTGAGGTTACCATGTTGTTCTTAAGGAGCTTATTGATACTTTTTTTTATAATAAAGAGCAAAAAAGAAATACCTGTTATGTCCTCCATAGTATAACTTTATGTAGGCCTACACATTAAGGAACAGATATTGGGTTCTGCCCAAAGTCAAGCAACATAAAAGTAACGTAAAAGTAACGAGTAACATAAAAAGTTACTTTCCAAAGGGGGTAACTAAGTAAAGTAACGGATTACTTTTTAAAAAAGTAACGAGTAACGAGCAAACACTACTTTTTAAAAGTAACTTCCCCAACACTGCCTATGCCTAATGCTCATCTGTGTGTTTGACCCTGTGCTTGTTATGCATTTACGATTCTGGATAAAGGACTACATTTGGATCCTCAACCTGTGTGTTTCAGAGCAGTTATGTGACAGTAGTACTGCAGCTAACAATTATTTGGCTTACTTAGTTGGGGACACTAAATAAACAGAAATGAACCATCACTGAATTTACTTAATCTGGACCACGACACTATTTTCTTCTAGATCTGCTGTACAGCCAAAACAATGTTGCAATCTTTTTCTGTTATCCCGGTAAAGCACTATATAAATTAAGGTGACATGACTATTTTAAATGTTATTTCAGAATGCTGTCCCAATGTTGTCCTCCAAGACTACAGTATATATATATATATATATATTAAATGCTTATATGTTGGCTATGACATTATACTTATTACATGAAATATCAAAATTGTGTAACATTATGAATGATTAAGGGACAGTTCATCCAAAAATGAAAATTCTATTACTTATTTATTTATTATTTACTCATCATCATGTCATTCATAACCTGTATAACTTTATATCTTCTGTGGAAAACAAAAGAAGATATTTTAAAGACTGAAGTTTGAATGTATTTTTTCACTATTCCTTAAAATGAAATGTAAATGCCTTTCTGCATTCAATACAGGCTATGTCTAGGTTAGGTAAAGATGTCAACTGGACTAAGAATATAATACATGGTTATCTGTGTGTGTCCATGCAAAGAATGTATGATATGTGACCCAGTTTAAAGGGGTGCCTAAACAAGTTGTTTGTGGATCAGTAACTCTTGAACTCCTCAATACTCTGCGGTATTCCAGTGAAGTATGTAGAGTCAGGACCCTCAATGGGGTTGTAGCTCTTAACTCCAGCATAGAGCAAACAAGATGGAGGAAAGGAAACCCTCAGGCAAACTGTAACACACTCAGTACACACAGACACATCTTTAAACACTGTCCGCTCAGCACATATTGTAAACCTGTAAACAGGGAAGTTGCAGTAATGGACAGTGAAGAGCTTGTTTCCCATGAGTCTCTTCAAACCCAGGAATACACTTGTTTAGAAGAATAACACAATCTTAAATAAAAGTAAATCTCTTTTAAAAGTAAATGAAGACCTTTGCAACCTTCATCAAAGACTTCAAGAACAAATGATCTTAGATCTGATTAAATTAATTGTATAGCTTTATACTGTTTGTCAACAATTGTGCATTTTCATTTCTTCTAAGCAATTTTAGGAGAAAAATCTGAAACAATGTTAAGACTTAAATCAACTAATGTTGTCAAATTGATTAATTGTGATTTATCACATCCAAAATAAAAGTTTGTCATAATAAATGTGTATACTGTGTATAATTATGTATATTTGAGAACACACATGAAATATATATACAGCATATATATTTATATAATTTATATTATATATAAATATTAATTATAAATAAAAATGAACATGCATGTGTGTGTATTTATATATATTATACACAGTACACACACATTTTATGTAAACAAAAACTTTTATATTGGATGCAATTAATGTGATTCATTGATTTGACAGCACTAATTAATACTATTTGATAAAATATCTATTTAGTCTCCATTCATTTCATGAACTATTAAAGAGATCAATTAAATTGTCCTCTAACAAATACATAAAAAATATCTCTAGGATACAATTTTGTGTTTATATGCATGAGCGTCGAAAGCAAAGAAAAAGTGGGTGGGTCAGTAGTGGCTAAGGCTAAATATTATAGGTGGGGAAATTGTTTTGTGGGGAGTCTGGGGGTTCTCCCCCAGAAAAAAAATATTTCATAGATGTGATTTCCTGCATTATGGTGCGTTTAAGGCCATATCCCTTTCCTATACCAAAAAAGACCTCAAACCAGTCAATACCAATAGTCTAATAAAAAGACTATATTCATTTAACTGCCATAGAATCAACAGTTTCACAGATAATGATAATGAACAAGTTGCATGTTTTTTATGCTCCATGTCCAGATAGAAAAATTGCCGTTTACTATTGATTGGGCCAGACAAAATTACAGAAATCACTGAATTATTTACCGTGGCTATAGGGGTAAGACACATGGCATCAAGTTTTGACACAAATCGATCATAGGTTCGAATCCGCCTTTTGCCACACTTCCCTCTACTCCCTTTCACCATCACATATCAGATCGGAAAGGTATTTATTTTCAATAAAAATGAGGAAAATATTAGAAAAGGGGAAATAAAGCGTTTAACATGTGTTTAATAATCCGTTTCTTAATAAGTTTCTCGGTTAAGGGGTAGCCAAGGTAAACAGATATGTGCTGAATTAGAGACGATAAAAGTGAGTGGGTCCAATATCATTGATCTTAAAAAGTGGATGGGTCTTGTCCCACCCACACACAATGGTTCCGACGCCCATGTTTATATGTAATGTTCAAAAAACATAAAAACATAGTTAGGCATTGTCTTTATAAGCTCATTACAATTTTTCTCATGTGGAGCACAAATGGATTTATTTTGAATAATATTTACACTGTATAAAACATGAGCAGCTGTCAACTGTCAAGCTTCAAAAATGGTTTAAAAAAAGAAACACTATAAAAGTACTATAATATTAGTCTCTCCACATCTTTTATGATACTTTTGTGATGCCATAGTATTCTTATTTCTCATGCATATGTTATCACAATTTTAATTCATTTCTATGCAAAAGCAATTTGAATGGCCATTGTGTATAAAATGTGCTATACAAATAAACTTGCCTTTTCCTTTTTGGAGTTTGACAGCTCCTGGTCACTTCACTATTATTATATGAAAAAGATCAGTTTGAACATCAAATTTTTGGTTCCATAGAAGAACAACACGGTACACTATTCCTTTACCATTCATATTCCATGAATAGTATTCCCTGCTTTCTCTCTCTCAGAAATGTGAGGTGACCACCAGTGGCCTTTAAACACAGCAAATCAGTCAAACAGGAAAGGCCAGCTGAGCTACAGCATGTCCTGGGCTACAGTGGCAGAGTCTATTGAAAGAGAGCACTGTAAAAACATTCTTCCACAACACAGTCTCTGAGTCAAATGAGCTTAATGGGTTTACCAGTCCAACATGGAAAAGACATTTTTCATCTCAGTCATTTCACTGCCGTACTGTTTAGCCATCAGGATTCTGCGTTACGGACATGCAGAAGAAAATTTTAATTTTAGAAACTCTGAGAAAGCATTTTAGGAGCACAAACCGCCATCTCAACACAAAACCGCAGGAGGAAAGCTGCTTTAGGCAGATCACACACTCAAAAATCTCTGACTAAACTTAGAGGTTTACTGTTAAGGCAAGAACACAGCAGTGTGTGAGGCTGCTTGAATGCTCAAAGGCATATTTACTCTGCTGATTTCAATTGTAGGCAAACTCTGAAAAATGCTGTTAAACCGGAAGACATACACTCATTCGACACCTCACAGTGTGAAAACCTCACATGTGCTGTCAAAACAAACCGGGAGGGGCAGGGACAAATGAGAATCTAACAAACCAAAGTGACGTTTGCCTGGGAAAACTCACTTTAGTGCACTCACAGGTGGTGGACAGACAATGTGGGAGGAGAAATTCCAGGGAATCAGGCTTCAAAGACACCAATTAATCTCCCCTTAGAAATATACAATGTAAAAATGTGTAAAGACAGACAGCCTGACCTGCATGCAGCAGACAAAAAATATGACCACAGAACCCATTCTTGTACATTCAAAATTTAAATAAGCCACTGTGACTGAACATTCATGCGCTGAAACTTCAACCCCTTCAAACGGCACAAAAGACTTACCGTATTGGCAGCGTGTTCCCTCGAACCCTTCAGGACACTGACATAGCTGATCCCTGATCTCAGAGCACTTCCCACCATTAAAGCAGGTACCAGAAGAACACACTCCTGTAGATAACACACACTGTTCAGATACTCTGTATCCATTACGCACACACATACTGTGTTATGATACTCACTATGAAGACAGCCTCTCTCTTCCCCTCTCTGCATCCATCCTGGACAGCACCTGAAGACAGTTTGCATCTCCATACTATACACCTGCCTATACACTGTATAATACCCCGTCCTGAGACAGACATACAGAGAGAGAAATAGATGCAGAAATAGAGTTAACAGGTTCATTACCTGTAGAGGCATAATACTGTATAATAAATCAATTTTTTAATGAAGACAAATGAGACATACATTGCTAAGATTAAAATAACTTAATATTTAATAGTCTGGCGCATTTAAAAGGCTGCACAGTGGAAGAACCTGACAGAGTTGATAATTCTCATGTAAGAGACCTCCATTTTAAATTTTAAAATGCCTCTATACTGTATACAGTTGTGGTCAGAATTATTGGCACTACAGGGAGTGCAGAATTATTAGGCAAGTTGTATTTTTGAGGATTAATTTTATTATTGAACACAAAAAACTCATTAATATCAAAGCTGAATATTTTTGGAAGTTTTAGTTTTTAGTTTTTAGTTTTAGCTATTTTAGGGGGATAGCTGTGTGTGCAGGTGACTATTACTGTGCATAATTATTAGGCAACTTAACAAAAAACTAATTTATACCCATTTCAATTATTTATTTTTACCAGTGAAACCAATATAACATCTCAACATTCACAAATATACATTTCTGACATTCAAAAACCAAACAAAAACAAATCAGTGACCAATATAGCCACCTTTCTTTGCAAGGACACTCAAAAGCCTGCCATCCATGGATTCTGTCAGTGTTTTGATCTGTTCACCATCAACATTGTGTGCAGCAGCAACCACAGCCTCCCAGACACTGTTCAGAGAGGTGTACTGTTTTCCCTCCTTGTAAACCGCACATTTGATGATGGACCACAGGTTCTCAATGGGGTTCAGATCAGGTGAACAAGGAGGCCATATCATTAGATTTTCTTCTTTTATACCCTTTCTTGCCAGCCACGCTGTGGAGTACTTGGACGCGTGTGATGGAGCATTGTCCTGCATGAAAATCATGTTTTTCTTGAAGGATGCAGACTTCTTCCTGTACCACTGCTTGAAGAAGGTGTCTTCCAGAAACTGGCAGTAGGACTGGGAGTTGAGCTTGACTCCATCCTCAACCCGAAAAGGCCCCACAAGCTCATCTTTGATGATACCAGCCCAAACCAGTACTCCACCTCCATCTTGCTGGCGTCTGAGTCGGACTGGAGCTCTCTGCCCTTTACCAATCCAGCCACGGGCCCATCCATCTGGCCCATCAAGACTCACTCTCATTACATCAGTCCATAAAACCTTAGAAAAATCAGTCTTGAGATATTTCTTGGCCCAGTCCTGACGTTTCAGCTTGTGTGTCTTGTTCAGTGGTGGTTGACTTTCTGCCTCTTACCTTGGCCATGTCTCTGAGCAGGGGCGTAGCACCAAATTTTGGGCCCTGGATACAAACCATCTTGCTGGGCCCCCGTACCATGTATGTGTATGTATAGAAAACGGACTTCTAAGGCCCCCCCCCTGCCTCGGGCCCTGGTTACTCAGTACCCTTTATCCCCCCAGTCCCACGCCCCTGTCTCTGAGTATTGCACACCTTGTACTTTTGGGCACTCCAGTGATGTTGCAGCTCTGAAATATGGCCAAACTGGTGGCAAGTGGCATCTTGGCAGCTGCACGCTTGACTTTTCTCAGTTCACGGGCAGTTATTTTGCACCTTGGTTTTTCCACACGCTTCTTGCGACCCTGTTGACTATTTTGAATGAAACGCTTGATTGTTCGTAGTGATGGGACATCTGAAGCGAGACTCCGGAGCTTGTGTCGAGCAAAAAGGGGCGTTCCAGATGAAGCCCCGATTCGAGGCTTGTATCGTTTCCGTGAAAATCACGTGACGATGACAAACGAGGCCTCGTTTTCTGCTGAATACGTCATTGCTTCATTCGGAGTATCGCTTTCGGATAAAAGTGGTTTGAAACCTCGCGGCTCTTGTGGGGTTTGCAGTAGGCATTTGCATTGGTGTTGAGGTGTTGGTTGTATGTAGTAGCGATATCATTATATATCATAGCTTGTATTATATTATATTACATTATACTTAGTTTAGTAGATTATTAGAGTAAATTATACATAGTTCAGTAGATTATTAGAGTAAATTAGCCTATATCTAGGTGTAATACCTATACTACGTAATTATATATATATATATATATATATATATAGCCTATATTAGTAGTAGTGTTATTATTATATATATTATTGCTATTATTAATAATAATAATATTAATACAAGACTAGACTGTATTAGGGAACTGTATTAGGGAAAGCTTTTCCCATTTGCTGTTCCAGAATTCCAGTCCCATAAGCACTGCACTATTGCACTCCCAATCAGCGCAACACTCACAATAATTTATTTACAATCATTCTGGGCATTCACTATCATCACTAACCTAAAGATCTACTGAATAGTTGAACACAAAGTTGTGTGTTTGTGTGAGTTGTGTGTACATAGGTTAATACAAGCAGAGTAAAATACTTTATTAATACACAGGCAATAGAAAAAGGGTGTGCCCACACTATGACAATGTGGTTGCTCAGGATGAATAGATTTGTGTGCGATGCATTGCTTTGGACAGCAGGTGTCACTAGGGAGCACACTGTTTCATGAGGCTTCAGGTAAATGAACCTTTTGGTGAACCAATGGGCTGGAAAGCCTCAGTGGTTCAGGAAGCCTCATTTGGCCATCACTAATTGTTCGATGATCACGCTTCAGAAGCTTGGCTATTTTAAGACTGCTGCATCCCTCTGCAATATATCTCACTATTTTTGATATTTCTGAGCCTGTCAAGTCCTTCTTTTGACCCATTTGCCAAAGGAAAGGAAGTTGCCTAATAATTATGCACACCTGATATAGGGTGTTGATGTCATTAGACCACACCCCTTCTCATTACAGAGATGCACATCACCTAATATGCTTAATTGGTAGTAGGCTTTCCAGCCTATACAGCTTGGAGTAAGACAACATGCATAACGAGGATGATGTGGTCAAAATACTCATTTGCCTAATAATTCTGCACTCCCTGTATAGAGATGATTGGCACTTTAGATGGCTGCCAATAATTGCAACCAACGTGTTTTGGAGAACATTTATTTCATAATGTGATTCAATAATTAAATTGTAATAATTAATTGATTCACTTTCAATTATTTTAGGTCAATGAAAGGTTAGATTTTTGCAATTTCTTCGAATGAAAAATTAAAAGGATTAACCAAGCAGATTTATTTTTACAGCAGCCTTTGATCATATTTACCAGTCGTGCCAATAATTCTGACCATAACTATTTTAATATATACCCAATGTATACTGTAAATAATTAATATTGCACATCAAATAGAAGGCTACATCATTATTGTTTAATATAGTCTTTAATTGTTTTTTTAAATACATTTTTTAAAAAAAAATTATAATTTATTTAATTTTACAATTTTTACACTGTTACTCATTCAACTGAAAAACCACTGAGACCTTTGCTGTGACAATGCTCAGATTAAAAACAAATGTTCTTTTATAACTTTTAAGATAAGTTTCAGTGTTGTCGTAGATACAGTGTGTTGCCTATTTTTCATGGCTGTATTATTCAGCAAGTCAGATAGAGGTTTTATGTTTAATAAGAATGTATGTTGGCTTTCAGAGGAGCAATAGTCGGTTATTATGACTCCTATTAAATCACCATTGCTGGGCAAACCACTTAACCTCAGATTTCCAGAAGAGCTTTCCTAAACATCAGTGTACTTAAGTCAATGGAAAGCATCTGCTATGGCAGTTGGCAAATGTGGTTCTACTAATAGTAGGAAATCAAATCAGTTTTTTTTTTTGGGGGGGGGGGGGGGGGGGGCAGGAGGGGATGATTTAAGCGATAATGACTGATACATGTTTAAACATGGAAATAATGTAAATAGTTTTTGTTTGAGTGTGAAAACACCTTCTCACCTCCTCTCGTAGCCCATGCACCAGCGTTGAGAAGAGCAGCCCTGCCGCCACACCTTCACCATACGGGTAAACGCCTGGACACAGGGTTGCCTCACTCCCAGCATAGACATCTCCTGCTCCTCACACACATTAGGCCTGAGAAACAGTGAAAAAGACAATCAACTATACTTCAATGCATATTCACACTTTTATACATTAAGGGATAGTTCACCCAAAAATGAAAATTCTGTCATCGTATAGTAACACTCAAGTTGTTCCGAACCTGTGATACAT
This sequence comes from Pseudorasbora parva, assembly GCF_024679245.1. Lineage (NCBI taxonomy): Eukaryota > Metazoa > Chordata > Actinopteri > Cypriniformes > Gobionidae > Pseudorasbora > Pseudorasbora parva. Next base: position 20,868,100 of record NC_090179.1, read on the forward strand.
TTCTTTGTTCTGCTGAACACAAAGGAAGATATTTGGAAGAAAGTTTGTATGCAACCAGCTCTCGGCAGCCATAGACAACCATAGAAGGGGGAAAAATACCATGGTAGTCAACTTTTACTATATCATACTATATGAACTATAAACCTGATTTTTTTCCTGACTATTATTTAATGTGTCAGGCTGGATTTAGACCCATTATACTTCTTTCCCAAATTTGAGGCCTGATCTATCACGGTCTTCCTTATTTGGTAATGTGTTGCATGAAATCCAGACCGAATTCCAACAGAATTTCTGTCATTAATTACTCATCCTCACATTGTTCCAAACCCATAACTTTCGTTCATCATCAGAACACAAATTAAGATCTTTTTGATTAAATCTGAGAGCCTTCTGTCCCTTCATTAGCTAGGCAACTACCATTTTGAAGCTTAAAAAAGTTCATAGAGGTTGTAAAACTAATCCAGATTAATTTATCTCTCAATACATTTTCTGAAGAGACTCAATCGCTGTATAGGATGATCAGACTGGATCATAAAGTATTCGATTGAATTTAGGCGTTTACACATGAAAACAATGATCAGCAAACTGTACTTGACACGCAAAAACAAACCTCATTGGTTCTTCCTGAAGCTTAAACGTGCTGCGTAACACAAGAATGAACCTCATTGGTTCTTCCTGAAGCTTAAACGTGCTGCGTAACACAAGAATGAACATCATTGGTTCTTGCAGAAGCTCAAACGTGCTGTGTAACACAAGAATGAACATCATTAGTTCTTGCAGAAGCTCAAACGTGCTGCGTAACACAAGAATGAACATCATTGGTTCTTGCTGAAGCTTAAACGTGCTGCGTAACACAAGAATGAACCTCATTGGTTCTTCCTGAAGCTTAAACGTGCTGCGTAACACAAGAATGAACATCATTGGTTCTTGCAGAAGCTCAAACGTGCTGCATAACACAAGAATGAACATCATTAGTTCTTGCAGAAGCTCAAACGTGCTGCGTAACACAAGAATGAACATCATTGGTTCTTGCTGAAGCTTAAACGTGCAGCGTAACACAAGAATGAACATCATTGGTTCTTGCAGAAGCTCAAACGTGCTGTGTAACACAAGAATGAACCTCATTGAAACTTCCTGAAGCTTAAACGTGCTGGGTAACACAAGAATGAACATCATTGGTTCTTGCTGAAGCTCAAATGTGCTGCGTAACACCAAAACAAACCTCATTGGTTCTTGAGGAAGATCAAATGTGCTGCATAACAACAGGAGAATGAACATCATTGGGTTTTGCTAAAGCTCAAAGGTGCTCCGTAAACACAAGAATAATCCTCATTGGTTCTTGAGGAAGCTCAACCATGAGCAACACAAGAATGAACCTTATTTTTCATTCCTATTTTTCATCTTATTGTTTCTTTCTGAAGCTTAAACATGCACTGTGAACACAAGAATGAACCTCATTGGATGAACTACATTGGTTCTCAGGAAGCTCAAATGTGCTGTATAACAAAAAATATTAGATTATTAGATATTAACCTACATTTCTGACAAAACACCATGGTTACAGTTAGTGTACCTCAGTAAATCCATGATAAATGTTTGTGAATTGTTGGTTGAAAGTATTCTAATTGGAACAGCTCGGTTGGCTTGCACGTTAGTGTTGATTAAATCAGCGCTGTTTCAACTGGTATTAATCTACCAGTAAATGAATTACTGCGAGATCTATCTTGTACCGAAGACACAAGGGGGTAATCTAGCGCTCGGAAAGCGTTCCACCCCTAGGGGCTGCCATTGCTAACCAAGCCATCACCTGCTGTTAGCATCCCATTGACTCCCATTCATTTTTGAGTCACTTTGACAGTGAATAACTTTACATCTGAGGCGTTTAAAGACTCCATTTGTCCATTGTTTATTTCTAAAGAAACACGACAATGCATAAAAGGCTCCGTTACCTTGTATCTTACACTATCGCCCCGCAGAAGCTGTTTTTGTAAAAATAGGCTAACTATTGCGTCATAACCAACGCGACTCTGTCGCACAGTTGAGAAATTACTGTATAGACCTGAGAAGACGCTCGCAGGCGTCCTCAATCTTTTACTGTCTATGAGACAGTCGGGGGGACGTGGAGACATAAAGTCTGATAAAGTCAAGGGAGAAGAATGGGGAGAAGCCCATAGTGAGCCAAAAGCAACGGGAGAAAATATTTAAACAACGTGATTCAGCTTTCCCTTTCCACAACTACTAGAAGACCTACAGCTGTCAGACAGGAGGCTCACGTCACATCTACGTCGTCAAGCTCAGTCTGAGCCTGCGCAGTTCGCTCAGCCATCAGGAAGTGAGTGCCCCTAGGTTGACTTCATTATTTCGCCATTGACGTCAATGGGATCGCTCAGTCCATTTCTTTTACTGTCTATGCGAAGACATCGGTTTATCGTTCCGTTTTTGGTGTGTTTTCCCCTGGCCTAGTAGGCCTACTGCCACCGTGTGTTGACATTGTAAAACTACACGATTTGTAAATTATGTGTGGCAGGGCCACATCTACTCGTAGACAAGCTGCAAGCCATTTGAAATTCATCCCTGGGCCGGATTTTGGACAGCCCTGCTTTAGGGTAAATCATATAGGGGGCACTCATGAGCCACAGATCCACAGATCCACATCAAGTGTCTAATTTTGAACTTAAAACATCAAAGTCTCTCTTTTAGTAATTGGTAATTTCATCATAAATGCTCACAGAAGAACATATGGGTCAGCACGTGTCAGCTGACAGTAAACAGACATATGGATACCAATATGCACATGTTCCTCTACTGGGATAACCACAAATTTAGGAATGGGGACCACATATTATAGTTTAAGAATTGTCTATCAAGAAAAAAAAAACTATTGGGGGTAGGGTGGTTTAATTGCCCTAACAAAGGGTACATTTATTATTTGATCACAAATAATATGTAAAACATTTATAATGACATTAAGCTCCGTTCATGATCTATTGAGGAAATAAATCTAATGACCTTGCTCTTAGATCTTGTGGCTACGGAAACAGCTCATTTTAAGATGTTGACAAAATGTCCTCACAACTTGTGAAGTTTGATTTTCCTGGAACATGCTGAACCTCATGTTCAGATCCAAATGTTCAGTTTCACCAGTACTGAGATGAGAGTACACAACTTTTGTTCTTACATAAAGCTTAAGTATCTTCAGGGTTATTATTGTTAAACCATAAAAAAGAATTACCTGAATTAAAATCAATGCTCACTGGAATAATGCCAAGGCAACATTTCTCATTTTCTTTTATCTTAAATTGAAGTTATAATTCAACTAAAACAAAACAAAAACTAAACTAATAAGATAAAAGACTATCTATCTATCTATCTATCTATCTATCTATCTATCTATCTATCTATCTATCTATCTATCTATATATATATATATATATATATATATATATATATATATATATATATATATATATATATATATATATATATGACAGTCTGGCTCTTAAATTCTTTATTTTAGTTTCAGGGAGGGAGTGTGGTGAGTCTGGGCTCTGCCTCAGAGGGTCATGTTCTCTCTCAGGTTGTTTCCTATGACCATCTGGGCTTAATACAGCACATCCTGACTTAATTAGGGGGCTCTCAGATGAACTGCACAGTCACACGCCGGATCAGCCCTGGAGTCCCTGTGTCAAACACACAGCGTGGGGTTAACTCACTGGCCCATATTTCCAAATTCTTACAGTGCAGTATTTGTGTCTACTTGTAACTCTTTCAAAGCAAGTTGTTTGTGTGTGTATATATATATATATATATATATATATATATATATATATATATATATATATATATATATATATATATATATATATATATTTAAAATATGATTGTAACATGTTTACAGAATAAGTTAAATCATTTAATGAACATTTGTGTTTGAACATAATTTCACATTTCAAATGGAATCTGGTGCTTTTGGCGACACCTAGAGGGCATCAGAAATAACGCATCATGATAAATTATAAGCATCACATTTGAAATTATTGCGATACCAAAAACAAACAAACAAATAATTTACGGTAAGAAACCAAATTGGTTAATTATTATTTAATATTATTAAAGGGCAAAAATAGATCAAGACACTAGAATAACTTTTCATAAGCGGAATGCTTTTAACTGAACAGTTTACATTTTCTTAAAAACACAGGTGACACAACCGGTTCAGCCGTGACCATATCAAGTTTTTTACTGAACACGTTTGTTTTAGATATGTTAGGGTTAAGTTTCAGATTAATTTTCCGTCTTCAAATGCGAATCCGAATGCAAAGAAATAAAAACCTTAATATATGAGCCATAGCCCACATATATAATGAATACGTGACTCACATGTCAGGCTGCAGGTCCAGTGATGCTGCGCCGTTCAGAGACACAATCACACAGCAGAGCAGAAGTGCCACGGAGCAGCGCATCGTTCACAGCATCCACATGCAGCAAACACTCTTCAGGGCTTGTGGTGAGCAGGTTTCAGGGGCCCACCGTCCACTTTAAAGGGTCTGATCACTTCATTATGTCTTTGTGAGAGCACTAAATGTTTTCTCCGTGCACACTAAAATAATCGAGCATCCTAGAGTCCTGGAGCTGGTATCCTCAACTGGGAGCAAACTGAGACAGACTGGACTATCGCTCAGCGGCAGCGCTCTTCCCACCACACACACACACACACACACACACACACACACACACACACACACACACACACACACACACACACACACACACACACACACACGCACACACGCACACAGCCACTAGGGGCCACGATGGAAACACGCCGCTACAGCAGTTTTTCTGTGTGATATCTGGTGAAAAAAAGTATACTTTATTCTTGTATTTCAAATATATTCCCTTTCAATAGTATATTGCAAATATGCTAACACATTTGACCATCTTTAAATATACATAAAATATATTAGCATCATATATTTTTTTACAATAAAACTTTTAACAAACTTTAAAATATTGTATTTAGTAGGCTAGCTAGCTATATTTTCTTTGTATTTTTTTAAGTGTATGCCTACTTATTTGAATATTACTTCAATGTATAGCCTAGTTTTATATTTTAAACTGTGATCAAAATTGTCATTTGTAAAAATGCACTGAAAGTATTTTTTCAAATACATTATTTAATATCCTAAAGTAATAGCTAATCTAAAGTTAAATTTGAGTATAATGTATAACTTTACTAAATCATGCTGGATTGACTTCATTACTTGGGCATATTTGATGTAAATTACTTAAATCCACTTCACTACACGTTCTGTAGTCTATCCCTGCGTCTCAATCGGCTCCCTAGTTCACTAGTCAGGGCACTAAGTCAATGTGCCCTGATAACTGAACTAGGGAGCAGATTGAGACGCACCCTATATATTTAATCGAATTACACACACACAAAAAGAGTAATCTCTTACTTTACGCTATTTTTCAAAGTAAAAGTAGCCAAACTAATTACTTTTTTCAATATTTTGTATGTAATAGTTTCTAATATAATAAGATTATAATGTTATTTCAAAGTTAACCGAGAGTAACTGTGACAATGAACAATGTTCTCCGTGAAGAAGAGAGAGCCCCAGTGAATTTTAAATTAAGACTTCCCGTTATTAAGACTTTTATTTTGAAAATACGCTTCTCTCTCTCTTCTCAGTTCAGCACAGTGTCACTGTCCGCCAGGTTCACGCTGCTGCTGGTGCGGTCTGGGTTGAGCTGCTCTGTGCTGTACTGTGGGATGAGTCTATTTTTCTAAGAAACCTTCAAAATAATCGGGTTTTGCGACAGCATTCCGATTTAACGTGTCTAACCCGTCGGTGGATCTGATCTCGGTGAAGGTATGAGTCTAAATGAGGTGTGATGTTATTTTTGAATATGAATTAGCCCTTTATCAGCTGTCATTGATGTACTTTAGGGCCCTGATGTGCTCATCATTTATTGATTTCACGGACAGTTTTTCCTTGGCCCAAATATGACACTATAAAGGTCCTTGTTATGTATTTTATTTTTTATGTATTTTTGTATGTTTGAGTTGATTGGATTCACCCAAACATTCATAACAAAATATGGCTGGTGCTTTAACTGTAGTACTGCTGCTCTTAAATTAAATGAAACCAAAAACATCCTTATTGACTTTGTTTTTGTTTAAATAATTGCTTGAAACATAATCCACATATATCATTCATCCAGTAGGTATGCTTACTTCGAGATTGAACTCTGGAGTTGCCCGTATGTTGTCATTTTGCTTCCTGAAATAGTTGATCTCATGATCAAACCACAAGATACTGATGATAGTTGCTTTCCTTACTGTGCTTCAGATTAGTCTGAAGGTCTGGGGGTGATAGAGGGTGGATCGGTTGTTTATCTATATTACATAATGTGTAGTAAATATTATTTAATTGCATTATAAGCAAACTCACTTATTTTTATGAGCTCTTTTTGAGGTAAAGGTCACAGGCCAGGTTAGACAACCTGTGATTCCGGTTTTGTTGTATTAGATATGGATGCTTGGTTTGCAGGATGGTTTTAAGGTGTTTTCTGTAATTGGGAACAAAATCTAAGTTTTATTGAATTGTTTCCCCCTTTTATTTTCAGCACAACAAAACAAGATCATTTATAGCCATGTAGTATTAACTATTATATAAGAACGTTCACATCTATTCTGAATCAGATATTGAGAGAAAAAAGCACATGATGCATGGTACATTTAAGTTCTACAAAACAATATAGTTGAATATAGACAGTATATTCAAAATACATTTTTGATAGTACTAGGGAGTTTCATTTAGGGATGCACCAGTTTTAACACACAATTATTGGCCAATACCGATATTTGTCACTTGCTTTCTTATTTTAAATTTAGAAATAATTTAACATTAAAATAATGTTTTTTTTTAATCTTGTTTTAAATTAACAATGTTTTAAAAATACATGCAAGTTATGCTAGCTAGTTTAATGCTGCATCATAAAATAATTTCTAATGTATATGGATCAGATCTATAACATTCAGCAGGCCAACATTCATATGCTTCACTGTATAAATTAAATACAAATAAATCCTTGTTAAAGTTAAAAAGTCAGCTGTAATGAGTGATGTTGTTTGATTAACATTAAAATGCAGTCTATTAAATGTCTATTAAAGGTGTTCAACTGGTATTTTCAAAAATGTTATGCTATTTGAGGTCAACTTAAGACGTTTGCGTGGTTTTTACATTCAAAAACATCATAATTAATAATTAACAGGCTATTTTCTACACTGGTTTTGAGACTCTCCTGAAGGCTCCGTTTTTATGGGCATGTTGCACTTAAGACGTAGAAGTAAACGCCTATGGTTAGGATTGGATAAGATTTGCATATTTAATGAGCTCCAGCTTCCCTGTCAGTACATGGGATGGATTGTTTTGAAAGTGTGTGGAGAAACAGTGACCGGAATGATTCTCTCACAGGGGTCGCAAAGTATCTTTATCAAACAAACAGAATGATTTATCTCTCATCCACCCATGATTGATTGGAATGTTATTTTTTATTACTTCTAATTATTTTATTACAAAAGTCTTACAGAATATTCTTATATTACCATGACCTTTTATATATCAAAAGCTCAAGGGAAAGTTTATTTCTCAATTCATGACCCCTTTAACAGAAATGCAATATAATATACATAACTATGTTTTCAGTGGAGTGTAAAGACTTTACATAATGAACTGTTATGTTTCTATTACCTTAGAATGAGGAATGTCTATCTCCATACACCGCGGGTCCTCTTACAGTGAAATCGCCATTTTGAGCCACCATGTTTCTACAGTAGCCCTAAATGGACAAACTTCTCTACAGAGCGCTAGCTACTTTCTTCTGTCTCAGACAACATCTTTGTCCTGTGTCAGCCACCGTAGCCTTTCTATGTGCTTTGAAAAGGAGGGGTGAGCAGTGGGCAGTTGCAATTTGCAACCTCACTGCTAGATGCCGCTAAAATGTACACACCGCACCTTTATGACATAACCAACTATGTTTACCAAGATACTCACCAAGACTGACATTTAAATATAATATTGTTTGAATCAGAAAACAGCAAAAGACAACTCCATATTCATGCACTGTCTGAGACACTGATCAAAATATAACTTACAGCTGGTACGATCATTGTTCCTGTTTAGATGCTCATTTTATCATTTAGCTAAAGAAACAGGCAGATGTAGTAATACACCAGTGGAAGGGAGAATTTGTAACTATTGTAAGTTTACTTTGAATATCTCCATGATAGAAGACAGAAGAAGATAGAAGCATTTCTTGTATGATTGTTCTGCATCTGCGTAAGAAATATTTTGGCAACCTCTCTCTTGTTGGTGATGTCTGTATTGATGTGTCATGTGTTTGAGATTCGGAGTATGCTTGGTGATTTGCACTTTATATATACCATGAAATGAAGAAAATCTGCCATGCTAATGTGTATCTGTGGAACTATGGGCCAATAGCCATGGAATTTTCATTACTGATGTTTTTTTCATTTTTCATTCTGATCTGGTATTTTGTCTATACACCCATCCTCCTCTGTCCCTGTAGATGAGTGGAGCGGCGTTCCCCTCTCCCACAGCCGAGATGGCGGAGATGAACCGGATCCACTATCAGCTGGAATACACGGAGGGCATCAGTCAGAGAATGCGCATTCCTGAGCAGCTCAAAGTGGCTCCGTTTGGCTCAGAAGAGCAGGAACTCCTAGAGCGGGACTCGCACCACACGACAATGATGCATGTTCCCGAGAGAATCGTAGTGGCAGGTATGAGATTTGAAGCACAAAATATCTTCTTTTGTGTTACGCTGAAAAAAGCAAGTCATACAGGTTTGGAACGACATGAGTGTGAATTTTTCTTTTAGGCAGTTTGTTCCAGATTAATTATCCACACACATTGATTGGACAATCGGTTACTCATCTTTCTTTGTAGGAGACGACAGTGATGACATGCAATTTTCCAGAGATCTGGACCTCATCCAGTCCACCCCGTTGCAGTCAGCACTGTCCCTCAAGACGCCACCTCGGGTCCTCACGCTCAACGAACGACCCTTCGACTTCCACGAAATGGAGCAGGCAATCACTGCAAGTCAGCCTAGCGAAGAAGTAAGTGGGACAGACCCAATTTAGCAAGATGTGTGCTGTGTCACTAAAAAAAGAACAGTGACTTGTTAGCTTGGGTTTAGTCAAATGAGAAACACCTGTCCACTTTCACTATCTTCTTCACACAGGTGCGCACGCAAACCAAGACACGTAGAGAGCGTTCAGTCAGCGAGAACATAGGTGTGCAACACAATAGCCAGCTCATCAGAAACGACTCCATGTGAGTGCAAAGACACGAATACACACACGTACATACTTCCGTTTCACCTTTGCCCTGTCAACATTGCCCTCTCACTCCATTATATGTTTTTACTCCTCACTGGCGTCTCTCTTTCTCCCTTCATGATGCTGACTCAAAGGGGGTGAGTTAGAACCATGCATGTATATTGTTTAGTTTCAAGCCCTTTCAGTTTGGCTTTTGTGCTTTTTTTTTTTTTACCTCTGCAGGTCAGTGCATGGTATTGCATGTACAGGAGTGGCCCGATCACACCTGTCAGTCATGGTTGAAACTAATTTTATCACAATATAAAACAGCTTGTGATATTGTTTTGGTCAGTGTAGTTTAGAGTTGCTTTGTCAGTCAGTTTCCCTCATGCCATGACTGCCTGACAGCTCTATTCTACTCTTATTGTTCTCTATTGAATGGCCACTCCTGGCATTGAGGAGCTGTTCACACTGAGGGTTTGTACTTAAAATAACAGACAGATCAGTCATTTTCCTTCAACCAAACGATTGTTGGCTTGGTATGACATGATGTTTTCTGATTGGCTGATCTGTCAATAAAAGTACTTAACCCCGCCAATGACCAGCACCTCTTTTTTTCTCCCAATAAAATTAAGACAAGTATGGCTTCTGCTTCTAATCTAAATGTCATGTCCATCAGTCAACCTGTCTTATCAAATTTTACTCTAAATTTAGACTAAAAAGGACATTTTAACATTATCATAATATAATATTTTTGCTTGTATTCAAATGTACACTGCCATTTAAAAGTTTAGGGTCAGTATAATTTAGGTCCCACTTTATATTAGGTTTATTTAACTATTATGCACTTAGATAAAAAATAAGTACAATGTACTTACTGTGTTCATATTGTATTGCAAAACACTTGCTGATATTGAGGTGGGATATGGGTAGAGTTAGGGACATGTGTGGTGGTGTGGGTCAATTTAAGGGTAGGGTTAGGGACAGGTGTGGTGGGATGGGTAAGTTTAAGGGTAGGGTTAGGGACAGGTGTGGTGGTGTGGGTCAATTTAAGGGTAGGGTTAGGGACAGGTGTGGTGGTATGGGTAAGTTTAAGGGTAGGGTTAGGGACAGGTGTGGTGGGATGGGTAAGTTTAAGGGTAGGGTTAGGGACAGGTGTGGTGGGATGGGTAAGTTTAAGAGTGGGGTTAGGGACAGGTGTGGTGGGATGGGTAAGTTTAAGGGTAGGGTTAGGGACAGGTGTGGTGGTATGGGTAAGTTTAAGGGTAGGGTTAGGGACAGGTGTGGTGGGATGGGATGGGTAAGTTTAAGAGTGGGGTTAGGGACAGATGTGGTGGGATGGGTAAGTTTAAGGGTAGGGTTAGGGACAGGTGTGGTGATATGGGTAAGTTTAAGGTTAGGGTTAGGGACAGGTGTGGTGGGATGGGTAAGTTTAAGAATAGGGTTAGGGACAGGTGTGGTGGTATGGGTAAGTTTAAGGGTAGGGTTAGGGACAGGTGTGGTGGGATGGGATGGGTAAGTTTAAGAGTGGGGTTAGGGACAGGTGTGGTGGGATGGATAAGTTTAAGGGTAGGGTTAGGGACAGGTGTGGTGATATGGGTAAGTTTAAGGGTAGGGTTAGGGACAGGTGTGGTGGTATGGGTAAGTTTAAGGGTAGGGTTAGGGACAGGTGTGGTGGGATGGGTAAGTTTAAGGGTAGGGTTAGGGACAGGTGTGGTGGGATGGGTAAGTTTAAGGGTAGGGTTAGGGACAGGTGTGGTGGGATGGGTAAGTTTAAGAGTGGGGTTAGGGACAGGTGTGGTGGGATGGGTAAGTTTAAGGGTAGGGTTAGGGACAGGTGTGGTGATATGGGTAAGTTTAAGGGTAGGGTTTAGGGACAGGTGTGGTGGGATGGGTAAGTTTAAGAATAGGGTTAGGGACAGGTGTGGTGGTATGGGTAAGTTTAAGGGTAGGGTTAGGGACAGGTGTGGTGGGATGGGATGGGTAAGTTTAAGAGTGGGGTTAGGGACAGGTGTGGTGATATGGGTAAGTTTAAGGGTAGGGTTAGGGACAGGTGTGGTGGTATGGGTAAGTTTAAGGGTAGGGTTAGGGACAGGTGTGGTGGGATGGGTAAGTTTAAGGGTAGGGTTAGGGGCAGGTGTGGTGGGATGGGTAAGTTTAAGGGTAAGGTTAGGGACAGGTGTGGTGGGATGGGATGGGTAAGTTTAAGGGTCAAGTTAGGGACGTGTGGTGGCAATATGGGTAAGTTTAAGGGTAGGGTTAGGGACAGGTGTGGTGGGATGGGTAAGTTTAAGGGTAAAGTTAGGGACAGGTGTGGTGGTGGTATGGGTAAGTTTAAGGGTAAAGTTAGGGACAGGTGTGGTGGTATGGGTAAGTTTAAGGGTAAAGTTAGGGGCAGGTGTGGTGGGATGGGTAAGTTTAAGGGTAGGGTTAGGGACAAGTGTGGTGGTATGGGTAAGTTTAAGGGTAGGGTTAGGGACAGGTGTGGTGGTATGGGTAAGTTTAAGGGTAGGGTTAGGGACATGTGTGGTGGTGGTATGGGTAAGTTTTAGGGTAGGGTTAGGGACAGGTGTGGTTGTATGGGTAAGTTTAAGGGTAGGGTTAGGGACAGGTGTGATGGTATGGGTAAGTTTTAAGGGTAGGGTTAGGGACAGGTGTGGTGATATGGGTAAGTTTAAGAGTGGGGTTAGGGACAGTGTGGTGGGATGGGTAAGTTTAAGGGTAGGGTTAGGGACAGGTGTGGTGGGATGGGTAAGTTTAAGGGTAGGGTTAGGGACAGGTGTGGTGGGATGGGTAAGTTTAAGGGTAGGGTTAGAAACGTGTGGTGGTGGTATGGGTAACTTTAAGGTAGGGTTAGGGACAGGTGTGGTGGTATGGGTAAGTTTAAGGGTGAGGGTTAGGGACAGGTGTGGTGGGATGGGTAAGTTTAGGTAAGGTTAGGGACAGGTTTGGTGGTATGGGAAAGTTAAGGGTAAAGTTACATGGATAATGTAAGAACATGTATGTACACTATAAGTGCATTGTATCAAACTATTTATTTAAATGTTAGTACAACGTTTTCCAAAAATAATTAGCAGCACGACTTGGCAGTTTTACAACATTGATAGTAATAAGATAATAATAATGATATATATATATATATAACTTTAGCATCAAAACATCACAATAGAATGATTTCTGAAGGTTCATGTGACACCGAAGACTGAAGTAATGATTCTGATAATTCAGCTTTGCCTTTACAGAAATTAAATATTCAGCATTTAAATATTAAAAACTGTACTGTAAATTATAATAAATATTTCACAATATTATTGTATTTTAATCAAATAAATGAATGCAGCCTTGGTATAAGAGACTTCTTACTGACCCCAAACTTTAAAATGCTAGTGTATTCAATATTTAATAAAATTGACTCACAATATGAATTTACAATAAATAAAAATCCAGTTCTTATTTCACCTTAAAATCAGATATAAAAAAATTATACAAATATACACAATTATGCACTATTTTTAAGGCAGACTGCTGTTGGGATCTCAGAGATGAAGTTGTGTCTGTTTGGATCAGTGTCGATGGATTCTACGGTTCAGTAAACGGCCTCATCGTTAGTCTGATGTGAGCTCATCCGTTTTGTATCTGCTTTTGAGGCTTGTGGTTGTGATGCTCAGACACTGCTTTGTGTGTTTGTGTTGTTAAAATGGTGAGAGTTGGCTTGTTTCAGCTTGTTGAAGAGTTTTGTTTTGGGGTTGTAGCTTTATCTTTAGATGGGGATATAAAAGGCTGTTGCCCATCTGTTGAATGACATCTCCCTATTTCTCCCGGGCCAATGAAATGTAGTCTTTATTTACATTATCCGACTTCTGTTTCTTTCTACTTTTATTTCCTTCTTTCTGAAACCTTACATTTTCTCTCTCTCTCTCTCTCTCTCTCTCTCTCTCTCTCTCTCTCTCTCTCTCTCTCTCTCTCTCTCTCTCTCTCTCTCTCCTCTCTCTCTCTCTCTCTCTCTCTCTCTCTCTCTCTCTCTCTCTCTCTCTCTCTCTCTCTCTCTCCCCCCCTATCTTCTATCTTCTGCTTTTCCTCTCTTTTTCTTCGTTACATCTCTATCTCTCTCTGTGGTGCGGTCAGTATGACTCCCTCCCCCTCTGCTGCATTGCGCACTATGGCTCCCCTCGGTGGTGCCGAGGATGGGTTTAACCTCTTCAGCGCCCACGGTGTCCTTTCCTTCATCCAGTCAACCACACGCCGGGCCTACCAGCAGGTCCTGGAGGTCCTGGACGAGAACCAGCGCAGGTGACCTTTGACATCAGACCCCTGAATCTTCCCTGAAAGAATTACTTTTGGCTAAATTAGATGTTGCTTCAAAGATTAACTAAACAAAAGTGTTAGGTTAAGCCAGGAGCAAAGTCCTCTACGACTGATAGACATTCTTGTCATTCTGATGACAAATTGATTAGTTGAGAAAATGCTCAGCATATTTGCAATGGCTGACACACTCTTCTCCTCAAAATGTAATGCTTTCAACCACAAAACCCTACATATTTAAATTTAGGAGGTAGTTTGTTAGATGGCAGCTTTGTCACTCTATTGTTTGCTGTTGGATGTGGACACACTGCTTCCATAAGCTCCATTTCTTCCTTCGTCTCTTTGTTTGTGGTTTTCCCTTTTTTTTTAATCCTTTCTTTTTTCCTGAGCTTTAAGATTTCAGTTAAATTTACACATAAGTTTGTGGCATTGGTGTATAGTTTTTAAAGAAATGTTCAGGTTCATTAAGTTTTTTGTGTGTGACATAATTACACAGGAGAAATAAATAATTATGTATATATATATATATATATATATATATATATATATATATATGCTAATATACTGTATTACAATATGCATTTATTATTATCAATAGTGAAAACAGTTAATAGATGAATTAAAGTTTTTAAAAAACAACATTTATTTGAAAATATATATTTTTTATCATTATAAATGTCTATACTGTCACTTTGATCAATTTAATTTGTCCTTGCCAAATAGGTATTAATTTATTTCTAAATCCTACTGACCCATATATATATATATATATATATATATATATATATATATATATATATATATATATATATATATATATATATATATATATATATATATATATATATATATATATATATATATATTTATTATTATTTTTACTTGGGAACAGGCCCAAATAATTTTCTCTGGTAACTGAAATTATGCCACAAACACTGTGAAACGATACAGCCTAACTTATATTGAATCCGGAACATTCCTTTTTTTAATTTGATTTCCATGGATACCTGCACAGGTGCTGTCTGTGAGCTTGTTTCCTGTGCTTGACTTCTGATTTAAAATGCCATTAACTTCAGCTCCACTGACAGCCGCTAAACTCACCTGTAGGTTTATGTTATAACAATAGTCATAACAATATTCGCTGCTCGATTTTCTTTCTAAAAATAAGAAGGAAAAAAAATATTTAGTGTGTTTGCATCTGTGCAGTTGGCTGGTTTGTCATGAAATCATAATTTATTTTGCAAGGTTTATTTGATTATAAAATTAAATGTTGACAGGGTCTGTGAGACAAAGACCCCCTGCAACATGTACATTTAAAATATTAGCTAAAGCGCATTTGCATGTTTTTAAAATGATCTGTCTGTCTGTGTCTTCTCTTGTCCTTTCCCTCTCTCACTTTCTCCATATTCGCTTCTCAGCAAGCCATCTCTCAGAGGGGGTTCAACCCTCTCTAACCCCCAGCATGACAACAGGTAACTGTTCTCTCTTCCTCTCATTTCTTCCCTGTCATCGGTTTTATTCTCTGGCTTTGTTTTTCTTTTCTTTCTATCCTCTTAATGCGATCTCAATGTCTTATGAAATGAATCATGTTTCTAACAGGTATGCCCTGGCCACGCTGGACTCTACTCTAGAGGGAGGAGCAGATGACATGGCTGTTGTCGACGCCACCTCTCTACGCAGACAGGTAATTTTCTGCTGTTAAAACAACTCTATATGCATGGAGATGTCTTTTCCATACATTCCTGTAAAATGTTGCATTATTTCTATTATTATTATCAATGTTGAAAACAGTTGAGCTGCTTGATATCCTTGTGGAAACAGTGATACATATTTTTTCAGGATTGTTTAATGAATAGAAAGTTCAGAAGAACAGTGTTTATTTGAAATAGAAATCTTTTGTAACATTATAAATGTCTTTACTGTCACTTTTGTTTTTCAATTCATTTCTTTAAATCCTCTTATCGAGTCATTTTGACTGGGAAATGTATTTCTTTTAATAATAAAAAATAAATTGTGTGTTCATCAGTGTTACAAGACCTTTTCAGTTGTAATAAAAATAGTAACAAATCCTTCCCCCGCGGGTCAATTTCACGCCCGATAGGAAGGATTTTTAAATGGGGAAAATATTTTTTTATTTGTCTAAAATCTAGCACAATCATGAACACACACTAACCTATTAGCGGTTTAAAAGTTATTAAACATTTTAGAACTATAGTTATCTTTAGCCGTGGGCGGCTGTCTCGGTCTTAAGGGTTAAGGGCAAAAATTGTCCAGATACAGTTTTACAGGTCTGTTTACAAACCTATGATTTGTCCCTAGGATGTAATGCTCTGTTTTTGCCTTATTTGGAAGAGTCATGAATATTAATGTTGAGCTCTGCTTTGATTGGCTTATTTCAGCCGCTCACAGCAGTTCAGTAAAGCAGTTTGTGAGTCCTGACCGTCCTGACAGAACACAGACCGACTGAACGACACTTTAAAGGTGCCTTAGAATGAAAAATGTAATTAACCTTGCCATAGTGAAATAATAAGAGTTCAGTACATGGACATGTCTCAAACACATGTGCTAAACACATTGCCTCACAATGTGCTAAACACATTGCCTCCTACTTCTTATGTAAATCTTGTGAATCCAAAACTCCACGGAAAAAAAAGTGCTTCTCAACATAAACCCAACAGTGACGCAAGTGTTGGGGATAATTTATATGCACGGCCCCAACATTTGCATCTGTCCGAACATGTGCATTGTCAGGCGGAAATGGAGCAAATCATCAGGTAAACAAGCTGCTCACATGGACACACGTCATGTTCCAGGCTGTTCAGGAGACCTGAGGACTTCTACCCTTCCCACAGATAAAAAATGTCAAGAGTCATGGTTGATGTTTATAATCGGATACCACAACAATTTAATTCAAGATCCTTCATTTGTTCGGCCCATTTCAAGCAAGCTTCGCTCAGCGTCTTAAACTGAAGAAAGTGGTCTCACAAACTGCTTTACTGAACTGCTGTGAGCTGCTGAAATAAGCCAATCAGAGCAGAGCTCAACATTAATATTCATGACTCTTCCAAATAAGGCAAAAACAGAGCATTACATCCTAGGGACAATTTATAGGGTTGTAAATGGACCTGAAAAACTCTCTCTGGATTTTTTCCCCCCTTAAATAAGCCACATACCCTCTATGTAGAAATCAGAGAACAATTTAACATATTGTTTCAAATCATTCTAGGGCACCTTTAAGCAGAACATCTCAAATGGAGATTGCTAAAAGGCAGCTTACTTGTTTATTGTTTTTAGATCATCAGAAAGAGCTTGTGTGCATATGGTTGCCAGATAGTATATGTGTCCTTTTCACAGAAAAGCTCTGATATAGGGATTTAAATTACTGAAATTTAAATTACTGGCAACTGCACAAACGCTCTTCTTTACCCCCGACAAAACCAAAACCAGTATACTATCCTGTGTTTTGGTTATACATGGTACTTGGAGTTTCCTATTATTACTGTACTAGTATCTTGCGTTATCTAGACAATGCTGTCTCTCTAAGAAACTTTTAATTTAATCAGAAATTGTTTAAACAGCCAATAATATAGTTGTAATTGCCCTTTTCGTCAGTTTAAGACGCTGAGCGAAGCTTGCTTGAAATGGACCGAGCAAATGAACGATTTTGAATTAAATTGTTGCGGTATCCGATTATAATAAACATCAACCATGACTGTTGACATTTTTTTGTCAGTGGGAAGGGTATGAAAAGTCCTCACGTTCCCTGCAGAGCCTGGAACATGACGTGTGTCCATGACAGCTGCCCGCTATCCTCGTGGTGTTATGTTGAGAATCACTTATTTTTTCTTTGGTGTTTTTCATGCATAACATGTACATAAGAAGTAGGAGGCAATGATGTTTGAGACTCACTGTATGTGATGTCCATGTACTGAACACTAATTATTTCACTATGTCGTCAAGGTTAATTCAATTTTTCATTTTAGGGCACCTTTAAATGAATGGGGGCTATATAATGGGGCAATTTTTTTTTTTTTCTCAAATAAAAATGTCAGTTTTTTTTTTCTTCAAATAAAAATCAGTCAGTGACAGTTCAGACACACAGATATTATGCAGGGGTTATATTTGAACAAATTTACAATATAGAACAAACAAAAAAATGCTGTAATTGTAATACTTCGGGTCATATTGACCCGCGGGGGAAGGCTGTGTAATTCACATGTGAGGAGAAAAAAATGTCAGTTTTTTTTTTCTTCAAATAAAAATCAGTCAGTGACAGTTCAGACACACAGATATTATGCAGGGGTTATATTTGAACAAATTTACAATATAGAACAAACAAAAAAATGCTGTAATTGTAATACTTCGGGTCATATTGACCCGCGGGGGAAGGCTGTGTAATTCACATGTGAGGAGAAAATAATAAATATTACTTACTAAACTTTTGAACACTAGTGTGTGTAATTGAACAATACTTAACCTAAAAGATGGAGGGATTAATTAACTTCTTTTATTTTGTGTCATTACAGATTGTCAAGTTGAACCGGCGTTTGCAGCTTATAGAGGAGGAGAACAAAGAGAGAGCCAAGCGAGAAATGATCATGTATTCCATCACTGTAGCTTTCTGGCTTATCAACAGCTGGGTTTGGTTCCGTCGCTAAAGCAACATGGACTCCACAATGTGGGAGGGGCAAAATCAAAACGCTGCTCCGCTTCTGTGTCAAAATTCAGCCATATTTTTTTAATGGCTAAAAGTTATTTTGTTGTTGTTTTTTTTCATGGCAAAAGCGGTAAAGTCAGGGATGGCTTTTTGTGTTTGAGTTTGTCAGTCTGGTTTTATTTTGTTATTATAAATATGTATTTATACATTTTTGTTTTTATTTGTACAATTGCTCTTTTTCTTTATTTTGTATGTTTTCATTTTTTTTTTTTAATTTTTTTTTGCCTAGCCAAGCATGAACCAGATGTATATATATTACTTTATGTGTCTTTAGGCTTTGGCTGTAATAATATTTTCGATAGGTTTACTATACAGATTAGTACAATATTACGTGAACTTTTACAAAGACCAATGGAATCGGACAAACTGATATGACATAGACAAGACAAATGCATCAAATTAAAAGTATTATTAATGGACTGTTGTGATTTTAGGTACATTATGTATGTCTGTATGTTACCTTGCAACAACATAGAAACCATACTTGTTAGTGTGAGTTTAGTCCTGGTCATTATTTATGTAAAACCGGCCACATGCTACGGATGTTAATTCTGCTACAAGCTTTTCTGCAGGAGATTACTGAAATAATACAGATTCAGATTTCATCTCACAGCTGAATTACAAATGCTTTTATTTGAATAAATGACTACAGTAGTGAACTGGACTCTGTCCTGCCTGCTTTTAATTTACTGGATTTGTTTCACTTTCATGTCTGTTTCATTTCTGAAGATTAAGTATAATCACATGTCAGTCCAGATTAAAGTCAAAAAGTTTTTTAAACAAAGCTGGAAATATGTACTTATCACTGTTATTTTTTAGTATTTATTTTTATACTATCATAGTATTTATTAATATTTTGAATAAGCTTTTATTTTTACATTGTCATTTAAATCCCACTTTGGTAATATATGCATTTATATATTTTTCTTTATATATATATAGCTTTATTTCAGTTTTTCAACGGCTGTTTAGGCTGTATTTTATTTGATTTCAGCTTAATTTCAATTACTGAAATTATTTTTTAGTTGTTATAGTTTTAACAACACTAAGACTTGTAACTACGAAACAATTGGTGTTAATAAGAAATGTGCACTTACTTACCTGTGAATGTGGGGGGAAACTCCACTAGTACACAACTTTTCCAAAAGAAATCTCATTTTCCTGGTGTAATTTTAATCACTCTTTTTGGCATGTAGATTTCTTACTGGGCACATAAAAATAGAACACAAACCATGTTCTCCGGACAGGTGGTGGCGCTGTGGAGAGTTTTCCTCTCGCTTTCCTTCGCGTGCAGCGCAGTGTCAGGTCGCGGCTGTCATGGCGGCGTGCAGGGCGCTCGTGAGTCGCGCTGTGTTACCTCTGCATTATCATCATGTTTCCAGAGGAGTGATGCTCACACAAGTCAGAGAGAAAAAGAGATGGATGAAGGCTTACACACTCATTATGGAGAGGAAGAGAAAAATGGAGGGACCTCCACCTCCAAAGCCGCGGTCAGTAGAACATCTCAAGGCCACTTGGGATACTCTGGCTGTGACTCAAATCATATTGAGCTATATGCCTAGGCTATATATTCAGGCGCTTTAGGCCGTATCTGTGATGGCCAAAATGCTGTCTAGGTAGACAGCTACGTATGTTTTAAGACACAGCCAGTGATTTAGCTTTAAATATCCAGATAAACACATGCAGATGGAGATTGTTAGTGATATTTAGTAACTTGCATTCTCATTAGTTTTGTTTGTATTGGGACCACTAAAGCTGCAGATGTATTCTCCATGCATTCTTGTCATTCACATCTTTTTGGGGGAAATTTTGCATAATTTCCCATCATGCAATTAAACAATTATTTTCTCTAAATGTCTCAAAGTAGACCTCAGTGCAGTCACGAGAACTTATTTTTAACGATATCAGCCTGTTTGAGAATAATTACATTGATAAATCTTCTTAAAGAGATAGTCTAGACAAAAATGAACATTCTGCCATCATTTAT
Organism: Pseudorasbora parva; assembly: GCF_024679245.1. Classification (NCBI taxonomy): domain Eukaryota; kingdom Metazoa; phylum Chordata; class Actinopteri; order Cypriniformes; family Gobionidae; genus Pseudorasbora; species Pseudorasbora parva. The sequence continues at coordinate 20,888,458 of NC_090179.1, forward strand.
TAATACTCATGTTGTTTCTAACCGGTATGGCTTTATTTTCTGTGGAAAAGAAGATTTTTTTTGAAGAATGTTGGTAGCCAACCCAATGGGAACCAAAACTATTTGGTTTCCAACATTATTTAAAATATCTCTGTTTGTTTGTATCATAGATATGGCCTTAAAGAGTTAGTTCACCCAAAAATGGCATTTATGTCATTAATGACTCACCCTAATGTCGTTCCACACCCGTAAGACCTCCGTTCATCTTCTGAACACAGTTTAAAGGGGGGGTGAAACACTCAGTTTCAGTCAATCTCATGTCAATCTTGAGTACCTATAGAGTAGTATTGCATCCTTCATATCTCCGAAAAGTCTTTAGTTTTATCATATTTATAAAAGAAATATGGGCTGTACCGAGTCTTTCCGGAAAAAAACGAGCACCTGGAGGCGTATCGTGTGGGCGGAGCTAAAGAATGACAAGCGCGCAAAGCAGTGACGTCCTCAAGCGTGGAGAAACCCATCTATCTCAGCTAATACAGATAATGATCCACAATCAAATCTGAGGCTGAAATAAATTGAACAGGAGAAACGGCAACATCAGGATGTCCGTCTCTGTGGTATGTACTGTATTTAGGGGCCTTTGTGTGCAGTTTATGAGGACATGATTCGGTTTATGGACTATTGTATGTGACTAGACCTTAGAGGTAGCAAGCAAAACGGTTTTGCTCGTCAGAGTCAGACTAGTGTTATACAGAACAACAATGGAGTAACCGTTAGAGCATTTGAATGACGAAGCACGCGATCGTATCGTTTACTGATGTTTACTCATGCGACGGTAGCCAATAGCAGAGACATTTGAAGTTGATTTACTCACCGGCATCTTCCAAAGCAGGACCGCTCTGTCAAAAACACACTTCTTTGGTATGATTTGGTGAAGTCCTGTGACAGCAGTGACCGTGGAAATCCACTTTGCGACGCGACTGAAGCGATGCCTTGAAGCTTCCCGTCATTTCTGCGTTCAAATCGGTTCAAATGCAGCGCTGCCTTCCCGGAATGCTGTGCTGAAGCGTTGAAGTCGCTCGACGTCACCCATAGGAATAAAGTGGAGCGCGGCGCGACATGTTCACGGACGACTGGATCTGCACCTGAGAGACTGTTTACAGCGTGCATTTCCTCTCTCTCCCTCTAGTCACGCGCGCGCGCACCCTACCGGGAGAAGAGCCCATACGGCCCATACAAGGACCTTCCGCTCTATCGACGTCAAGCTGAGCCATACTCGAAAAAAACTCGCCGAAACTTGTGAGAAACCGGAAGGAGTATTTTTAACACAGAAATACTCCATCAAACGTCCAACATTAGTTTTTGAAACTTTGTCTATGTTTAGGATGGGAATCCAAGTCTTTAACAGTGTACAAAGCTCAGTATGCATAAACAGCATTTCACCCCCCCTTTAAGATATTTTATATTTAATCCGAGAGCGAATGCAAGTTTATGCACACTATACTGTCCATGTCCAGAAAGGGAATAAAAACATCATCAAAGTTGTCCATATGTCACATCAGTTAGTTCATTACAATCTCTTGAAGCATCGAAAATACATTTTGATCCAAAAATAGCAAAAACTATGACTTTATTCAGCATTGTCTTCTCTTCCGTGTGTGTTTTCAAACCTCAAATAAAGATTCAAACGGTCATGAATCAGCGTATTGATTCATGATTCGGTTCACCAATGTCATGTGATTTTAGCGATTTGACACGTGCTCCAAATCATTGATGTCACATATGGACTACTTTAAGGGTGTTTTTATTCCCTTTCTGGACATGGACAGTATAGTGTGAATAATACACTTGGATACGCTCTCGGACTAAATATAAAATATCTTAAACTGTGTTCTGAAGATGAACGTAGGTCTTACGGGTGTGGAACGACATTAGGGTCAATAATGACATTTAATTTTTGGGTGAACTAACCCTTTAAGCGTGTTTGGGTGGACTTTCCCTTTAAATGATTAACAACCAGTCTTTCTTACAAGTTACAACTAACGCATATCTCGAGAGCTACAAAAATGAGCTCTAAGTAAAACAAAGTATTTATTCAGTATAATTACACATGTTTATCATTGAACAAAGACTTTCGAAGTTAATTGGTAAAACAAATGTGCAGATTATCATAAAGACTCTTACTTTATTTATCATGTGGGTTGGATTGTTGATGTGACATTGCATTTTCACTGTCACACAAGATAAAAATGAATATAATTAGTACATTCATAATTTTAAATGCAGTAAATGATTAAACATTTTTTTTCTTGCACCTGTTGATATAAAAACTGCTTTGTCTTTAGATATATTTTGTAATTTTAATGGTTTTAATTTTTGAGCCAAATCTCAAAATTGTCCTATTTTATAAAATCCAGTTTATAAAGGTATAAACTGTCTCAAGCACGGTTCAATGAATTACAACTTTTATAAACTAAAATCAGGCATAATTTTACAAGTGTCTATTTTAGTAAATGACAAGGTTCCTTTTTTCATCTATATATTTCTAAAAGCATAGGAACATTTAGTCACTGAAAACCATGTCCTCTGGTGTAACACCATATATCCATCCACTGACAAGTTTAAGTTGAAGGACCCCATTCAAGGTCTTGTTATTGTGAAGCCCATGATGTGTACATGGTAAGATTTGTCTCAGAGTTGTTCAAATATTTAACTTTTTTGGAACCACTGTGGAACCACTAAAAGTGTTAATTTAGGTTGTCCTTTGGAGCGACACTATATATTTATATATTTAATATATAATTCTTTCTATGTCACACCATAGGACACATTTCATTAAAAATATTTAAAAAAAACAGTAAAAGAAATGACAAAGTTAATGACCCCTTATATTTTCTGAAACGTCAGTCTTCACATCGCATAACAATATCCTTTTTTTTTTCTTCAACTACCATAATACTTTTCCATATCCTCATCCACATTGGTCGTCTTCAGCATCCCATAATATAATTTTTAATTGGGAACATTTTATCTGACTCCCTAGACTCTTCCCATGCCTACTGACCTTGACTACAGAAAGAAGAACTATTCACAAGTTGTTTCTCATAAAGTTGAAACGAGAGGGAGACATAAGAGATTCTTCTGCCAAGATTATGATAGAAAGAGGAGGGCCTGTGCTCAGTAGTTATCTGAGGCCTTGCATTGAGTGCGTTAGATAACGCACATCATCTCCATGCTTATCAGTCAAAATCTCTATATATCTGTGATATTAAATTACATTTGTTTATTGCATTAACCCTCCTTTGTTTTCTCTTCCCATCAGCTCTCAGCAGCCAAACTTTGATTACCATGCTGAAGTGGAGGCTTTCAGTGCCCGTCTGCAGGAGAGTTTCTCTCTGGATCTTCTGAAGACTGCGTTTGTGAACTCATGTTACCTCCGAACTGAGGAGGAGAGGAGGCGAGCGCTGGGCCTTGACTCGGAGACGACCGCCCTCAACCTGAAAGACAACGGCGAGCTGTGTGTGCACGGTCAACATTTCACAAAGGTGAGAACATGAGTCCCCCGTGAGTTTTATACTGAAATAATTGGTATGAAATTGATATTACCTTTCAGTTGTCATATACAGGGTTTCCTCAGTGACTGGTGCAGGGGCAGCTTTCCTGGCCTGCCTGAGGAGGGTGTGGCAGCAGTTGTAGGCCACCTGACCGGGTCAGAGGTCATGTGTCATGTCGCACGGAACCTTGCTATGGAGGAATTGACGATGAGTGCAGAGTTTCCTGTTCCAGATGACACCCTGCAAGGAACGTTCTTTGCTGTGATTGGTGCTCTCGAACAGAGCAGCGGGCCTGTGCAAGCCGGCCTTTTCATTAGGGTAAGACTTAAGTGTTAAGTGTCCCATTGCAGTTAACATCTATTTTTTTGTTTGTTTTGTTTTTTTGTTCTTGTCAATGACTTGGATTTGTATCCTCTATATAGGAAACTATATTATATACACCGATCAGGCATAACATTATGACCACTGACAGGTAAAGTGAATAACACTGATTTTCTCCTCATCATCGCACCTGTTAGTGGGTGGGATATATTAGGCAGCAGGTGAACATTTTGTCCTTAAAGTTAATGTGTTAGAAGCAGGAAAATAATTTTCCTGCTTGCAAGCGTAAGGATTTTAGTGTGTTTGAAATGGGCCAAATTGTGATGGCTTGACAATTCTACAATTCCATCCACATGGATGACAAAGCAAAACATTTCCTAAAGCATCACACTACCTCCGCAGGCTTGCCTTCTTCCCATAGTGCATCATGGTGCCATGTGTTCCCCGGGTAAGCATAGCAGACACACTCGGACATCCACGTAATGTAAAAGAAAACGTGATTCATCAGACCAGACCTTCTTCTGCTCCATGGTCCAGTTCTGATGCTCACGTGCCCACTGTTGGCACTTTCAATAGTGGACAGGGGTCAGCATGGACTCTGACTGGTCTGCAGCTATGATGCCCCATAAACAACAAACTGCGATGCACTGTGTATTCTGACACATTTCTATCAGAACTTGCGTTAACTTCTTAGGCAATTTGAGCTACAGTGGCTTGTCTGTTTGATCAGACCACACGGGCCAGCCTTCGCTCCCCGCGTGCATCAGTGAGCCTTGGCCACCCGTGCCCCTGTCGCCGGTTCACCACTGTTCATTCCTCGGACCACTTTTGATAGATACTGACCACTGCAGACCGGAACACCCCACAAGAGCTGCAGTTTTTGGAGATGCTCTGACCCAGTCATCACAATTTGTCCCTTGTCAAACTCGCTCAAATCCTTAAGCTTGCCTATTTTCCTGCTTCTAAAGGCGGGTATACACTATGATTTCTGTGTGATTTCAGCAAGGTTACCTCCTTACACTGTACGAGTAGATCACATGCAATGTTAAGCAAGAGCTCAGGATTTAAGTGCTTACACTGTGCGGTCTGATCGTCGAGCGCGACATGACTGTGCACACTACACTGTACATGTGAAATATGCAAGATAACAATTAACAGATACAATACGTATAACGGTCTTAATTAATTTTCTAAATAAGCTTGTTGAAATCATTAAATTAGCTGGTTTGATTTTTTTCACTTTCTGTAGTGAATAATTAACTAGTTTGAGAGTTCACCTTCATAATGCTTTCACAAAGTTGGCACATTGTGTGATGTCCACTGACTCGCCTTCATGATTTAAAATGAAAAAATAATTTCCAATATTGCAACATTTTTCTTTATCACTAATTATCAAATGATGGACAACAGTTCACATTACCTGTGATAATAAAATTAAGTAAATTAAATAATTGAGTAAATAAAGTGAAAAGGGTAAATTAATGATCAAGGTTGATCGATAGCTGAATTGTGGTTTGGAAGACTTGGATTATCCACGTTACTACAAAACCTGGAGGCACAAGTTTGCTAAATTGCAATTGTTATTTAATAGTTGCCTACAGAACTTAAAGATCTCTGTCTTTTCATTTTATACACATATATACACAATATATATGTATATATATATATATATATATATATATATATATATATATATATATATGTGTGTATATATATATATATATATATATATATATATATATATATATATATATATATATATGTGTGTATGTATAATTATTAATCAAATTAATCATATGTATCATATTAAATATATAATATTGTGTAAATCTGTTGCGTAACATCCCTTAATCTTTGTTTATGCACTAAAGTTTGATCCATCTGTTGTTTGTTGTTTTCGCAGGATTTCCTTGTGACTCAGCTAATTGGGAAAGATCTGTTTGACATGTGGCGAGTGGTTGATCCCATGGGGCTGCTGGTGAAAGAGTTGACCTGTAAAAGTATGGCACTACCTGAGCCCCGCCTCATCCGGTCTGCCGGCGCCAGTACTGTCCTCCCGCTCTATTTTGTTGGGCTTTACAGGTATGACACAATTGTTGGAACTAGGATATGTGCGATATACCGGTAGACACAATTAACCGGTAGAGATTTTGGACTGTCGGCGGTTGCTGTGTTGCGCCGTCACGAAAGCTTATCGTTTGCGCATGTTTTTTGACCATTGCGGTTTAAAAACAAGTGACTAAACCATTTAAGCACAATATGAATTGAAAAAGAACTTATTTCTGTATATGCACATGCTGTCTGAAAGACTGTTTCAGAGTGCTGTCAACGAGAGATTCATGCACATGAAGCTGCATACTTGTGTGTCAAGATGCCCATCTTTGCAAGTATCCCCGTAAACAGTCATTTATTTCTTAAGTGAACGTAAACAGTTGAGAAAGAAAACACATGTGAATCAGTATATTGGTTCCATGCGTCAGGTCTTTAAGTGACAGCAGCCTAATATTCCTGGTGCTGTCTGTGCCATTAATGTTAATCAAACATACTGTATATAGTTATCGTGAAATAAAATTACATTTTGGCCGTATCGCTCACACCTAGCTGGAGCAAGAAATTATTACAGTTGGTTACTTTGTGTCAGATTCACTGTATACATTTGCTAAGTTAACAGAAAATTAACATTTATAAAACATGTAATAGTCATTCTGCTAAATATCTCAAGAAGTCCTCGCTGCAGCCTGTAGCACAATGACGTACTGGATCAGATCCAACACGTACTGGACGCGCATGTGCGGTGGTTTCATTCACAATTCGATGACGTCATATACGCATGCGCAGTAGAATTTGGGGGACATCACTGAATGCTCGGGAGAGTTTTGCTGGATAGATAAATACTCAAACCGCTCATGCAAAAATAATGATTAATAACATTCTCACTCCATCAGGACACACGTTTTGCATTTTCCCTTGAATGTGTTGGCTACTGGCATTTTAAAGTTCTTTACAGATCGTGTTGCATTGTACCTTGAGGATTAAAATTACAGAGACAATTACTTGACTCATTTTTCCTTCCCCTCAACAGCAAGTATGATCAGAATATATTAACATTTTAACTGTTTTGCTTGCATGTACAGCGAAACTAGGATAATTTAAGCATCACATTTATGAAAAGATGATTTATTCATCAATAATTACTTAATACTATTTATCAGTACTACAACTACACAGTTTAGAACATCATCTATATACAATAATGATCATACATTAAGACTAGCGCATACGCATTATAAATTAACCCAGAGATCGGTATGAATGACATTGCCATAACGATCCACCATCCAGTACGCATTGGATCTGATCCAGCTACGTCATCATGCTACAGGCTGCAGCGAGGGGTGTCTCAAATATCTAAACTCCAGTTTGTAAATGTTCAAGTTGATTAATATGAACTATCTGATGTGGCCAGGGTTCAAACAAAGTGCTTCAAGTACTTGAGTGACAGCAGCCTAATATTCCTGCTGCCATCTGTGCCAACTGTACCCTGATCTATTCACTCCAGAGTCTGTAAATGAAGTTCTAGTTAATTCATCTGAACTATCAGATGTCATTTCAGGGTCGAGTCAGATTTATTCTGGTCTCCTCCAGGAAACAATTGCTCTATCAAACAGTCAATACTTTCTCTCAGTTTAGGTTTTTGATTGATTTTTTTAAATGCCCAATCTTTTTTTAAATCTCTTTTATTTTGTGCCAGTGACCGTAAGCTGCTGGCCCAGGGTCCAGGTGAGACCGTCCTGGCAGCTGAAGAGGAGGCAGCGCGCGTGGCTCTGAGGAAACTCTATGGCTTCACCGAGAACCGCAGACCATGGGACTTCACTGCTCCTACTGGGCAGCTTCAGAAGGCCAGCACACGGGCTCTGACCAGTGGATAAAAGACACCGACTCCAGTGGTCTGTTTTTGTACCATGGCCAAGCCGATTCCAGTGGGACACTTTTTGAAGAACCAAAATGTATACATTCATCATCGTCTGCTTAATCACAATTATATGTAGGGTGAAACTTGATTTGTTCTGCTGAAATGTGACCTTGAAGACACTGGAGGTCAATTGAATTTGCCTGAGAGACTGAAACTTGGTGTACCACAGACTAAGACAAAACTGCCCATCACATACATCTACCATTCATCTGCTCTATAGAGGCACATTCTTTAGATGTTCTGTTGCTACATATAAATTGATGTATATAAATGTTCAACTTTGGTCGCTAATAATAAAAGTTTTGAACAAAATACTGTTCTGTCTGTATAGAATGCAAGAAAAAAAATGGGCGTTACTTTTTGTGATGGCTCCAAGTTGGTCACCATAAAGATGTTGGACTCATCTAATCAGCCAGATAATTCTTGCCCACCAGCCGCACAGTCAGAGTAATGATTAGAAATGCAGATAAGTGCTCTTCTGGGAGTTCAAATGTCATTAAAATTATGTTTCAAAGTTCCATATGTTTTAGTATTTATTACACTATTTTATATGTCTTGCCACATATTTAATCCTAATGAACCCTGATGAGAGAACCACATGGGTGTAATCCTCTCCACATGCATAATGTCTTGGCCCCCCCAAATGTAATAAACTTGTAATATACAAGAAACCAATCTGTGACTTGAAATTTAAAGTTGTTGTCTTTAATAGGTCTGAGCAGGGATTGTGTTTTAATGAAACCTGAATTTCAGTTGGTTTCCCTTCACTTACCTCATCTTTCTTCCACTGATTTTTTTTAGCACATATTGTCCCTACATGCAGAGTATAGAAAGATGTTTTGTAAAAAAAAAAATGTGGTGGTTCCGAATTAGTAAGTTTTCCTGAAACCCCATAATAGTTTATTAAATTTGTGGCAGACTTCCTGTGTAATAGTTTTGCATTTGTAGCCAAGACGTTAGAATAAGTCAGGCCAATGAAACATATAACAGTGCTTTGTTTTATTTAGACAGCGCCATTTTTTACTTCATCAAACATAGCCATCTTAAAAACAAAAGGTGATTAAGAAAGTCGATTCATCTCCTCGACGAGCCAAATCCTCTGATTTAGGTCACTCTCGCTGCCAGAGAATTGCTGTTAATGTGTTGCGTCCATGTGTACCTCTAGAGGGCGCTGCAGACTAAGAACATTTAAATGAGGTCAAGAGCGTGCACTCCAGATAATAGCTCCAGATGTATTGTGGGCGGGGCTTGATTTGGGTCACGTGAGCCTAGTTGGCGCCAGTGATTGGTCACTTGTTTACCCTTTTCAGAGTTCACACTCCAGTGCTAGCGGGTTTGACAAATTATTGACCCTGTTAAACAAAAACATCCCATATATTTTAACTTATAAGCTCGTATATTCAGCGGTGATATTGTTGAATGCATCTTTATTATATTTCCATACAGATTTAGACAGCACAAGAAGTCTTACGGATAGTTTTAGCACTCAGCCCTTTGGTATCTTAGCCGTTGAGTACTTACTATTTGTCCTCGCCCCCTGTTGGCCGTTTTGTTAAACTGCACTGATCCAGTCAATCAATAGAAATAAATACGGAGTGGGAGGGCTGGTCGTTGGCAGTGAAAGTCGAGTGGGCAGGCTGGCTGTTAAAGAAAGTGCTGCGCCTCAGGACCCTCCTCTCTTCACTACGGCGCTTTCGCCCGTTGTTCGTGAAACGTGAGGCCCTTCTGAAGAACTCCGGCTCGCCTTGCCTGGCTCTACCTTTCCCCGTGATCTGTTTTTAAGTAGTCGGTCTAATATTTCTCCGGACCCTTACACTTATTGGATTTTTATTACGTTCTTTTTTTTAATTAACCAACGGTGTATTAACGGCTCCGGCCATGGCAGCAAGCGCGAAGCGAAAACAGGAGGAAAAACACCTGAAGATGCTGCGGGAAATGACGAGTTTGGCGCTCAACCGAAAGTGCTTCGACTGCGACCAGCGCGGGCCGACCTACGCCAACATGACCGTGGGCTCGTTCGTCTGCACCTCCTGCTCAGGCATCCTGTGAGCCACCCTCCTGTCTATCTGTCTGAGCCTCTTTATTTCGCACACTGTCTGTGTCTCAAAACCTAGTGGGCTGCCTACCTAGACATCATAACCACATTATCTAACGCCCGTGAGGCCATAAAACATGTCTAGTTAGGCAACTCACTAGGTTTTGAAACCGATCATTTCAACCCAGCTGTTGAACCATTAACATAATTGTTTCTTAGGGGGGTTATAATGCAAAGAAGGGTGTACTGGGTTGTTGTCTTATTGGGGGTTGGTTATCTGTCAGATAACCAGGCTTGATGGGTGTGTGGTTAGGCTAATGCAGTTAAATCATGTGTGTCTTTGATAATTCAGTAAACTTCAGCAGCTACCTGTAGGCATATATAACTGGTCTTTTCATACTCATGACTGCATTGTCTTATCTAGGAGTAAGGAGAGGCCCTTTTAGATCAGATAAACCTCTATACAGCATGTGGAAGAGAGGGATAGTCACAGAGACACATGAGCTGTGTCCCAAAGTGAAGGGTGCGCACTTCCAAGGCCATGCACTTCGAAGGCCAGACCAGGCCACGCCTTCAAAGTGCACGAAGTGCAAGAAGGGCGAACCGAGGGACAGGGTTGCCAGGTCTGAATAATAAAACCCCTCCATTTGTTATTCAAAAGTATCGGAATCACAGCCAGAATGGGCCAAAATATCCCAAAATGCGGGGCGCGGGCAGTAGAAATATTGCTTAAGTAAAGACAACTTAACCTGTGGACTATTACAAACACCCCAAAGCAACAGTAGCCTAAATGCAACCCCATTCCAGACTTGGCAACAATGAACCAAAGAGTCGTTAATGGACTAGCAGGTTCTGACAACTGACAGCGGACGTTCGTGAGGAGATTTTAAAAAGACAAATGGAGCATATACTACTACTTTATATATATATATATATATATATATATATATATATATATATATATATATATATATATATATATATATATTTGAGCTTTCTATTGGGTTTTGACATGCTTCAAAGCCTGCGACGATGGGCTGGACCATAAGCATGTAAATATGTAGCCGGTTAAATATTGTCAAATTGCAAATATTAGTTAACAGTTTATTTCTTATGTTAAATGTAACTGTTACAATATATTTTAAACATTTAGCCTATATACGTCCAAGTTTTTTTTTTTAAGTAGGCCTACTTATTTTTATTCAATCATCTCAGATGCATTTTGTATGGCATGCCATGCAGCCGTCGACCGATTCGGCCCCGCAAAGCTGCGGACAGTGGAAATATGCACTCATCCCAGAAGATGATGTCCCGCTCAGGCCTTACCAGAGTCTCTATTGGGCATTATTCCCCATCCCGGTCCAGCTCCAGCTTCTCCCGCTCAGCGCAATGAAAGTGTAGAAAAGTGTTTTCTTCTGGTTTGGCTGATAATAAAAATTTGTTGTTTCTAATGTTAAACTTAAGTTATTTTATTGGTCTATAAATAGGCTATAGCCTAGTTGTAAAAAGCCAACGTAGGCTAATAGACCAATTAATTTTCATTTACACATTTTAAATTACATGACAAGAAAATATATGTATAAACATAAATGTGTTTAATGTAGCTACAAATTATAACGTGCATTACAAAAATAAACAATAGCAAGGCTATAGAAAAACCACTTCTCTTTAATTTAGCCTACGTTTGAAGTTAACGAAAATGAACAATAGACAGCAGTTCGTTTAATTTACAAATAACTTGCATAAAAAATAATAAGCTAGCCATTTAAATTGTTCTGTGTCGGCCACGCATTCAGCCTTTGGAGGATCGATGTTTCGTTGACCGTCGTCAGTGAACATTCATTCATTCATTCATTCATTCATATATATATATATATATATATATATATATATATATATATATATATATATATATATATATATATATATATATATATATATATATATATATATATATAAACTTTATTTTAGCATCTAAGTCAGCAGTTTTCGTTTGTTTGTAATTTTTCTTATAATTCTGAGTGACAGATGTCACATTTGATTTAGCCTATTTTTCTGTGATATTTGTTTTAGTTACGGTGTTGACATAGGCTACAGCCTAGGCTGTAAGAAAAATAAATGATTGCACGGACAATTCCTATCCAGTGTCTCTCTTTCTGTAAGGGAAATTTAAAAGATAGATTCTGGAAACAAAATCTAAATTTAGCTGGATCAGTCGGGTTGGGAATAAAAAAAATTATAGCGGGTGAGTTTTTTTGAATTTTTCGCGAGCGGAATGGTGCGGTGCGGAATAGCGGGAGCAGGACGAAAATACAGCGCCGCGCAGATTATATTTTGAAGGCTATTAAAGTGTATAGGAAAAAAAGAAACAGCGAAAAGGGTGATAATGGACTGATTCCTCTTCTTGAGATAATGGTTGAGAAATAAATAGCATTTAAAAATTGGGGAAATTAAAGTTCATCTTGCTCAGGGCAGGGAACTGGGAACTGTGTGAATGCACTAACGTTGAACGTTTTATTTACTTCTAGCGCTTGCGCTGTTGTGTTCAATAGTACCCAGGCTACACTTGAGTTACCGACCGCTACCGTCTTTAACTGGAATCTGATCGAGTGCCGCGGGAATGCGGACCAGTCAAATCCTGTAGTCACCAGTGTGCTATGAATTCTGGGAAAAGGAAGGCTGCGAAGTTATGGGAAGGTCCCATCTGCTGTACCCTTCCTTTGCCTGAGAACCGAAGGGCGCATTTTGAAGTCGCTCATGAATTGCGGCAGCCTTCGTCGCACCGCTGTGACGCAATCGCACTTCAAATGTGGCCTTCAGAGGTGCAGCTCTCCCTTTGGGACAGCCTACGTAGTGCCGCTGTGACGTAATCGCACTTCAAATGCGGCCTTCAGAGGGTGCAGCCTTCACATTGGGACAGTCTTCGTAGTGCAGGTATGACGTAATCGCACTTCAAATGCGGCCTTCGAAGTGCGCGCACTTCACTTTGGGACACAGCTATGGTGACATGTGGCAAAGGGTGTGTTCGCACCCCTGCACTCTTCTCCTGATACCGAGGGCTTGACAATCCCTAAATGAAAATGACTTTATATTTGCTTCTATGGTGAAGATCAGTGCTAGGAGGTTCGTGAAAAATAATGAAATCAGCCTTTTAAAAAGTGTGTGTGTGTGTGTGTGTGTGTGTGTGTGTGTGTGTATATATATATATACACTGCTGTTAATTTAAATATTTTAAAATCAATACATTTCATTCAAAAATTATTTATTTTGTTTTTTTGTTTATTTCACATCTAACCAATAACGCTGTCTATCTATTAACCTATTGATATATATATATATATATATATATATATATATATATATATATATATATATATATATATATATATATATGATAAAGTATTTAATTATACTTCTATCGGTGCAATCAATGTTAAGTTGAGTACTAGAAGAAAAATATATATCAATACGTTAATAGATAGACAGCGTTATTGGTTAGATGTGAAATAAACAAAAAAACAAAATAAATAATTTTTGAATGAAATGTGTTGATTTTAAAATATTTAAATTAACAGCAGTACAGTACTATATTAATACTATTCTAAGAACATACTTGGTAGAACATACTAGGTCTTTATACATGTAAATAAAGACAAGGATGTTGTTGGTCTGTGTAGTGTTGATACCATGCATAAATATGGTCATGTCATGCCTCCCGATCAATTTTTGGCATTGCTCAGTTTGCAGTATGCCTTTTGATATCTGAAGTTGTCATCTTGTGTAGTTTTGATGGAAGTCTACTTCCTTGTAATGATCCTTCCCCAGTTAGTTGACAGGCATCAAATTGGCACAGGAACGAATTCTTAAACAGGCCATTAAATTGGCAGAATCTTCATTGAAAGATTAATTTAAAAGTGACGTTGTCTTAGATTTATAAATGTACCTCTTATGATGGACAGTTGTGTGTCCTGTATCAACATGTCATCCCTGTTGTGTAACTGTCACGTCCCCTAGTCCAGGGGATTTTGGATTAGAGTTGGAAATGTTTCCTAAAATAATGCCTTACTCAGATTGCAAGAGTCATCCTGCAAGTAAGTGATGCAGGTTGTAAAAATTTAAGTAAATATTGAAAATAAGCAGACTACCTTCCTTCATAGGTGTGGTCTACAGGTTTTTGCTTATATTGAACTGACAGCCTTGGTTTTATTTGAATTAATATTACCCTTTACCATCTCAAGTGGTCCAATAGAAGTTGCTTTAACATTTTATCTAATCCAATTGTTTTAACCACTTGAGGTGAAATTACCCACATATTTTTTGCTTTATGAATCTATTTTATGTCCATTTATTGAATGTGTTAGGATGGCAGCCAGTCAGAGTATTTATATGTTGTTTAACGGTTTATATAATTAATTTATTATTATTATTAAATTGTTATAAAATGCATTCAATTGCTATTTTGTGAACACAATGGTCTGTTGCATTTTACTCAATGTAATGTTTGAATGAATGTGTGCATTCCTGCTGTGTAATTCAATCCTCCTAATTTTATTCTTGGCTTGGAATATGATTAAAAGTGACCCACTTTTACCCATTTTGCACACATTCGCCTTGATGGTCGTTTGAAATGGATTGTTGGAATGAAATAGTCTATTTTGAAGCATATCATTTATACTCCTAATGTAGTTCTTCACATCGCTGACTCTGATGATGAAGTGTCTCTTACATTCTGAACTTGCCTGAACTAGTCATGTCTGAAACATGATGAGAGAGGTCTCATGGGTTTGCTTAAAAATGGGTTTGATTTCCCATTGGTCAATTGGATGAGGAAGAGACCGTTCTGCTAGACTTGAGCTATACACAATCACGCCTTTGAATTTTTTCAGGGTTTTGCAAGTCACCTCCAAACAGTTACATTTGAGCTACTCCCTCAAAAGGTGACAAGATGTTTAAGAATAATCTCTCTTTGTATCCCACGCGAACCATCTGCCTTCCATCAAAGCACTCCAGAGAAGAATACAACAAATAGTCTGACAGCTTGGCACTATTTCTGAGTAAACTGATAAAAGGTCTTGCTGTAGTGTGGTGTGGTTTGATGTCCTCCTGTTGTCCAGATACTGGATCTCTGGAATGCTGTGCTCTTGATCTGAGTGACCTGAAGAATTACAAAGAAATGGTCAATAATTCTCCCAAAGGCAGAGGAGAGGATAGTGAGATGAGTGCGATCGATTGAGCAAATAAAAGAAATCTGAAGTGAGTTTGTTGTTCCAGAGCCCTGGAGTGAGGAGATGGCCTGGGATCACGTTAGTTCATTTGGAAGTGATATCAGGTGTATTTGAACAAGCTTGTGCACAGCTGTGATGACTGTTAGTTAGTCATAGTCAGTCATAAAACTAACTTAAGCCACGTGTACACTGTGCGATTTTTGCCCACGGCTTGGCCGTCTGATACACATTTAGCAAATCCTAAAGGATTCCTCTGATCCTAGGCTAAAATCTGACGTCTTTGATCGTTAGTTTGACATGTTCACCGGCAGCCGATTAATGAGCGCTGCGATCAAATTTTACCTCAGACAAAATTTTGGCAGTGTCAGAAGATTTGGCGCACAATCCTGCAGTGTGACTTCTCCTACAACGACAGTCTAATATCTTTTTTTTTTAAGACAAACTTTGACCAAAACGAGAGCTGGAGATTTCTTTGTAGCCTGCATGTCAGTCCCGTGCGCATAATGCAGCTCACCGTCACCTAACGCGTCATTCATTGATGATCTAAAACTCCGGCTGAGTTTTCTTGCGCGTGTCCGGTTTTAGCGTGCCTTGACTATCGTACAGTCTGACATTAATGACAACTGAGATGCTACAGTGTGACATGGCTTACATCGGGGATCATGTTCATACAGTCTGACTAGGAACATTTGCAAAGGATTTTGAAAAATGTCCGGATTTTGAAAAATTTCAAAAAGATTTTGAAATGGGCCCTGCACACACAGTGTGCAGGACTTATTACTTTAAAAACTAACAATAGAGATGGTCCAGTAAAATTCAGCAGCTATAGGCATACCACTGGTCTTTTTAATTCTCATGTCCTGCATACTGCAAGGATTATGTATGTTTTTAACCGGCCCAGATATAAGCATCAGACTGCCTCCCTCAACAAAAAGCCAATATGATTTTTTCATTGGCTTTTAGATTATTGTTGAAAATAAGCTCTGTGACCAATACAAGTTTATGATTCTTCTTATACATTGTGTTCATCAAGATATTCGTCATAAATGAACACAACTTTTGGAAGCATAAATGCAATTGGCTGAAGTAACATGATTAAGTTAAGCTATAAACGATCTACACCACAGTCGCCTGACTTTAATGTCATTACCACCAAGCTTGTGTAAACTCTTTCAGTGTTTATTTGAAAAAAAAAAAATTCCCTTAAAGTTTGAGTTAAGTAGTTTGCAAGAATGTGATTTTATAAAAGCAACGAGGCGATGAAAGCAGACTAGTGAGTAGATGAGTTTACCTGTTCAGCGTGAAGATGTTTTATGTCTCGGACAACCTCTGTACCCATTTAGCCATTTGTTCACAATTCACATCAAAACTTGTTCCCATCGACTTTCCAACCATGGATCCGGTCCAGTGCAAAAATGCCTACCCATTTCTGGATTTTTGGACTCGTTCTTGCTGTACTTTAGGCTGCATTTACATTACATGGTTCAAGCATAAATTGTATCACCCTTAGGTTTCTGACAAGCATTTTTGAAGTCCAAAGTGGGCGGAGCTGGCCATTGCCATCTTGGCAGCCTGTCACTCTTGGATAACCGAAAATGGGTAAAGAGGGAGGATGTTGGTGGAGCTGAGGTGACGTGATGGCTAACAGACAGTAGAAAAACGGCTATCCAACTGTCACTCAAGTTGCCACACCCTTAATTATGCAAAATTTCAAGGCTTATTATAATTTAAACGGATGAGTTATAAAAACAATCACCCCCTCACAGTTGTCATGAAGGGCAAAATTAGCTATCTATACCAAAAACCTTTTTTTTGCTGTAAAGTTAGGCATGTTAACATGGGAGAGATACTGGTTTGTTTCCCTTCTGGAGCCTCTCTCTAGCGGCCAGATAGATGAATTGTAGTTTAAGTCACTTCCGTGTTGGCTTCAAGAGAGATTGTGGGAGGTTGCTGCTTAGGTTTAAGTGACCCAATTCAGATTTTTGTGTGGCACAGATCAGATATGACCCACAAACGTAGTAGGAAACGCTACATGGAGTCTGATGTTCTGATATCAGTCAGATACACTAGTTTGCATCTGCCATGTAAGTAAACAGATCGGATATTCCCGTCAATGCAAGTCGGACGACATTTAAAAAAAGTGACAGTGGTGAACGTCGGCAACTCGGGTGCATACCAACCATGATCAATCACATGACTCTTTTCAATTCACAGGTTGCCACAAGGGCTCTCTTCTTTTTTTCCTCCACCTTTAAGAGACAAATGTTTTGCTGACCTTTAAAGATAGTGCGGACAGCAAAAACATATTATCATTTTATTTGCATCCATTGAAAATATTGGCGTTTTCACTGCCGTTTCGGCACTTATAAAAGATGTAAGCTGATCTTCAAAAAAAAATTATATAGGCAACATAACAAATTGGAATTGGGCATCAAGACCTGCAGTGTAAAATTGGCTTTATTGGCATGTATTGTCACTCCATTGCACGTCTGTAAATGGTGACTCTCCTAGTAAACTTGATCAGAGGAGATAATTGGGTTATTTTCTAAGCACCGGCTTTTAAATGACTTCAATTTCACCAGAGAGACGTCTGCTCCCTTCACTAGAGCGTACAACAGATGTCAGACAGCCAAAGCATGGGAGTCTTCTTACAATCCATCTGCAACCTCTTTAGCAACATTTCTACAACCGACGGACAGCAATGCAACAGTAAATGTCCCTGTTAAGGCTTAGTCACACCAAAAACGATAACTATATTAAGTATCCCATGGGACGATAATGTTCTGTTATCAGCGCATGTATGGGATGATTTTAGACTCAAAATGAAAACAACATGCACAATTATCCATTAACTTTTTACTATCCGCAAACAAATGCCTTTCAACTTGTATGTGCAAAACACAGACTTGCATGAATGTACTGCAGTTTGTTAGCCTGACAAGCCAGACCCACATCAAGATGTTTGGTCTGGAAACTCACCATAGACAGGGCTCAATCCGAGGGGCGGGATAAACGGTTGTCTTTCAAACTCCCTCTGCACGCGATAGGATAGCGCTACAACCAACCAGAGTAACGAAGGTGAAACAGAGCTCACTGATAGATTAAACATTCGCCGTATCCGGTCAGCAAAACCCTGAACACATCTTCCCTTTTTAAGAATGACTTCAGTGCCGTACTTTGTTCTTTTCTCAGAGAAAAGCTTAACTCCAAGTCTTCCAGAATCGCGGTCAAAGCTGATTCGAAAGACCGCCGCCGTTCGCCAGTTTCTGTGTTTACTAGAAGCACGCAAACGCAACTCGGCCGTCGTCATTATGGCCCCGCCCGCCGACTCTATACACGATGTGATTGGCCCGGCAAGAGTTAGGGGAATACAGCTCAGAAGGGTATTGAGAGTTCCTAGACGACACTTGTGGGCAGATTAAATTTGCTGCCGCTAGGGTGCGTCTAGATTTCTAGGCTAGCAGTTTGTATAAATAGAGACATTTTTGTGAATGCAAATGTTTTATTTTGCATTAGTCTATCACAATTTGTGCATGCAACAAAGTGTGCATTTGTGGATCATGTGACGTGCATGCATTAATTGGTGTCTTTTCTGTGTTGATCTCATTTGATTCATTTGTATTTTTTTTTTTTTTCAGAAGATATAATTTTTTTATTTTATTAAATTAAAAAAATTAAAAAACGCTTACAGTGCCGGTGTCTGTTTTGGCAGGATACCGCCATCTAGTGGTAGCAGGTTTTCTTAGACAGCTGTGTGTGGGGATCGTGCAAGGCCAAACCGGCGAAATGAAAGTCTCAAAATCCAAATTAATCAAATAGGATCGACTCGCAGACGAGTCAATGAATGCAGGCATTGTGCATTCACCGTATCCAGAAATGCACATCTTACTCTATGCACGCACAAATTCTGACCAGCATTAATACAAAATCGTATTTTTGTATACACAGTTATGTCTCTATTTGTACAAAATGGGACACATTCATGTATAGCTGGATTTTACACACACAAGTGATAAAGTTTAAATGTAGAAATGCACATTTGTGGTATTTGTGCATATATTAATAATCAGTACCAGGCGTATTCACTGGTTGTTGTTTGTGTGTGGGTTGTAAAATGCTTGAAAACACAAAATGAAAGTCTCAAAATCCAAATGAATCAAATGAGAACAACACAGAAAAGACGGCAATTAATGCATGCGTGTCACATGATCCACAAATGCACATCTTCTTTGTTGCATGCGCAAATTATGATAGACTAATGCAAAATAAAACATTTGCATTCACAAAAATGTCTATTTATACAAACTGCAGTACATTCATGCAAGTCTGTGTTTTGCACATACAAGTTGAAAGGCATTTGTTTGTGGATAGTAAAAAGTTCATGGATAATTGTGCATCCATGTATTATTCATTTTGACTCTAAAATCATCCCATACGCACGCACCAGTTGTCGTCCGATGCTTTAAATGAAACCGGTCTTTGTTGTCAGGTCGATTTTTATTGGGTGTCTTTTTTTTTCTTCTTGAATTATATTCTGGAAAAAAAATGTTCTGAAAGTGATTCCAATGATATCTTTCAACTGTCATTTATCATTAGTGTTGTGATGTGGACTTCCCTGTACTCATAGAATTAGAAACTTTTTTTAACTTATAGTTATTGTTAGTTATCAGTGTGAATGGGCCTATAGAGAGTAGGTTTTAAGGGTAAGTTCACTCAAAATGAAAATTCTCTCATTGATTACTTACCCTAATGTCGTTCGACACCCGTAAGACCTCTGTTCATCTTCGTAACACAAATGAAGATATTTAGTTTGAAATCTGATTGCTCAGAAAGGCCTTCATTGACACCAATGTCATTTCCTCTCTCAAGACCCATAAAGGCACTAAAGACGTTACAAAGCCCATCTCACTACAGTGGCTCTACAATCATTTTATGAAGCGATGGGAATAGTAGTTTTTTTTGCACCAAAAAACGAAATACCGACTTATATAGTGATGGGCCGATTTCAAAACAAAGCTTTGAACAGTTATGAATCACCGTATTGATTCATGATTAGGATCGGCATATATTTACGAGCCGTAAATATATGCTCAAAACGCTGATTCATAACGGTTCAAAGCTTTGTTTTGAAATCGGCCCATCACTATATAAGTCGTTATTTAGTTGTTGTTGTTTTTTTGTGCACAAAAACTATTCTTGTCGCTCCATAAAATTATTGTAGAGCCACTGTAGTGAGATGGACTTTTTAAAAACGTCTTCAGTGCCTTTATGGGTCTTGAGAGAGGAAATGACATTGGTGTCAATGAAGGCCTTTCTGAGTCATCGGATTTCATCTTCAAATGTATTTCGAAGATGAACGGAGGTCTTACAGGTGTCCAACAAAGGCATTAGGGTAAGTAATTAAAGACAGATTTTTCATTTTTGGGTGAACTAACCCTTTAAGTATATGGATTATTCTGTTGGTTATATCTGTAGATTGATTTTATGAACAAGTTAAAAAATAAAAAGTTATAAAAAAAATTTCTCTTCTATAATTTAGCAATTCACCTTATTACACCTTATATTTAAGCTGATTGTCAAAAGCAAAATACATGCACAATTTCTCCTGTGCGAGTTGTAGAAAAGTGAATGATTAACATGCTATTAATGTATGAGCTATTAGGTTTTGGATTTTAATTAGGGCATTTGCATGGGGAGATGATCCTCTGGCCTTACCCGGATTCACAAGTGTGCCAGCGGTTCCCAGTTTTAATCCTGAAGAACTGATTTTGCTGCAGTGCTCATACATAGTTCGTCTCAAATTCATGAAATCTGCGTAAAAATCATGGTTCATCAATGACTGGTTCTAAAATGTATTCAAAAATGTTGAAAATATGTGGGAAAACTACTCATGGCCTTATGTTAAAATTAGGGCTGTGCGATATTGAAGTATAATGCGATATGCAATATCTTTTTAAATAATGCGATATTCGATATGCGATATGATATTGCTATTAGTGTGTAAAATCTATTAATATTATTATATTTAATAACTGAGAATATTATTTATGTTTCACATTCTTTCTGGGACAATAAAGCATCGGTACAACTTCTGAAAGTGACAACCAGTGTTTTAGCAAAAATGAATGTCACAATCTGACAATATATTTTTGAAATCAATAGCCGCGTTTCAACCGCAGGAACCAGGGTCTAAATGAAGTTCCGGGTAAATATTTCCCCCTCCAAACGGCCCTGCTTGAGAGGTAGTACTTTTTCAAAGTTCAGGAACTTTCAAGGGGGGGACTTGGGCGCTGAACATGCTGATTGGTTTAGCATTTTATTTCAACCTGCATTTTTAAAAGTCTTTTGCAAGGTTCGTTCTGCGTTCAGTAAATATCAGTCTTGCTCTCTGTCTGATGGCGCGCGTTTGTCTCAGCCATCTCACGTGCAATGTAATAATATACATTGTCATTTTAAATCTAGCTTTACAAGCTTTCTGAATATGCTGCGTGCTGCTGAATCTGCATATTAGTGCTCTTTTCTGTCGTTGTTAATTTCCTCTTTAGTAAACCTATACATAACCAGCAACAGCAGCACAGCTTGAATCTCTTCCATACTCGTTATTAATTTTTTTAACAGTCTATTTTTCACCATGTAAACGACCTGACCGAATACTTAAAGGGGGGGTGAAATGCTGTTTCATGCATACTGAGCTTTTTACACTGTTAAAGACTTGGATCCCCATCCTAAACATAGACAAAGTTTCAAAAACTAATGTTGGACGTTTGATGGAGTATTTCTGTGTTAAAAATACTCCTTCCGGTTTCTCACAAGTTTCGGCGAGTTTTTTTCGAGTATGGGTCTACTTGACGTTAAATAGAGCGGAAGGTCCTTGTATGGGCTGTACGGGCTCTTCTCCCGGAAGGGTGATCGCGCGCGTAACTAGAGGGAGAGAGAGGAAATGCACGCCTTAAACAGTCTCTCAGGTGCAGATCCAGTCGTCCATGAACACTTATGACGCGCCGCGCTTCACTTTATTCCTATGGGTGACGTCGAGCGACTTCAACGCTTCAGCACAGCATTCTGGGAAGGCAGCGCTGCATTTTAACCGATTTGAATGCAGAAATGACGGGAAGCTTTAC
This sequence comes from Pseudorasbora parva, assembly GCF_024679245.1. Taxonomy (NCBI): domain Eukaryota; kingdom Metazoa; phylum Chordata; class Actinopteri; order Cypriniformes; family Gobionidae; genus Pseudorasbora; species Pseudorasbora parva. Next base: position 20,910,666 of record NC_090179.1, read on the forward strand.
AACATCGCTTCAGTCGCGTCGCAAAGTGGATTTCCACGGTCACTGCTGTCACAGGACTTCACCAAATCATACCAAAGAAGTGTGTTTTTGACAGAGTGGTCCCAGCGATAAAGGTTCGGTCCTGTTTTGGAAGCAGCCGGTGAGTAAATCAACTTCAAATGTCTCTGCTATTGGCTACCGTCGCATGAGTAAACATCAGTAAACGATACGATCGCGTGCTTCGTCATTCAAATGCGCTAACGGTTACTCCATTGTTGTTCTGTATAACACTAGTCTGACGTGCAAAACCGTTTTGCTTGCTACCTCTAAGGTCTAGTCACATACAATAGTCCATAAACCGAATCATGTCCTCATAAACTGCGCGTAAAGACACACAAAGGCCCCTAAATATAGTACATACCACAGAGACGGACATCCTGATGTTGCCGTTTCTCCTGTTCAATTTATTTCAGCCTCAGATTTGATTGTGGATCATTATCTGTATTAGCTGAGATAGCCATGGGTCTCTCCACGCTTGAGGACGTCACCGCTTTGCGCGCTTGTCATTCTTTAGCTCCGCCCACACGATACGCCTCCAGGCGCTCAGTTTTTTCCGGAAAGACTCGGTACAGCCCATATTTCTTTTATAAATATGATAAAACTAAAGACTTTTCGGAGATATGAAGGATGCAATACTACTCTATAGGTACTCAAGATTGACATGAGATTGACTGAAACTGAGTGTTTCACCCCCCCTTTAAGTGTGTGTCCTTCCATGACGTGACAGCGCGCGCCGCGCTTATGTTGACAAGAGAGGAACGCTCATTTTTCTGAGGGGTAAACTTTTTATTTCGTAAGTTATGAAGATAATGTTGGAATAATGACACAATAGCTTGTATAATACTGTATTAGTCCTGGTGGCCATTAAAGGTAGGATAGGTAGGAATTTGTTTAAACTTTCTTTATATATCAATACATAATTAAAATGTAAGTACTCTGAAAAAGAAAGTATAAAAAATGAGTGTCTGTAGACCTCTCACGACTGTTTTAAAGACAGCTCATTATTTCCATTCACTCCACCTTCTTCCTTCTGGGCTCTTTTAAAACCCACACCCCCAAAATACATGAACGCGCCTCACCGGCCGCTCAGCTGGAAGACGCATTATTTACCTCAGACGAGCAGTGTGCATGTAGTGACATCGTGTCAGAATCACATGTAATAAAACATCTAACTTTATCAGTATGAATATAAACAAATAAGATCACTATCAAGCTAGAATACCGGTACTGGTAAAGTTTAAAATATATTTTTGTTTGATTTGGTAACGAGCTAGTTATATTTATAAGGCAAAGAAAACAAGTAGCATCATGAAGATGAATTTCGTGTAGGATTCATATCATATACTGTGTTTTGCATGTAAGAGTTTCCATGATGAAAGCATTGTTGATCAGTAGCTAAAGCTAAAGCTAACTTAGTTCTAAAAAAAAGTTCCTGGATGCGGTGTACTAGCTTTTACACATGCATTTTGTTATCTAAAGTTAAATTTTGCGAAATTCAACACAACAGGGATCAACTTGAGCTAAACATATTGAGTATTTATCATCTCTACTAATGGCTAAAGTGTATAACATTGTAACTTTATGCTAAGTAATGTTATGTTAGCTATATTAGGCAGCTTCATGTGCTCTTGATACATGCTTCATGAAAGCATAAACCAAAAAAAATGTATAATCAAAATGAAAGATTACCTGTCCAGCAGAAATACAGCCAGCAATGAGTCGTTTTTCAGGTCCCTCAGTTCTCACCATCGTTGAAAAGCCACGCAGATATTTACTCACGTTTGATTTCTTTGTTTATCCGAAGACTTTCTGTGCATTGCCTTTTCTTGTACTGTCTTCCTTTTTTGCATTGTTTGCCTTCGCTGACTGCAAAACACTGCACTGTGAATTTTGAATGCTCTTTCTCTGCCATTATTTTGCCTAGGTTTCTTGCCTCTTGAACTGCTCAAATCAAACGAGCGCGCGCATGTTGGCAGATCCTGTAGCGAAAGCAGTGGTTGCCATGGTAGCGAGAGAGAGAGTGACAGTCGCCCAAGCCAATCATTTGTTTCATCCCGAACGAAAATAATGAGCGGTGTTTATTGCAGATTAAAAAGTCTAGAGTCACTCGATTTTTATACTCTCCTTTTCAGAGTACTTACATTTTAATTATGTATTGAAATATAAAGAAAGTTTAAACAAATTTGGACAGAAGTGTTTTAGATCAGTCCTACCTATCCCACCTTTAAGAGTTGCTATGGCTGCAGTTAACACATTCTAGCTGTGGAGAAAACAGCGTTGTCACAAAATGATTGCGATTGAAAGTCATCACATTTAAACACCAGATCGGTTTAGATAACGTCTCATGTAAACAGTCCACTAAATCTTTCAATTGGTCGCACAAAAATGATTACTGTCCGTCACTGACTTGGAGGAGCAGTCGTGCGCAGTCCTACATCACCGGACTAATTTGCCTAATCTTCACAGAACGTTATATTGCGGTGGAAACGCAGACAGTTGCAAGTAGGGGTGTCCATGGTTAGCCGATTGACCGATTAACCGTAAAAAATTGCGTAACCGAGTGAAACATTTTGCTCGGTTAAGTGATGACGTCAATGACGTGCCTTGAATTTAGTTGTAATATATGTTTGCACCCCTAGAGACCGCCAGAGCGCTGCCAGACATTTGTAATATCCACAAGAAGAAGTCATGACCAGCTTTCTAAGCGGGCAATGAAGCGGGCAAAGAAAGCGTGGGAGCACTTTAAAAATGAGAGTGACGGGGCAAAATGCAAGTATTGCAATGCAGTGCTTACCGAATTTTTCAGGCTATAAGTTGCTCCGGAGTATGAGTCGCATCAGTCAAAATATGCGTCATGAAGAGGAAAATAACATACGTCGCACTGGACTAAAAGTCGCATTAGGGCAGAAGCAGAGCGCGAGCCGCGCTCGCTGTGCATAACGGAGCAGAAGAAAGAAAGTTTGAAGTGAGAAACTTGTGAATGACTAGAGAAAAGCAGATGTTACTTTAACTGTAATGAAGAAAACAAAAAAGCTAATCGCGGACTGAAAGCAAGATGGCCAGAGCTGAAGGGACGAGTCCACAGATGCTTGAACTCTCTGCCGGGAGAGGCTCAGCCGTGCGAGTCAAACGCTGTGTGAATCATTCTCGGCTGCATATTTTACTGCATGCCCTAATCATGCAGGCGCCCTCACCTCGCGGCCACTTGCATTGCTCTGTGAACTGTAGAGCGCATCTCATCCTAATTTAACGCAACTCAGCGTACGCCTCGCAGACATGAAATAGATCTTAAGAAACTTGAAATGTCTTTTAACAATTTAAAACGAAAAGAAATAGGCTACTCACTGATTATGTAATCCATGATGTGCATTTCTCTATATAGGCGCGTTCACTACGGAGATGGTGGTCGTCAAATTAATAAGCTAAAAATAACCCTGACGCACACTATGGTTAACCGAGTATTAACCGCTAAGGGCCTCGGTTAACGGTTAATGAAAAACTTGAAAACGTGCAGCCCTAGTTGCAGGTCTGGGGGGGAGAAAAGTTCCTGTAAAAAAGTTTATGGTACAAATTGTTGCGGGTAATTTTGATGGAAACGGGGCTAATGTAAACAAACTACAAATGTAATGCCAATATTTAAAATACCAAAACCTCTTTGCTTGACTTTGTAATATATAGTTATATCAACCTAAAACTGAACATCAAGAACATCCAGGTAAACAAAAACTTATGAACTAGGGGTGGATGTTATATACAGTTATTTGAGTTATTTTAATGTATCTTTGTTTTTTTAAAATAAGAACTAAAAACAGTAGTATTTACATGCATTAAATATACACTGTGTACAGACAGTGGCAGGTTTACTGTATTAGCCGCCTGTCACTTTAAGACCTAATGCACGGATCCTATTGACACACATTCGGCTTCTTTCCCCAACTTATATCATTAACTTAAAGGGATAGTTCACTTTAAAATGATTTCTTCAGCTGAACACAAGAGAAGATATTTTGATGAATGTCAGTAACCAAACAGTTAACTGGAACCATTGACTTCCATAGTAGGAAAAAAAAATACTATGGAAGTCAATGGCTCCAGTTAACTGTTTGGTTACTGACATTCTTCAAAATATATTCTCTTGTGTTCAGCTGAAGAAAGAAATTCATACAGGTCTGAAACAACTTGAGGGTGAGTAAAGGATGACAGAACTTTCATTTTAAAGTGAACTACGCCTTTATAATAATAATAATAATAATGCGTTCGATTTATATAGCGCTTTTCAAGGCACTCAAAGCGCTTTACATAGAAGGGGGGAATCTCCTCAACCACCACCAATGTGCAGCATCCACCTGGATGATGCGACGGCAGCCATTTTGCGCCAGAACGCTCACCACACACCAGCTGATTGGTGGAGAGGAGACCGAGTGATGAAGCCAATCAGAATAGGGGGATGATTAGGAGGCCATGATGGACAGAGGCCAATGGGCAAATTTGGCCAGGATGCCGGGGTTACACCCCTACTCTTTTTCCGAAAGACATCCTGGGATTTTTAATGACCACAGAGAGTCAGGACCTCGGTTTAACGTCTCATCCGAAAGACGAAAGCATAACCGACTGGGTTTACATGAATACTCATCAAGACAGCCATTTCGACATAACTGAAGTAGCCTATTAAAATCATTCAGATATTACGTGCCATTGCGATATGTACATTTGCGATATTTTGATAATTCCGATATATTGCATAGCCCTAGAAATGAACTTTATACATAGATTGATGGATGGATGGATTGATATTTGTGAGTTCTTGTGCATACAAATACAAAACAATCCATGCCAATAATAGTGAATGAGATCCTGTGTTTTTTTCAAGTAATTGATGTTAGTGCTTTTTCATTGTGATTTTTTTTAATTTTTTTAATTTTAAATATTTTAATATTGACCATTGATTATTGGTTGTTTGTCGTCATAACCTGAAAATAATTATCAACAGATAATCATCAACAGCTTCTGCCTCAGCACTTTATCAAATCTGTTTGATTTTATTCAGCTCTGTGTTTGTGATATGATAATAGTGATTTTGCTATATTTCCTCTCCTCTGACGTGAACCTTAACCACACCCTCAAATCTGTGCATTTATAATCACTGGCATTTTGCTGTCTTGCTTGTACATGTGACTATGATTGAACATGTATGTTTCTTAAACAGGAAGTGTATGTCAAGTATTTGCTGCTGCGTCAGCAGCATGTGTTCTGCATGTGCACAGGAAGTGGGAATGGTAGGACAGGAAGTACACATTGTCCTCTCGCTTCTGTGTGTGTGTGTGTGTGTGTGTGTGTGTGTGTGTGTGTGTGTGTGTGTGTGTGTGTGTGTGTGTGTGTGTGTGTGTGTGTGTGTGTGTGTGTGTGTGTGTGTGTGTGTGTGTGTGTGTGTGTGTGTGTGTGTGTGTGTGTGTGTGTGTGTGTGAGATAGAGAGAGAGCGAGAGACACCGTGTGTAAGAAGGTGATTGCTCCACTCAGACTTGTCAGATATTCACTTAATTTGATAGATTAATTTGAAAGAACTCTATATCATATGATTATCTATGATTATTGATAAAACATTTTGTGGCTTAAACTATTAAGAATATATTTTCTCATCATTAAATTGTTTAGCATATGTCAAATTCCAGTAAATTAAAAAAAATGAATTGACCAGAATTCACCCTATACTGTATATTATCAGTGTAATATCAGCTAATAATCACACTTCTCTCAAAATATGAGGACCAACATCACTGAGTAAAGCCATCTCAGGTCTCGTATCTGAACTGTTATTTCCTTTCATGAATCTCTCGATACACGTATCTTTTGGCAAGGAGGGTTACCTGAGTAGAGATTGGGTGAAGTTAAGCTACCCACAAACACTTCCCTGTTAGTTTTATTTCAGGGTCAGTCACTGGGTAAACGCATTCCACCACAGGGTGGGTCCATCTGTCTCTCGCACTCTCTCTCAGGTCTTCTGTCTTCCGATCACTCACTTTCACAGCCTCTCATCTTCTCTCATCTCTCTCTCTCTCTCTCTCTCTCTCTCTCTCTCTCTCTCTCTCTCTCTCTCTCTCTCTCTCTCTCTCTCTCTCTCTCTCTCTCTCTCTCTCTCAGGTCTTCTGTCTTCCGATCACTCACTTACACAGCCTCTCTCTCTCTCTCTCTCTCTCTCTCTCTCTCTCTCTCTCTCTCGCTCTCCCTCCCTCCCGCATACTCTTTCTTTGTCTTTATTTATTTTCTGCATTCTGTCTATCTTGTTTCCTTACTCACTGATATACACCGCAGGTCTTGTCTTGATTTTAGTCACACAGTGTTGTTTAGGCATGTGACATTTCCTTTTAGCTGGTTTTACCGTTGCTTTTATTAAATGTTATGATGAAAGCTTTTTTATATTAAGCTGTAATTGTTTTATTAAACTGATAAGGCACTGAAGGCTATGCTGTATGATGTCATGGCTATTTGTTTGTTTTAGGTGTGTGTGGCGCTTGTAGTTGTTATTAATAAAAAAAAAAAGTATTATAAAGATTAATATGAAGTGAGTTGTGCAATGTTGCAATCTGATGATTTTTTTTTTAAATTTATGCATGAATTTGAACAAAAAATATTTTTATATTTACATTATAGATATACAGATCAATTTGGTGTCCTTGCTGAATAAGTTATAATTTCTTTAAAAAAAATTCTTACTGTCCCCAAAAAATCTTGTATAATATCAATTGCTGATTTCTATTTTTATTGTGTATACATGTAACTCTTTTTGTAATTCCGCTTTTGCGATGAAGATGCTGACGTGGCATTAAATAAAACTACTGATACTGTTTCTATCCCCAAACTTTTGAATGGTATTAATATTTTTCTGCAGACATCCTGTATCAGATGTTTTTTTTGGTTTTGCATGTGCGCGTGTTTGTGGGTTTGTTGATGACTTCCATTGAAGTATGTGTTCAGAAGAAATTTCAGCATTTTAGCTGAAAGTTTTAACTGGCTGTGATTTCTTAAGAGGAACTAAAGCATTGCGCAAACTCTCTGACACCCACACAGACTTCATAAACGTGCATATTTCTCTTTCTCTCTCTTTTTCCCATTCATTATCACTGTAGAGGTGACTGGCCACTCGCCCAGTTTCTGACCCATTTTCCCCTAGCCCATAATCCACCTGCTCAGAGCATCATCAAACACACACAACCCCAATACAGCCACCAATCACACATCACACTCGTGGCTTTTCTCATTACTGAAACCAGATGCGGCATCTGCTGGCTCACCCGGTGTGTGAAGTTGATGCCAGAGCTTCTCACCATCACCTCAAAATGGCTTTCTCACACGCTACTCTTAAAGGTTAAGTGTTGCCCTTAAGCACTGTTAGCTAACTTTCCATCTCAAACATTAAACAAAACATCGGCGCTCTTTTGAACGCTGCTCTTGTGTGGCAGGACTATAGTCAAATAAAAACCCTCTGAACAAATACTAGTAACACAGTACACGTGGGATCAGGCTTGTGTTTCCCTTCGTGTTTTTGTGACTATGTGTGTCAGGGTCATTCAGTTTGGCAATGCTGCCCAACATAGGTGTAAATCTATCTAGTGGTGTCCTGAATCTTAATCCAAATAATGTTCAGTTGTCCTGGTGATTTGGAGTAAATCTTTTTGTGTCATTTCTGACTGGCAATTACTGGCTGTGATTATTGGACAGCTGTCTCTGCAAGCCCCGTCCTTAAGATAACACAGTGTTGGCCAGTGCCTGATGTGCTATGTCTGATGCTTCTTGTCTATGTCAAGGGTGAAGTGTGTCGTCCTTTTGCCTGATGAAATTAGGACCTCCTTTTTATAGAATGCAGGCTGAATAACAAGAGACTGTTCGCTCACTTTGAGGTTGATCCCATTTCACTGCAGCCAGTTCAGGGGATTTTTTTAAAAGTCACCATTGAGTCGAAATAGACATTTTGTCCTTTTTTTAATGGAATATTGCATTACTTATAAATGATTTTATCCATGTACATCATCATTATTATTAATTTAAACTAATGTGCCATTGTAATAATCTTGAATTAAACTAACTTTTCCCTCCCTCTTGTAGCTCTTATCTTTTCTTATCGTGAAGAGAAGACATGTTTTCCAGGGCACTTTTTGCTCACAGAAATGGCACACCAGAATGATCCAATCAATTCCTGATGGACAAAATCAAGTCCCGCCCTACAGTTTCACTCGGATATACCTCACAATAGGGAAGAAAAGACTGCCCCCGCAAACATGAAATACAAGTCTTTAAGAAAGGCAGTGTTTATTTTAAAGTTGCCATGAAACGGAAGTTGAGGTGGTCTTTTTCTCCTTATTGTGTAGGTACTTATTGTTTTTCTCTTATGTATATCCGAGTGAAACGGAGAGAAAAATGTAGGACGAGGCTTGATTTCGTCCTCCTTGATTGGATCATTGGAAGTTGGGCGTTGCTAACAAAATGGAGGCAGATTTTTAATGGCCTCAGCGACAGGCGTCTGAGCCTGAGAGGCGGTGTCATGATAAATCCTGTCCCCCTGTGAAATCTTGTCCGCTGGTAGCGGTTTTAAATGCCTGATCAAAAGTTGTTATACATGGTTCTGGACAATCAATTGTTTAAAAATAACTAAATAATAAACTAATAAACTATGAATTCAATGCCATACTAAGTACACACGCAAAACATTTATTTGAAATATGTAATTGATTGCTATAATGGGAGCAAAAACATGTTCTGAATTATATACTTATATAAGCACTTATAGCTTCAGTTTAATACTACTAATATATGAAACATATGCTTTGTAAGACATTAAAGACTACTTTGGGGGTCCTTCGTCCTTCCTTGCGGACACGATTTCACAGGGGGACAGGATTTGTCATGACAGCGGCGCAGAAACAAGACAGAGAACGAGACTTCCCTATAGCCCCGCCCTCGTGTCATAGCACATGACCGGGAGAGAAGTCGTTTCGAGGGGGGATGGGAGGTTAATGTATTTGATTAAAGATTATAAGGGTAAATTATTATTATTTTTTTGTGAAGTGCACAGATAAATCATTTATAGTAAATACTACTATATTACATATAAAAATACAAATTGTAACATTTGATTTCATGCCGTCTTTAATAGCAAGGGTTAATGATGTCACCAACCCAGGAAGAAGCTTGTTGTAGTCCAAACTGGACATTTTTGTAGCTAATCAACTGCCATAACTTTAAAAGACAACATCTTCGTTTGCATTGAACTTTCAACAGTAACTTTGCAGATACTGTTTATACTCAAGCAGCAACATTACACACTAATTAAAGTTAAAAAAGTGAAATCGCATACAACCAGCCCTTTAAGGCAGAAAAAATTGCTCCACTGTAGAACACGTGGTTAAGGTGGAAAAACATTCAATTTTCTCACCTTTGTCAGATATCAACTCCGTCAGGGTTTTATGACTGTAGTTGGACAAATGTTCTCAAACGGTCTGTATAATGTGATTTAATAAGTGTTTTGCATATCGGGAATTCTTCTAATGCTGTTTCATGATTCTATTTACATAAACTGTATATTTGGCCTCAGTATTATTTGTCTTTAGTATTAACTCTGTCAGTATTTTACACTGTCATGTGAAGGTTTTTGTTTATTTTGAAATAAATGTCTTATTCTTTTTTTCAATTTATTGTGTAAATGTTAAAACATCACTGGAACTACATGTTGTCTTAATTACCTGAGAACATTGGTTTAATGTTTAACATTAAAAGGAGGGAGGAGAATTATTAAAGGGATTTAGAATCTGGGTTCTTCATAATAGTGTGAAAACAAACAAAAGATAAACTTTATTTTATGATTTAGATCTTTTGCTGAAAAAAAATGTGCATTGTTTTTGGATAGATTCGATTAAATTAGTATGCTTTATAGTGTGTCTGACGGAGTTGATTAATTAAGTTATAGAGTGAATATATCCAACTTTTTTGACAATTATTTGAGACTTTTGTCTATAAAATACCAATTTTTAATAGTGTAGTGTTCATTTTTATTTTTTAACATCTAAAACATGTTTGTCCCTTTTCTGAAGAATTAGTGATCTAATATGATAAAACAGCGCTACCTTATCCCACATACGTATGGCTGGAAGAAGTGGAAGCGCTATAGCTGCTGTTGTTATCCTTTTAGGAGCTCGACAACATCCTGCCAAATGAATTAATGTTAATGTATATTCATAGCACATTTGTATAATGATTAAAGGTTATGCTATGAGGCTGCTGAAGAATTAACATTAGTGAGATGGGAACTGGCAGTTTGAGTAAGTAAGACACTCAGCTTGAGTAAGTTTGTCGAAGCCGAATGGTTCTTAGTGGCCACGGTTACAAAATCCCAATCCCGTGCCAATGGCCCGCAGCAGGTCATGTGAATAATTTAGCATCTGGTCTAATCTTACCAAGGCCTTTCTGTTCATGCCCTTGAGAATTTATCACTGAATGCCTCATGTCACCATAGGAGGACACACACACACACACAATATGTATATTTATATAGTGTAGAGGAAGTTACAGGTGACATACCTAGTGGGAAGTTTTTTGGAGGGAATTTACCAGCGCACTTGCATTCATTCCCACATGCAAACAGCCGACAATTGTTCGTGCAGAAGTGTGTAGTGTCTTGATGTGCCTTTTGGGGTTTCTGAGGGGGTGTGTATGTGTAAATGGTGTTCTTAACATCTGTTGCAGCTCAGGTGTCAGATGAACCTGTTTCAGAGCAGAGGGATGGCAGAGTAGCTTTAATGTCTTTTCCATACTTACATGTACTACACACTCCCTCCCATTCCACTGACGTAGAAACAGGTGCGTGTTTCTTAAAGAAATGGTGCACCCCGAAAATGAGTGTATACCACGAAAAAGAGAAAATCAGGAGGTTTAGTAAATACATTTTCAGTATGGGCTGAACAGTTTCATTTAACTGCCTAAATGGTCTTCATGTTAGTTATCAGTATGGGCTGAACAGTTTCATTTAACTGCCTAAATGGTCTTCATGTTAGTTATTAGCATCATTAGATGAAAGAGAAAGGAAGAGATCAGTGGGTGGAAATAACAAAACGGATGCGTAAGAGAATCAGGGGCAGCATGTCCTCCAGTACACACACTTGGATCCCTAGAGAGCAAATCTGAGCACACTAACAGGGTAAATACAGGAAGGAAACAGGCTTTCTAATGGGCAGCCCATACACATGTTTACATTGCTCTTGGGCATTCAGAGATCAAGTGTTCAAAGATCATCATGAGTCTGTGGAATAAATGCACATGACCAGACTCAAAGACACTGGATCATCAGATGGCCATCCAGTTGTCTTCATAATTAGTTTGTTAATTATGAAGTTATTGTGGAAAGATATGTGTTGGGAAACTGTACTACCATTCAAATGTTTGGGGTCAGTAAGATGTTTTTAATTAATACTTTTATTCAGCAAGCATTAAATGAATCAAAGACATTTATAATTTAACAAAATATTTATATTTCAAATAAATTCTGTTTTTTCAAATCATCACAGAATTCTGAAAAGAATCCACCAGGGATACACAGAGCACAGAGGTTTGGCAGATACGATAATTATTTATATTTGAAAGCCAATAACCGATGTATTGGCTGATAAATCGAAATGTTGAAGTGCATGTCCCAAGTAGGGCTGTCAAATATTCTATTAGTTTTTCTTAAAACAAAAACAAAAAAAACAACTTCCTATGTTTACTGTGCTATACTTACTGAGACTTGTTACAGCACTTGCATAGTCTTGCCCCTTGTTGGTCTGATTGCTTGTATTGGATAAAAGCATCTGCTAAAATGTATTAAATGTAGCCTAAATAAACATAATAATTATACACCGTACACACATTATGTAAACATAAACTTTTGTTTTGGATGTGATTAATCATGATTAATCTTTGACTGCACAAGTCCCAAGCACTTCAACATAAATCAAACATAATACAGTAGAGTAGCCTAGTTTGAGCCACTGATCTATATAAAAGATAATAACCGCAGGTGGTTTCGAAGATGAAGAGCCATGGGCTCGAAATGTCTATGGTGAGGTCGTGAGAACAAAACATGTTTTTGGAGCTGTGGTGTGACAAATTGTACTTTTCTTTTTTAACTTTAATAATAAGAACATTGATTGCTAGAGCATTAAAGCCATCATATTAGAATGATTTCAATACAATAAACTTAATTATGACTAATATCAATTAGCTTCCTTCCTTCCATATTTTTTTTTTACTGCCATTTCACCAACTCAAAAAGTCTTAAACTCAAAGATAATCCAGAATTTCCAAGTCTAACAGTTAAGTACAACATCCTAGTGCCATTTATGTCGGCTCATTTTTTTAAAATGCGATCATTCCGATGTGATTTGAAGGCAGCATTAGCTCACCACCGCTCTCTTTACACTATCACTCTCTTCCACCCCCTCATACACACGTACACTCTCGTTCTCTCCACAGACAGACTTGGCGAGGTGCCGAGCAGTCTGAATTTGTCCTTGTCCTAGATCTGTGTGTAATAAGCAGGTTTGTAATGAAGAGTTAGAGCGAGAGGGAGCCGAAAAAAACTAATTCACACTACAGGAGATTTGCAACACTTTCCTTTATTTAATTAATTAATCTGTTACCTTTTTTTCCTCTTCCCTTCAGGCGAGGCCTGAATCCCCCCCACAGAGTGAAGTCTATCTCCATGACGACTTTTACGCAACAGGAAATTGAATTTCTACAGAAGCATGGAAATGAGGTAATTGATGATGCCATAGTCAAAGTGCAGTAATGTTTTTATTGACATCATCTCTGTGGACTGTGCGCTGCTATCTGGACGCCACTGAGTTTATGATTCACGAGGTCACACTCATACGTATATGATAAGATGACTGGAATTTCTGGAATTTTTTTATTTTTGAAAACTCCCTGCCTCAACAGTGATTTACACTGAATTGAGACAGTTGTTCTAAAAATAGTGTATGTATGTATGTATGTATGTGTGTATATATATATATATAGCTTTACAATAAGAAGCTTTAGAAGAAACAAAAGATGTGACCACTTTTCATCTCCCCCTTCCTTTTCTTAACATTCCTGGGATTTTTCCCAAGTCTCGTGAGGCCTGATTTCCAAGGATGAGCTGGAAATTATGTTGCGTGCCGAGGAGACTCTTATTTGAGCGCTCTGTCTCTCATTACGCACATGCTATAATCTCCCATTTAAACCCTGATGAACTTCAAGGATGATCTGTGTATGCGTATGCACACATATTGTTTTATGTGGGGCCAATATTCTGATCAGACAGAGGGTTTGGTTGGTGTATTAAATTCTCAGAGCATCTGTTAGTATGCTCTGAAATTCTGATTTGGTTTTCAACAATGAGGGCATGTCACGCAAACTGTTGAAGTTAACAGATCTTCAGTAATTCACTAATTTATCTAGCTTACTAAAAAGCATTTGCTACAAAAGTTTGATTGTACACAGTACACACACTACCATTCAAAATGTCAGTAAGAGTCAGTAAGACATTTTGGTAAAAAAATAAATAAATAATTATCTTATGTCTTATCTTATATGACCAAGGTTGCATTTATTCGAACAAAAATAGTTATATTGTGAAATATTATTATAACTTTAAAATAGTTATAACTTAAGTGATAACTTAAAATGTCATTTGATATTTATGTAGTTTTCAGCATCATTACTCCAGTCTTCAGTGTTACATAATCTTTCAGAAATCATTCTAATGTGCTGATTTGATGCTCAAGAAACATGTATTATTATAAATGTTGAAAACAGTTGTGCTGCTTCATAATATAAACTTACTGACCCCAAACTTTTGAACAGTAGTGCATGTATTGCAAGTATTTTAACCTGCCTTTTAAAAGATCATAAACCTATATATTCTAAGTATGATTTACTATTTTTTGCATTTATCATAGTTTTTTCCTGTGGTTTTAGGTCAAAACCCACCAGTTGTCACAAAAATATGGTACTATAACTTAAAAATGTCTTATAATTAGGGATACACTATATGTACCTTACTGTTTACTGACTGATATTATATATTTTTGTTCTTTTGTAATTTAACATATTGGTGGAAATTGGATATTTAATGTTGCAATTTCTTTTATTTTTATTTAAATGACCTTTTTCTGTCGTCTAACACTCACTTCAAATTTTTTAAAACACTAATAATTTAATTTGTTATATTGTTAAAGGTAATCTTTAGTAAATCTCAAAATTAGTCATCAGTATTTATACTGTATATTATAATTGTGATGGCTAAATTCACTTGTAGCATTTACTGTGTAAAAAAAAAAACTTGTTTGTTTTGTCATAAGTGTATCCATTTATTATCGGTCAAAACATTAAAATTATTCTCTTTTGTTTTTAGTATTTTGACTGTTTTTATCCCTAATAATGTGGCAATAAAACGTTGTTCCAAAAATGTATAATATATTTGATGGTATTCAGCATATACTGTGTATTTTGTAGTGGTTAGTATGCCATTCTGAAGCTTTGAAGGCAGATGCACTGATTCCTGGGTCAGTTTTAGCATTAAGCTCATGGATGAGCACAACCCAGCCTCTTTGGGGCCAGCACAAGTTCTTACAGACACAAAGTGTTAATACATTAATGTTTGAGGGTCATAGAGCCCTTCCCTGAGTGTCTGTAGGGCTTCTCATCACATTCAAGTGATAATGTGTGTCTTTACTCTGCTGTTGCTATACATAATTAATAAGCTGCTACCACTGTTTTCTTAAGGGTGTGTGTGTGTGTGTGTGTGTGTTTACACACACAAATGTGTGTCCGCATTGATTGTATCTAAATGGAGGCAGTGTCTTCTCTGCTGTGAGAGGCCACACACACACACACACAGAGCATGTCCTGCCTTACGCTTTGCCTATTAATTTATCAGTTGTGATATCTGAGATACGCATATGACTGCCCAGAAGAGTTTATTGGAAGGTTTTTTTTGTTTGTTTGTTTGTTGTTGTTTTTTCAAATGTTGTCTTGATATATTTGTTTCCTTCTTGAGAATGTGTGTGAGTGCATGTATTCAAAGCAAGACTTAACTAAGTATGAATGCCTGCATTGTTTTTCACACATGTGAGGCAGTGAGAAAGTGATGCTGAAGAATCTTTCTGTTCGTCTGTCTTTTCTCTAATAAACTGAAAATTAAAGGGACAGAGTTTCTCTAAAAGAGTCTTCTTCATGTTTTCTGAAATGTTTCACACATCTACGGTACATGTGTCATTTGAATGTCTGATGATCTTTTTCTCTCTTTATTTGTGTGTTTTTTATGCATATGCAGGCATGTAAACAGATATGGCTCGGCCTTTATGATGACAGAAACTTGGCCATCCCAGACTTCAGAGAACCTCAGAAAGTCAAAGAGTTTCTTCAGGACAAATATGAAAAGAAGCGATGGTGAGGAAGAGTACAGACTGAAATGTTCATTATGTTATATATTTAATTAAAACATATTTTGAAAATTACAAAAAAATTGTCATTGCAAACATTACCCCACTTAAACGAATAAGTGATTTGCATAGTCTTGACGTGCACTTCATTACATTTGATTTGTAATATGGGTTTATTTTTACCTGGTATTTCCTGAAACTTTCCCTTTGTTTATTGTACACCACTAAGTTTGGATTTGCATAGGCATTTTTTCTTGGTATCATAAAGATAAAATCAACACACCGTGGGTATGTGTGCTCTGCTCATCATTTAAATTTCTTTTCTCTCAGGTATGTTCCTCCAGAGCAGGCTAAGACTGTGGCGTCGGTTCATGCGTCTATCTCTGGTTCGTCTGCTAGCAGCACCAGCAGCACTCCAGAGGTCCGACCTCTCAAAACATTACTGGAGGAATCAGTACCCAGTTTACACTTTAGCAAAAACACACCCAGCCAGGTAACAAAACTCATATATGCAAAACCATTTCGTTTTCAGTTATACTTCTATTCAGCAAGGATGTATTAAATTGAACAAAAATTGATGATTACAAAAGATTTATATTTCAAATAAATGCTATTATTTTGATTTGGTGTTAGTTTATTGTACACACAGGTGATACACTCATCACGATTCAATACAAATATTTTCTTATATACAAATCTACGGTACTTCACTCGCGATACGATATTTATCACAATATTTTATACCAAAATAAATTAGATGTTTGTATGTGTGTATATATATATATATATATATATATATATATATATATATATATATATATATATATATATATATATATATATATATATATATATATATATATATATATATATATATATATTAATGTAGTAATGTCAGTGAAACTTTTTTTTTTTCTAATGCCGTACTCTCCAAGGGCACGTTATGT
The DNA here is from genome assembly GCF_024679245.1 of Pseudorasbora parva. Lineage (NCBI taxonomy): Eukaryota > Metazoa > Chordata > Actinopteri > Cypriniformes > Gobionidae > Pseudorasbora > Pseudorasbora parva. Next base: position 20,927,105 of record NC_090179.1, read on the forward strand.
TCCTCCTCTCCTGCTATTAATACACCATATAACAATACATCAACTTAAATGCTTTGAATAATCATACTACAAAAACTAAATGTAATATGGTGATTTAAATTATGTTGAGTGACCCTTTAAATGATGTTCGTGCTTTCACTTTGAGGAGTGTCATTCCGGCAAGCGTGTCTGCTTCAGATGATCGATGCAATCAGTCACAGTTCTTATCTCAAGAAAGCTTGTCAAAAAGACTATTCCCAAACTGTAAAAGATTAGTTCTGCATTTACTCACTCTCATGTTGTTTAAGCATGTCACGCAAGCATTTGAACGTCTGTGTTTACTGCGGTTTATGTGTCGTTGTAAATCTGTTCATCATATAAAGCCACGTGTCTCTTTAAAAGACTTGGATTTGGATTGCCTCACTCGACCTATTGCTTTTACGATGCCTTCGAATTTTTGGGGGATATTTTAAGTTTGAGAGAAATGAACTTTAAATGGATGTACAGAAATCTTTCTCTGGTTTCTTGAAAAATATCTGCATTTGTTTTGACTTTAAATGTAGCCTTATAGGTTTGAAACGGCATGAGAGTCAGTACATGATGACAGAATTTATATTTTTGAGGGAATTATACCTTATGAATAATGTAAGCTGAGACTTTGATAAAACTAACTCTATATCTAGAATCATATAGTTTCAGTCATCAATGAATATGTTGTCGCATTTTTATATTGTGATATCAATATACAATGTATCGTTACATCCCTACATTTTATATTAATCACTGAAATCAGGGTTTCCACAAACAATATTAAGCAGCACAGCTGTTTTCAATGTTGATAATCATAAGAAATCTTTCTTAATCATAAAATAATCATATTAGAATGATTTCTGAAGGATCATGTGATCCCAAAAACTGGAGTAAGGATGCTGAAAATTCAGCTTTCATCACAGGAATAAAATTTTAATTTTTTTTTAAAATCTATTAAAGTAGAAAACAATTATATTAAATTGTTATAATACTACTTGTTATATTAGTGAGCATAAGAAACTTATTTTAAAAACATTACCGACCCCAAATTATATTAGTGTTTAAGATGAAATCAATATAGCTCTTTACTTTCTTAACACAAGTTCCTGGTCTTATTTTGTCCCTCTCAGTCTCCGGTTGTGTCACGCGCTCAGCTGGCCCACCAACAGTATCAGGACAGGAAGTTTGATCTGCTCAGCGAACTGGGTGGCGACATATTTGCAGGTCCGCATTCGCAATCCACAGGCAACGCAAACTTTGCCAACTTTGCACATTTCAACAATCATTCGGGTAAGAACACACTCAACACTACAACAAACCACCCATTTAAAAAGCAGTAGTTTAACGTTCAGGACTACTCTTAGGGCCGTCATGTGGCCTGGTTTCCCATCATGCTGCACTAGACTTATTCACAGTGTTGACACAGTCACAGAACCCCCCATGAAATATAAAACCACTAATGCTTATCGTCTCTTGAGTAATAGTCTTAAGTTTAATTGTTAATTCCAGTGACTAGGTCCAGAGGTCTGTATGGCTGGATTTTGAGCAAGTCCGTAGAGGTTTTCTTTTCATGCCATCTTTTTTTTTTTTTTTTTTTTTTTTTTTTGTCTGCATGTAAATTCTTTACTGTGGGTTTGTTTTAGCAGGTTTGTTCCACTTTATATCCATGTTTAATGTCTTCATACGCAACCAGTGTTTAAGTCAGCTAAATTTACACGATTTTATTTGGACTGAAATGTGAGAATTAATTGAATTTTTGCCTGAAAAGAAATTAAATTGACCTAAACGCTGGACACGTTCATCCCATCGTTTCATTCCTGTTCCACTGTTATTCCTCATCCCATTTTCTGTTTGTGTTTGTTTGTTTGTGGTGGACCCCAACAGCACAAAATGCGAATGCTAATGCAGACTTTGCCAATTTTGATGCGTTCAAAAGTTCTGCTCCTCCAACCACAGCGCCATTTCCATCAGCTCCACAGGACTCATTTCAGCGCACACAACCAGGTATAACACAAACACACAGCCAGGCACATGAACATCCATTTACCTCAATCCTCTCCTTAAGAAATGACTCCTTGTCCAAGTTGTGCTGTAGACTTAGAAATGTGATTTTCAAAGTCGTTCTGTTTGTCTTTTTTTTTTCCATTGCTGACTGTTCACATTGTCGCTTCTCAACCATTCTTTCTTGTTATCAAAGTTTTGTTTTAATTGTACATTTAATTTTCTCTAATAAAAAAAATATATATTTTATTATATTCTGTCATTTCAGTTTCTCACTGTATCAGCGTGGCTTATTTTTCCTCTTTTTTTAATTGAGCAATTTTATTCAGAAATAATCAATTAAATTGATCAAAAAGGATTGTAAAGACATGTATAATGTCATAGAAGATTTCTATTTCATATGCAGTAAATGCATATTTATATTAATCAAATAATCATGAAGGATTACGAGTGCCTGAAAGATCATGTGACACCTCTTTTTAATTTTGAAATATATTAGAAAACAAAACATTGTAAATTGTAAAAATATTTAATAATATTACTTTTTTACGGTATTTGATCAAATAAATGCAGCCTGTGTGAGCATACAAGGCTTCTTTCAAAAACATTATAATTGACCCCAAACGTTTATTAATTTATTACTTTTACTTTTTTCTTTCCTGCTTTTCTTAACATACCTGCTCTGTCATTCACTCATTTCCTTTGCGTACGTCAGTGTACAACAGTCTCCCATTTAGTCGCAGTGTGGGCGAGTTTACCTCATCGCTGCCTCCACAGGCCATGCACAGTAAGTCACAGCTTGTGTGTATGTGTCTTGTGCACACGCTAACCCACCCTGTTAACTTGTTTGAAGTGGTTTTCTGACACTATCAAGCAGTGGTGTAAAATCTGACTTTCCTTATGTAGCTCCTTTAGGAATTCTCCTGAGATATCTCTCTGATTTGAAGGACACTCTTGATCAATGTGCCCTCTGAGCTGCGTGCTTCTGTTGTTGCTCCTGTTTAGACGGAAAAATGTGGATAAAGCTGACCCGTGTAGGGAAAATGTCTTGAATATGAGCTAATTGAATGCTTTGGGTCACATTCAGCTCTTACTCTTATAATGAAGAAAATGCATTATTCTTGAGCTTAAGAGAAAAAACAAAGCAAATCTTTATATTTTGTTATCATTTTAATAATAAAATAAACATTAAATTAAATTACACTTATGTAATATAAGTTGAATTAAAAATATAATTGACACCTTGCACTATACAATACAGATTATTAGAAAGCAGCAAAATAATGACAATTCGGTGATGCAAACCGATGCAATTCAGCTTTAAAAGGACAATAGTCATTGTTCAGCTAAAGTCGGTTACGTTGTAAAGATCAAGTATTAAAGTATTTAATTTCATCTATAAAGCAGTTCTGTAGAAAACAGTAAAGTCATCGTCCAGCTCAGTTCAGTTCTCATCCGATAGTGTCAATGCAGTCAAATCAATAATATTGTGGAATATTAAGTGTCCTCCAACTAAGCAAGCCAGAGGCAACAGTGACAAGGAACACAAACTCCATCTTATTAAATAGTTTGGGTTTACCGTTTAAAAAAACTGCCCAAAAACTAAATGTTTGAAATAGCCTTTCTGCTGTGTTGTTGTGGAGCAAAACTTAGAGGGAACATTGCTCTTTAATCTTTTCTCTCCCTCTGTCACATACTTGCTCATCCTTTCTTTTTCTCCCACAGGTAGCTCATCAGGACTAGCTAATGCCAACTTTGCGAACTTCGATAACTTCCCCAAATCGTGCAGTGCTGATTTTGCCTCGTTTAGCTCCACCCAGAGTAACTCTGTGGTGGAGGGGTCTAAAGTGGAAGCAGCCAGTGTCCCTGCGGACCGATACGCAGCCCTTGCCGACCTAGACAACATATTTAGCACCAAACCTGAGCAAGGTACATTTTCACACACTCTTTACAGCTCATATTTATCTTTCTTTTCTCAGTATAGAAAGCACCAAATTTAAAAATAATTTCACATTTCTACCACATTAATGACCCAGTTTAAATACAGATTCATCTTCCCAGGGCTAAGGTACCCCTTTAAAAGACTGAAAAGATGTTTTGGGTGCACCCAGTAGTAAAAAAAACATAAAGTCTAAAGGGGAGTCTGCTAATCTTGTACATGAGCTAAAACTTTATCATGGCCAGTTCTGCACTTACTTTCGAAAGTCTGTGGGACAATTTGAGGAGCGTCTCTAGAGACGGTAACGTTAGCACCTCATCTGACGCGATAAACACACTTCAGGAACCAATCAATCGGGAGCAGATTGAGAGTTTCCAGTTGAGTCACATTATAAACATTTATGTGCCACAGACATACAGAGGGCAACACATGCACTTTCCATAATCGAGAACATAAGGTTTAGGAAAAAAATCAATGATTTATAAAAGGTTATTGCTGTGTGTAAACACAGTAGTAAACACAACTGCAGGTGCACAGCTTTAACAAGAACTACTGCTGTAATCTCATGAGAAATGCCATACCTGGCAAAGGTTAATGTTGATTGAATAGCTCGTGACATCAACTGGACATTTAGTCATCTTTGTTTCCTTGTATGTGATTGGTTGAAGCCGTTTCTATCGCCGCTAGAGTAAAAAAAAAAATCGACATCTAAACAAAAAAAAAAGTTTTTTTTTTTTTGCCGCAACACATTCGCGTTCGGTGTGGAAGCACTCATTAAACAAACAGCTGATCAAAAAAATAAAGTCAAAATCGTGTCCAGTGTGAAAGGGCTTCACATCAGTTTGTTCTTTGGTTTTGCTTATAGGGGCCTTTAGAGTCCTTTGCATTAATGTGTGCTGGGGTCCATGTGCACAAATAACCAATGTCTGTCTCCCTCCACAGGTGCGAGTTCAGCCCCTCCATCGGCAGGTGTGGGTCCGCCCCCTCCACAGGCAGCTGCATTGGGCGGCGATCGCTACTCTGCTCTAGCTGGACTGGACACTGTCTTTTGCTCCTCAGCTCCAAATGTGAGTGGCTACAACACTGCCACCACAACACAAGGGTAAGACTATAAAGAGACCTGTTTCTTTTCCTATCATCGTCTTTTTCTCGGCCATGTTGAACTATTTTTCTCATTCAGGTCTATGTTTGGATCCTCTACAACTGTTGCTCCAGCTCAACCACAACAGGGTTTACCCAGCATGCTTCAAGGTTTTGCAGGTAATTGTCTTTCAGGTCTATTGGAGATTTCCATTCTGCCGCCTTCATCACATCTCCTACATCTCGATTGCGTTTTCTAACAGGGCCTTCAACGAATCCATTTGTCGCTCCCGGGGCTCCGCAGGCCACTAACCCATTTCAGACCAATGGGAGAGGAGCAGCACCAGGAGTGGGCATGGCCACTGCAGGTATAGGCGTAGCTTACATTTACCTGCTAAACCTAAACGAGTCGATCGGTCAAACCCGGCGATTATTCGCAGGGAATCTCCTCTTAATTCACAGCAGGCTTTGTCCTCGGTGTCGAAAGAGTTTAAGACATGAGAAGCAGCTCTTGTTTTGAGTCTCATTATTTATTTAACACACCAGAGGGCTTTGTGAAGAGTTTTAAGTGGGTCAGATACGCCCAGTCTCCATGCTAGGAGCTAACAGCTTGAGATCACACACACACACACACACACACACACAGACACACACACACACACACACACACACACACACACACTAGATACAAAGGCACTGCAGAAGAGCAGCAGATATTTCTATATCCCTGCGGCAGATATTCATGTTTCAGAGAGAGAAAGAAAAAGGCAGAAAGGAAGGGCGTCTTTATTTAAATGTGAATAAGAAGGAGATTTTAAAGCCAAAAATTAGAACTAAAAATCAAGTGTGCGCTGCCAGTCTGCAACTGATGGTCTTGTTTGTGTTCCTGACATGCTGTTCAGACATGTTAGGACCCCTGCAGGGTCAGGCTTACCCTGCGGCACACTTTGGTATGTCTATCTCTCTCTTTCTCTCTTTCTCTCATTATCTCTTATTTCTCTTCCTTTTATGGGGCTTAGCATTGACATAGACTAGCAGGATAATATAAATCTCAATGACTACAATTCTTTGGCCATCCTTACATTTTGACCCCATTAAAGAAGAGTGTGCTTGTGTTGTCTTTCATCTGAGGTGGATGTATAAGATAATATGTTGTCTTATTATCCTTTGCATTAGTATTCCATGTCTCCAGCTGTGACAGAAAATTAACCAAAATGCATGTTCATTCAGTAGGCAATTAAAAATAATAGATTTCATTAGATACAAAATATCAAACCAAGTGGCATCTGCAAACAAATAATGTCAGAGCTTTTTTCAGAACCAACTTTAGCCCTGTTTCCACCAAAGTTACCCTGAACAATTTGTCCCAGGAACTCTTTTTCCCTCAGACCTGCTACTGTCTAAAGTACCTTGAAGATTAGTCCGGTGGCGTAGGAGTCTTTCCTGTTCCCACTAGATTTCGCCCTGCGCAAATAAACCTAATAAAGCCTGAATCTCATCGACTATCCATTGGTCTTTTTTTTTAAAACTCCATTGTTGATTTGAATAACAAACAACTCTTACTGCACGCACCACAACAGTCTTTTAGGTTGAAATAAAATTCTGTGTGAGCTCAACCAATCAGCATGTTCAACACCCAAATCCCATCCCCAAAAGTTCCTGAACTTTGAATTAGTACTAGCTTACAAGCAGGGCTGTTTTGAGAGAAAATCTTTACCCGGAACTTTATAGACCCCAGTACCTGCAGTCAAAACACCGATTACCACCCCAAAGTCCCTAGTTCCTGGGGAAAGTTCCTGTGGTGGAAATGCAGCTTTTTATACTTTATACATCTTATAAACTTTATTTCAAATTCCAAAACTTGTCACGACAATTGAAGTTAAAGGAACACACCGACTTTTTGGGACTTATTCATCGTCCATACATACCATTTTTATCTCTGTGCCTCCCATAACTCTGACGCACCCACCGCTGGCCTAGCTTAGCACACAGACTGAAACGGATCCATCCAGCATACGGCTCAATGAGTGACAAAAGAACGCCAACATTTTACTATTTACATGTTGTGATGTGTGTAGTTACGTTGAAAAGTTGTGATTTTCTAGGCCGATATGTCAAGAAACTATTCTCTTATTCCTGTGCAATAATCAAGGAACTTTGCTGCCGTACCATGGGTGCAGTGGCGCAATGATATTACCCAGCGCCTAAAAAATGTTTGGACTATTTTCAGGTGTAATATCATTGTGCTGCTGCACCCATTGTACGGTACCAAAGTTCCCTAACTCTGGGAGATACGGTGAATAAGCTAAAGTCCCAAAAAGTTGTCGTGTTCCTTTTAAAGAGAAATACGTTTAAAGGACCGGGGACTGTCATATTTTACAGTGTCCAGTCTTACACATAATCCTGTCACTTTTGATCAATTTTATTTTTGTATATGTGTTTATATATTATGAACTGTTTGTTGTTTTTGTGCTGTGGGCTGTGTATTGTTTCTTTCCTCCTTCTTCTGCAGTAGTGCTTTTGTCATGTTTGTCATCTGCTCTACCAATTTAGTGACAATTTTCTGTACTCAGGATAAAAATAGTCAACATGACCCTATTTACTGGTCTTATTTTGAATGTATCAGTGCGTGTCTCTTGAGGTTTGTCTTCTAAATTTAAATTGAAATTAAAATGTAGTAAATTTCAGAGTGGAGAGTTGGAAAAAAACATTAAGCTCTGTGTCTTAATTTAGTTTGTATGTTTTCCCTTTCAAATCCACTGGTAAATATTATGTTAATTGCTGTTTATTAAAGATTCTTTTTCAGTGAAGTTGAGCATGATGTTGAAACTGAGATGTTAACGCACAGCTCTTTTGTGTCCCGTAGCCTCTTTCGGTCCACCGTCCATGAGCATGCCCACTGGGTTTGTAAATGCTGCTGCATACAACCTTCCCACCAGCTTCAGTGGAAACTTCCAGCAAGCATTTCCTGGACAGGCGTTCGCCCAGCCGCATGCGTATCCCCAACAACCCAACGGTAGGGGCAGAGAAAAGACTTTAAGGCCATCATATGACTTTTACAACTCAGTCCACCATTATGCAGCTTTTTGTAGAGTATTTCAGCTGTACTTCAGCAAAAAAAAGATTTTCACATGTTCACATTTTTTTGTAGTCACATATTTGTTTTGTTAGGAGGTTTTGCTGCCTTTGGTCAGGGTAAGGTCGCTCCATTCGGGCAGAACATGACGGCACCTGGAGTAACCAACAATCCCTTCCTGGTGCGTTAAATAACACATCTTTACAAGATTGCAAATGTTGTTGTTTTTTAAATGACTTTAATGAATAAAGTATAATAATTACATTTCTTTTAAAGTTTTTATTTTAAATGCTAGATCCATTTAGAAGTTATTCATAAATAGTAATTGCAATTTACAATTTATATATGATAATTATACATTTTAAGCATTTTATTCCAAATGATAATTTTACTTTGTTTATTTTATTTTACAGAATATTTTATTTTGAAGCTGTTACTCTTATTTAGAAAGTTTTAACCCCTTAACTCCCCTTTTTTAGAATAGTCATGAAAATACACCAACTTACACCAATAATCCAAACTGGGTTGTAATTCAATAATAATTTGGAAAATAGACTTGAGTTTGGTCTTGATTTAAAGCCGACACTCAGCAGATTATTGCAGTGAAAGCATTTCAAAATATAATAGAATGAAAAAGTTATGCAAGTTTAAATTGACAGAAAATGAAATAAAGTACTAAATATTTGTATACATATAAAATATATATTTTACAAGTTGTTTTACTCTAAAATCCTATAAGGCTTTAGTCTTATATATATAGCCATATATCTAACCAAGTTGTGTTCAAGATTTGAAGTTGATATCACAAAAATTGCAGTCCCCACGAGATTTTGTTTAGGCGCTATACCAAAAATACAAAATCCAAATTGAGTTCGTAAGCTTTCGAATGATACCTAATTTATGATAATTACTAAAAAAATGATCGAAAAAGGATATCAAAAAAGAGTGCCAGTTAATTAATAATTGATATATTATAATTATATATTTTAATTCTACATTTACTTTAAATGTTCATCGGATTCTTCTATTTGCTTTTTATATATTTTAATTAATCTAGTTAAATGTATTAATTTATAATAAATTAAGTTATACATTGTAATTTAATCATTTTAAATCACATTTAATTCAAATGTTAATTTAAGTATCTCATTTTTATTCTTTTTTTCTTTTACAAAATAATTGTATTTTGAAAGTGAAATCTGAAGGGTTTTCCTTCTTTCTTTTCTCTTCCAGGCAGGGGCGCCAGCAGCACAGTTTCCTGCAGGAGGCTCATCCACAAACCCCTTCTTATAGCACTCCTTTGTCCTCCGGCGGTCAACCTGCGACTGGTTCGCACCTCTTGCACTGTTTTGTTCTGCAAGTAGCTTTTAAAAAAAACCTAAACATCAATTTAAAGATTTTTTTTTATTGAATTTTAGAGCAGAAGACTGAAGAAGAAAAAAACGGCAAAGAATAAATACATGATCCGGTCTATGGCAACGTCCATAGCAACAGAAAACAAAACAAGATCTGGGGTTGTCTGGAGAAAAGGAGCTTTTTTTTTTCTTCCACTGTGCTCCTTTTGTCATTCCTGTGAACTGGCCTGGAAATCATCTGCACGATGTGGCGGATAACTAAGTTATTGAAAACCTCCTATTCATTTTAATGCTGCAATTATGTATATAATTATTTCATAGAAGTGGCTAAATTTTAGATCTTTGTGCATATCAGTATTTGTATCTTTAACACACACACACACACACACACACACATGCTGCATAAAACGGCGTTGACGTCCGCCATGCTGTGAATAACATTAAGCAAGAATGTGGAATCCCTTTTTGGACATCGCCTTTTTGTGCTTTTTGGAGTTTCTGAGAACAAGGCAAAAATGATTGTTTGTTTTTTTTTTGCATTACGAGGAGTTTCAAACTACAAGACTCTTTTTGTGTGTCAACTCCTTCTGAACTCATGATACTCTGAATCAAGACCACTTATGTTACAGAAGTCTAAGTTAATGTGTGTATATATATATATATATATATAAATAAATATATATACAATATATATTAAAATGAATTTTAACTAAGAACGTATATTTTTGTGCTTTCCTTCTGTTAGTTCATAATGAATCAAGTGCAGTGGCTTCTTGTACATCATCCTGTTCCTTGTGTTCAGAATTTTGTTCCAGTGATGATTTGTGCATCATCTTCTGCCTTAAAAGTTTCTTCCGGATTCTCTCTCTGTGTTTCCATCTCAGGTTTTTGGCATATTGCAGTATACAAACCCCTCAAGAAGAAAACAATTGCAATAACAGAAAAATATCCCCCGTAGACGGTAAACTGTAAGAGAAGTAACACAACAACAGTAAATGCAAACTGTTCTGGCATCACATCATTCGTAATTTACCCGGCTTACAATTAATTCTGGGCATTCATATTACACTCAACAGTGTCACGGTCATTGGTTGGACGAACACCACACACACATCTGTTTGTCACCACTTTTACAAATTCATGTTTTTGTAGATTATATGGAGATAATAATGTACAATTTTCAAAAATCTGTACATTACACAACCATTTTCTAAAGGCTGTTTTCAGGCCCCCTAAAAACCATCCGCTTTTAGTTGAAAACGGTGTAGTGTAAAGGTCAACTGTTGAAAAAAAATTCTCCACAACCTGCAGAATCCTTTTTTTTGGTGTGGAAATGAGAGGTGAAAATAGCAAACAATTCTATTTACACTGTAAAAATAGCAGTTTAATCGCAAAACCACCTACGTTTTGTACGAATGGCTCCTAACCTCACATCCTTTCAATTCAAGCAGTGCTAACCCCACCTCTAAATAACAAATGTGAAAATGTATTTTACCCTGGGTTCAAAATGGGGTTAAGTGCAGTGTGACAAGCCCTGTTTTGTATCCAATAGAAATGCAGAATCTGTGTCATGCTGTTAGTTACATTATACAATTATATAAAGAGTATAACCTTACCTGTGTGACAATATCCAGACCAAGCCCACTGCTGTCCACCACCACTGAGGTGATGATTGTCTGGAGAACCAGAGCACAGAAAGTGTTAGCTCCGAACACAAGGGCATAACGCTCCATGTTCAGCCCAGCTGCTATCTGGAACCTACGAGACAAGGACATGGATATGATTACGCATTCATTGGCTTAATGAAGAGCTGATTTTAATGTAAATGTGTTCTCTTTTCTTCCTGCAACTCTATTAAATATCAGGAAATTGTGATTTCAGGGCCTGGAAAAGTGTAATTATTAGAAATATCTAATTTATTTTTTAGTTGTGCTCAGTTCTAAACTATATCATTTGCTAACATTGTTTTGTGCAAGTGCAGTACAAATCCTTATCCCATAATAATGAGCAACTGGAAAAATCATGGAAATGTACCCTGCGATGAGGAACTGAAGTTTACAGTGTTGGCACCGTCAATGAAAACTTAAATATTAGGGAATTTTTATAATTGTAATTTACAAACCTGGGAAATTATTGAAAATTGAGACTTTTTTTATTGTCTATACATTGCCCTTCATGAGTGCAATCTCTAGTTGTCATGGAATTTTCTAAGAGGCCTATATTTGATTGAAACACCCTTAAACACAGTTGATTACCATTAAACCATTGAAATATGTACTGCAAAATAAAAACAAATGGATCTACAATGTGAAGATTTTGAAGAATAAAATGAGTTGTTTAACAGGTCCAAAATCTTTCCCACTGCGCCAGTCATGGTGAAACAGCAAGTGGCCTGATAAGATAATGAACATTTATCATGTAATTATGCTATTAGTTTGGAGCAGGGGTAGATTACATTTAGCAAAATCTGTCTCATGATAACATTTGACTTACTAAGGAATACATTATATGAGTTGGGTATGTAAGGAGGCACTTAGGCCTACTATATAAATACACTATATTGCCTACTGCCTTTACATACACATGAACTTTAATGCCATCCCATTCCTGATCTGGATGGTTTAATATGGAGTTGGCCCACCCTTTGCATCTATAAAAGCTTCAACTCTTCTGGGAAGGCTTTCCACAAGGTTTAGGAGTGTGTTTTTTCTGGAGGTGCATTTGTGAGGTCAGGCATTGGACAAGAAGGCCTGGCCCGCAGTCTCCGATCTAATTCATCCCAAAGGTGTTCTATCAGTTTAAAGTCAGGACTCTGCAGGCCAGTCAATTTCCTCCACACCAAACTCAGGAGGCTATCCCCAAACTGTTCCCACAAAGTTGGGAGCATGAACTTTTCCAAAGTGGTGCTGTCTTGGTGCAGTTAATCCAGAAAATATTCACAGCGCTTCACTTTTTCCTCAATTTTGTTATGTTGCAGCCTTATTCCAAAATTTTGTACATTCATTATTTTCCTTAAAATTCTACAAACAATACCCCATTATGACAACATGAAGGAAGTTTGCTTAAAATCTTTGCACAATAATTAAAAGTAAAAAAAAAAAATCATATTTACATAAGTATCCACACAGCCTTTGCCATGCCACTAAAAACTGAGCTCAGGTGCATCCTTTTCCCACTGATCATCCTTGAGATGATTCTACAGCTTGACTGGAGTCCACCTGTGGTCAATTCAGTTGATTGGACATGATTTGGAGAGGCAACACCTGTCTACATAAGGTCCCACAGTTAACAGTGCTTGTCAGAGGTTGCTTATATAGTAAACCGGTCTGACGAGGGTTATGTCATGTGTGCGACAAACGAACTACTTAGAGCAAACCTGGAATATAGATTTGACTGTACCAGAGGATCATTTTGAACTTATTTATTGGATTAATCATTAATTGGACACTGAACTAAGGAATCTTTTTGGACTTTGTAACGATTGGTAGTGGAGAGGAGTGTGAGAGTACCGGCCGATAGCCTCTATAGGTCCGGTAGCAGTGTTTCTCCTATACTTCCATGGACTAAATCATTTCAAACCTTTTTCAGGATGACAGAAAGGGAATAAGGAGATGAAAACAATAGCATGGAATTTAGAGATCAGAAAGAGAAAAGTGAATGGGAGGAAGTGGTAAGGGGGTCCAGAATCAAGAAATTGGCTAGACATAAAAGAAAAATGATTCCGATTGTTTGGGTGGAACGGAAAGTGAAGGAAGAGAAGCTGAGGTAAATGATTTGAAGTCAGAATTGTCCAATGTAGTAGTACGTTTTGAGGGTGAAGGAGGAGTAAAGAAAACGGACCCCTTAAAACCTGCTAAAATCATTAAAGCACAAATAGGAGAGGTAAAATGCAAAAGTTCTATGAGATGGAAACTTGCTTATTTGACGTAGCTCTGAAAAACAGATAGAGAAGCCAAAGAGAATGAGCAGTGTGGGAAAAATTTAAGTGGCAAAAGTGGTACGAGTTGGAGGGGGAAAGCTGTAAAGGAATAATGGCAGGAGTTAGGACAAGGTCAGATATTTCAAATAAGCATAACGTAGAAAATGGAACACCACAAGGGAGTGTTATAAGTCCTACACTTTTTCCCATTATGATAATTGATATATTTAATAATGTACCTAATGACTTCAATAGATCATTGTTTGCAGATGATAGGGCGCTTTGGGAAATGTACCAAAACATTGAATGTTCCAATACTTTTGCCAATATAGTGTATATTGAACAGTACTTACATGGCAATGGTGATGAGCAGCATGTACAGGCTCTTAAAGATGATGTAGCCACAGTAGCAGACCCAGATGTTGCCGCTGAAGACCATTGTGAAGAGAGCGCCTCCCTCCAGGGCAGAGAGCGTGCCCAGAGCCATCTCACCCCAGCGAGACCAGTCTGCAGATGAAAACCCGATACCGTACGCTGCCGCAGCCCCTGTGGTGCAGTGAGGGCCAGTAAAGGAGCGGCTGTGACTTTTAAACTTTCTTGACAATTTTTATTTTATGGTATACTGCAGGGTTTATTATAAATTATTTATCTGTGCACATCATAATCTTTTCTTTTTTAATCTTTTTATAGAATTATCTTTTTTATAGATAATTCTTTTTATAAAATTATCTTCTCTGACGTGTTTACTAGCTGGAAAACCAGTCACTCACATTAGATCACAAGAACAGCATGGGTGCAGCAGTCTAAACGATAACTTTTAACCTTTATAAAGCCTTACTGTGAGCCACAAAGTTGAGAGTATTTGCTTTTGTTGAAGCCCTCAGCCTGCATTATTTCAAGCAGAATTTGTGGTAGTTGTGTAGTTTTACATTTCTCCATTTTTAATTGGATAATACTGTATAGTAAAGCAGTTAATTACACAATGTAATTATGTAGTACACGATGTATTGTAGTTGTACCCATAGACAGTAAAAGAAATGGACAGAGCGATCCCATAGACTTCAACGGCGGAAAATGAGGTCAATTAGAAGCACTCACTTCCTGATAAGTGAGTGCAGAGCCGTTTCTAGGCATAGGCAAACTAGGCGGTCGCCTAGGGCGCCAACAGCTGGGGGGCGCCAGTGAGCCCCCGTCCCAACAAGATTTTTTAGTTATTTCATATATATTTTATTATTAATATTTCATACTTTTGCTATTTCGAGGCATTATGATTAGTTGCGATTATTGGAGTGAAGTCGCCATGGTGATAGTGGCGCTGCTGTAATGAAATGAAATCATGTAGAGGGACGTCGTCATCTGTGCTTTAGTTTCATCATCGTGAAAAGGTCAAAGCCATCAGGGGCTCAGTATCGTAAAAAGAAAAAAGAGGAAATATTAAAAAGAAAGCGAAACATACAGGTATGTTAGACTACTTATTGGTTACTTGTTCATTACTAAGCTGGTCGCTCTATCATAACGTTGAGCAAAACATTACACTGAATATTAGTACTGGACAGACCACACGCCTCGGCTCATTTATTTCAGGTGCAGAACATTATAGCATAGTTAATTTGAATTAAAAAAAAAACATTACATCAGAGATAGCTGTTTAGTGTAAATTGGTCAAGTAATACTGTCATAACCATGGGCGTCACTAGGCCCTTTTTTATGAACTTATGCCTCAGCCCCCCCTAAATAAATATGTGATTAACCTTTAAAACATATAAAACTGGCGCGAGGCTTCGGGTACGGCTTCGTCTCGTCTTTTAGTCTTTGTGTCAGTGTGTTCTTCAATCCGCAGCGGCGCAGAGTGACATGGTTTTCAAGCTATTGTTATCTCATTTTTTGGCCTTTAGAACATCTTAAAATACACGTATGTAGATCATAGAAATCTAAATTTTCTCGGGGGAGCATGCACCCGAACCCCCCTAACATTTGTGATCTCAGTGATAATAAACCTGCCTACATTATTGGATTAATGCATGTACAATATGGCCATGAAATAAGGAAGTCATATTTGCTTTATAAGTTATAGTTTTAAAAAAAGAGAGGGGAGGGGTGCAAGATTTGCATCTTGCCTAGGGTGCCAGAAAGGCTAGAAACGGCCCTGGCTGAGCGTACTGCGCAGGCTCAGACTGAGCTTGACGACGTAGATGTGACGTAAGCAACCTGTCTGACAGTTGTAGGTCTTCTAGTAGTTGTGGAAGGTGAAATCTGAATCAGTGTTAAAATATTTTCTCCCGTTGCTTTTGGCTCTCTCTGGGCTTCTCCGCATTCTTCCCCCTTGACTTTATCGGACTTTATGTCTACACGTCCCCCCGACTGTCTCATAGACAGTAAAAGATTGTTTCTGAGCGTCTCCTCAGGTCTATACGGTAATTTCTCTACTGTGCGACAGAGTCACATTGGTTATGACGCAATCGTTAACCTATTTTTACAAAAACAGCTTTTACAAGGCGATAGTGGGGTAATGGAGGTAAAAGATACAAGGTAACAGAGCCTTTTATGCATTGTCGTGTTTCTTTAGAAATAAACAATGGACAAATGGAGTCTTTAAACGCCTCAGATGTAAAGTTATTCACTGTCAAAGTGACTCAAAAATGAATGGGAGTCAATGGGATGCTAACAGCAGGTGATGGCTTGGTTAGCAATGGCAGCCCCTAGGGGTGGAACGCTTTCCGAGTGCTAGATTGGGGTTAGGGTTAGGGTTAGTTTAGGTACCTTTGTTAATTTTTTGTGATGCTATGATTCACCTTGTAGCTGGTTAGCTTTTTTCATGGCTTATAAAGCTTTAACAGAGACTTTTTTGTCCCAAAAGTCCCTATTGTGGAAAAACTTCCTGAACCAGCGCAACTGAAAAAATGGACGGGCACATCTATTCAACCATGCAAACCTTTCCTACATTTTTTCTTGTTTGAGAGGTTTGTTTTTCTTGTTTTTGTTTTACTCGGACGTCACAATAGGGAAGAAAAGACTATCGCAACAAAGTTCATAAAAAATAAGTGTGCCTTGTACTCACCAAACAGGTTTGAGAAGGCCTCCACTCCTCCATTGTAGACCGTGAAGTTACTAGACGGCTCCACATGCTCCCACAGCGACTGGACGTAGTTCACCGTCTGGTTGTAGCCGCAGGTAGCCAGTGCCCACCACACTGACCAGATAAGCAGCGTACGGGAGGAGAAACACTGCAGGAAATCCCTCCACAACCGGTGCAGAACATCACCACAACCACCTGGGATATTATCAGGCCAATCAGAATTCCACTTAGATCATTATTCAACCGTTTAATATTTATTTATTTTGTCCTTTTATGGAATCAGCTTCCAATGCAAGACAGTTTAATGTTTTTCTATAGAGATGTGCAGTTTGTAGTCATTAAAATCAGCTTGAAATAAAAAAAATTCACCCTTTTTGTTTTCTAAATGCATCTTAATGATCTTATTGTGACTGATTCATTTCAGACTTTTGTTACAAAAAAATAAGAATACTTCAAGTGCACATTATTTAGTATGCGCAAGTAAAGGTCAAGTATAGTTTATGTAGTAAGTATACTAATATCAATTGTAGTACTATGCTTCTAAGTGCATTTCAATACCACTTGGGACTAAAGTGGCCCACTTTCTAGTGTATAATGTATAGTTTTAAAGTATGCTATCTATAAGTGTAACAGTAAACTTTGAGTAAGTTACTAAGTTACAAGTGAAATTATAGCGAGGTATACTGATAGTTTAGTAGCTATATACTTGTAGCACATTTTTTTGTTAATGAAAGTAATGTAGTAATGTAAACTGCAATTCCTCAACCGGAGGCAGAAGGGAGCTGAATCTCTTTGAGCCCTATGTAAAAACTTTCCAGCAGAAAAAATACAGCCTGGTAAAAATTGTGATTTTGGTCTATACGGCTAATTTTGCCCTTGAGAGTGCAACTGTGAGGGGGGTGATTTTTTTTTTTTATTACTCATTCGGTTACAATTATATAAAGCCTTAAAGTTCTGCATATTTAAGGGCGTGGCCACTTTGAGTGACAGGTGGATAGCCATTTATCCGCCATTCATAGTCACTGTGTCACCTAAGCTCCGCCCACATCCCGCCTCTTTGCCCATTTTCTGTTATCCGGGAGTGACACGCGATGACGTGCTAGCAAGATGGCAATGGCCAGCTCATCTCTATACTTTACGCTTCAGAACGGCTTATCCGAATCCTATAGGTGATGTCACGGACACTACGTCCATATTTTTTTACAGTCTATGGATGTGACCAGAGCTGTTTTTCTATGGCTCTGAGTGTGACATATCGAACATCTCCTCCCCTTTTTTTTAAAATAGCCAATAGCACTTTGTTTATATCACCATTTAGCCAGAGCCGTTTCGCTCAGTAAAGCTGCTGTTTTCCTCCTAATCTCCGTTTCTCCTCCTAATCTCTTCCATATCACTTTAAAATGCAGCATTCTCTGCAGATTTCAAATGGGTCCAAAATGTTTTCTGGAACCATCCATTCTGTGCTATCCTGTCTCTGAACCGGAGCAGACTATGTGCTGTGATTTAAATTAAGGGGGGGGGGGGGGGGGGGGGGGGGGTGAAATGCTGTTTCATGCATACTGAGCTTTGTACACTGTTAAAGACTTGGATAACCCTTCCTAAACATAGACAAAGTTTCAAAAAATAATGTTGGACGTTTGATGGAGTATTTCTGTGTTAAAAATACTCCTTCCGGTTTCTCACAAGTTTCGGCGAGTTTTTTACGAGTATGGGTCGCTTGACGTCGATAGAGCGGAAGGTCCTTGTATGGGCACGGGCTCTTCTCCCGAAAGGGTGCGCGCACCTGACTAGAGGAGAGAGCAAATGCACGCCGATAAAAACACTGCTCTCCAGCTGCAGATCCACTCGTCAGTGCAATACTTCTGTCATGCTCCACTTTATTCCTATGGGTGACATCAAACTACTTTAATGCGGCCTGCACAGCATTCCAGGAAGGCAGCGCTGCATTTGAACCGATTTGAACGCAGAAATGACATGAAGCGTCACAACATCACGCTTCGGTTGTGTCGCAATAGTGGATCTCCACCTGTCACAGGACTTCACCAAATCAACAAGAAGTGTGTTTTTGACGGAGCGGTCCCAGCGATAAAGGTTCACGGTCGTGCTTTGGAAGCAGGCGGTGAGTAAAACTGCTTCAAATGTCTAACTTATGTTGTTGGCTATTGTCGCGTAAGTAAACATCAGTAAACAACACGATCGTGTATAACGTCATGCATGCGATGTATGGTGTGTGTTTAAATACATTTGTTTAGCTGACCAATATGTCAGTTTGTTTATTGTAACACCACCCAAACATAAACCTAGGCTAGGGGAAATGCGCTAACTCCATTGTTTTATACACTATCTGACGCGCAAAACCGTTTTACTTGCTACTGCTGAGGTTTAGTCGCATACAATAGTCCATAAACCGATGTCCTCATAAACCACGAGTAAACAAATGCAAATGTTGACAGGCCACTAAATACAGTACATACCACAGAGACGGACGTCCTGCTGCTGTTGCTTCTCCTGTTCAATTTATTTCAGCCTCCCGATCTGATTCTGGATCAAATATGTATTGAATCTGATTATAGCCATGGTTTATTTTTAGAGTAAAGTAGCTCCGTGCTCATTCTTTAGCTCCGCCCACACGATACGCCTCCAGCCGCTCGTTTTTTTTTCTTCCGGAAAGACTCGTACAGCCTATCTTTCTTTTATAAATATAATCAAACTAAAGACTTTTCGGAGATATGAAGGATGCAATACTACTCTATAGGTACTCGAGATTGACTGAAATTGAGTCCCCATCGCCACCCTTAACACAGTCTGAATCGTATAGTGCACTATCATGTTCCATTCACCATTTAGATAATAGTAAATGTGTCAACAAGTGACCGATTTCAGCTGCAGCTTCAGTGTCTATTTATAAAGTAGTGGGCAGGCCACTTCAGATTCTAGAGAGCATTTGATTAGACAGAAAATCTGATGAGAAGCTGAAGTGTTGATCCATATTGGTGGAAGTGAGAGACTGTAAGTTTTGAATGCTTACTTAACTTCTAAATGCAAATGTTGCAATTATTTTGGAACACACATCTTAACAGTTAAGACTAGCATAGTCATACTAAAAGCCAAAAAAGTTCCATTTTGATTTCATGGATAATTTAAATATATCTCAATCAAAAGATTGAGTACAAGTACAGGGCAAATGTACTTTTCTTTCGGTATTTTATTGTAAGTCAAGAACACTTAATTGTAATGTTAAAATATTTCTGAGAAGTATACAAAAGTAGAAGCATACCTTTTTTATTTATTTTTTTAAAGAAGAAGAATAGCACACCTGATTAAACTTCTCTTTTTCATGGGTTTGGTGAGGTATGCTGGACTTCTCTAATCATTTAGCCTAGCCTACTTATTTATAAATTCTACTAATTGTGAATTTTACTAATTCATTCTATTAGCTGCTACCCCATCACATATTATTAGCACATATTAAAATATGTGATTTTACTTATATGGCAGATTCGACTCACTAGTCCTACCTTTCTTGGAAATTTTTGCATTGCTATTACAATCATTGTAACCTTCCATTGTTTCCTGCTGCCTTTTGGATCCATCCACCTCCACCTTTCCTTTTTGGTCATTGCTTTGAAGATCCACTTCTGTCATAGACCCTTCCTCGGGTTCCAGAGGTTTAACTGTCCCAACATGCCCTTGCTCTTCACCATCAGTCTCTCCACTAGCTCTTTTCCGTTGGTGGAAGAACATGCTTGTCTTGGGCATTGGAAGAAGAATGGAGGTGATCAGCGCAACGCCGGTGAGAACAAGTGTAAACACTAGAATGTAGTTGTAGGACATCAGTTCAAAAGAGACTAGGACCTGGCCTAACACCGAACCCACGGTGTAGCCCAGGAGCTGCGCGGTCCGGCAGTACGAGGTGGCTTTCAGGTAGTGCTTCAATTCCACCATGCTGTAGATGTACGTGAAGTAAGCAACATCACACGACGTCACCACTCCATATGTAAACTGCACAGCCTGCATCTCTGGTACACCATTACACCACAGTATCATTGCTGTGGTGGCGAACAGGATTAAACACTGGAAGACCACCACAGGTTTGTAGCGTAGCCAATCAGTGAGGAGGAAGACAGGAACCAGCACCGCCAGGTAAGAGTACGTCCACACTGGGAATATCTGATTGGTTACCTTGAGGGGGAAAAACAGATAATTACCAGCAACAACAAACTACATTTATTGCACAAATCTAAATCATTAACTATATTACAGTCTTAACAACTGATTGAAAAAGCAAAACAAAATGCATGTAGCCTATAATTAATTACTAGCCTATAATTAGATAAGAACAAGAACAAATATAATATAAATAATATCATTATACAAATAATAATATTAAATAAAATAGTAAATAAATTGATTATAATTTTAGATTAAATATAGCATACACAATTGTGTCACTATTTAAAATGTCAACTTGCCAAATATATCTTTAATATTATTTCTACCCACTGCATGTTGTGAAGCAGTAGGTATGCAGCAGCACTTTTTATTGCAAAAACTAAGTAATATTGCGAAATATTATTAAAATATAAAATAACTGTTTTCTTTTTGAATATATTTTAAAATGTAATTTATTCCTGTGATGGAAAGCTGAATTTTGAGCATCATTACTCCAGGCTTAAGTGTCACATGATCCTTCAGAAATCATACTTACATCCTATGATGATTTACTGCTCAAGAAAAAAATATGATTATTATCAATGTTGAAAAAGATGTGTAAATTTTTTTTTAGGATTCTTTGATGAATAGAAGGTTCAAAAGAACAGTGTTTATCTGAAATAAAAAGCTTTTGTAACATTGTACTAGATGTTTTGTTGTAATTTTTTCTTCTTCTATAAACTAAAGAAATGAATAAATGTATTTAGCAGGGATGCATTAAATTGATCAAGTGGCAGTATAGACATTTATAATGCAAAAGTTTTATATTTTGTCTATAAAATTATGATCTTCTCTTTTATTTAAATGCACATTTATTTTACAAATTGATATATTGATTATACTATGGTACCCTTATATACCATTCGTGCAAACCAAAAATTATAATATCATATCATTGAACCTTCAAAATGGCTAACTCATCTCACCACATAGAAGAAACTCTGTACTCTTCCTATTGCCTTTTCTGTGAATGTATTTATTATGAAGACATCATTTTGTTATTTTATACATAAATACAAATGTACTACAATAAACACTTTAAGTACATAAAAAACTGCAATCATATTATACTATCTATTTAAAAAAATCCCAATGAGGAAATATACTACAATTCCACTGGGAAAGCGATTCCATTTGGAAACATTGATATTTTCTCAATTAACAATAAAACCATGTTAGACAAAGTTGATTTGTAAATAAAATTATCTCATTTACTTTCCAAAGTTCCAAATCCCCCTTGAGAAGAAATGTTTAGAAATGAGGTTAAAAAACAATTTCTGGAGCACTTCGACAAATGTGTGAGGGTGAGAAAGTTTTGGAGAAATGCTCAAATGTCATTTGACTTAAAAGCAGCACATTATTGGCCTTAAGGCCTGCTCATAGCAATATATTGCATATTTTTCTGAATGACAAGGTAAATTAGTAGAAATTAATTCTTGCCATATGGCAACTTCATACCATAAAGTGTTACAGGCAAAGTTGACCCAAAAAAATGAAAATTCTGTCATTTACGTACCCTTATTCTAAATCTGAAGAATTTCTTTCTTCTGTGGAACATGAACAAAGATATTTTGAATATTTTTGAACTATTTTTGAACTAACTATTATTAAAATTGGTGGGATTCAAAACATCCATTGTCTTTCGTCGAATTTCATTGTATTGACAAAAAAACACTTAAAAATAAAAAAACTGCTTATTTGTGTTGCACAAAGGCAATAAAGTCATATAGGCTTGGAACAATGTTGTGTAAATTATGACAAAATTCCCTTTAAGATGAAATCCGATTGGCATCATATATCATGCAGTCATGCAGTATTCTGAAATCTGAAATCATTATGTTAATTATTCAACTTTTTAAAAGGTTACTATACCTGCTCAATGGTTAGGTTCTTGTCTGGTCCAGTTAGGAATGGAATGAGAAATGGTTCTAAAGGTTTTACTGTGCTGAAGAACCCATAGACGCATAAAAGAGAAGTGGGATACTTCCAGTCCCTCATCCACCGCTTCAGAGTCTCCATCTGCACAATCTGTATGTTATTTTAAAAAACACTAAATTTTACTATTCTACTAGGCTATCGCATGCACTGTTTGCCGGTGTGTGAGATCTGTTTTCATGGAAACACTGTTCCTCTCTTAAAATAATCACCACACACACACACGTGAGAGAGTGTGTGTCTGTGTGTGTGTGTGTGTGTGTGTGTGTGTGTGTGTGTCTGAATGTGCTGTAAATAAGCAACCAGTGAGCAAAGTTCTGCTTTGATTAGTCTGATAATAGCCAAACAAACCCTCCCTATTTTAACTTTACTACATGGGTATTTATTTATTCACATACATTGTTTATTTCCTTAATAAATGTGTGTGTGTTTATAATTCATTGCTTTGACAAACTTTAACCAGCATACTTTTTATTACTAGAATTTACTATAATGTTTCACAAACCTTTGGGCTTATATTTTGAAAAAACACATATTTACAATTGGCTTTTTGGAAGACAGGGGCACTTTTATTTATTTTATTTAATAAATAATTTTGTATTTATTTTTATTTTTATTTTATTAAATTGTATTACATTTTATTTGTTTTATTTAATATTATTTATTGTATTTATTATTATTATTATTATTATTATTATTATTATTATTATTATTATTATTATTATTATTATTTATTTATTTATTTATTTTTCCCACACATTTCTAAAGCTTTGGGACCTTTATTTTGAATTCGTACACATCTCTTCATTCTGATGGACTTTTATTTTAAATTCCTTCAATTTTCTAAAGCTTCCTGGTTCAAGTTGGTTTCTCGTGACAAATCTTATGACATTTCGATTGCGGATACAAACACCAGGTTAGACAAAAGACACACATTTGACCAAGCGCTTTTTTAATACAACTGCTGTGCAAATTTTATATTAAAGCATACTCGTTTTTTAAACAATGTCCTCATTATTCAACTAAAAAGGGTTATAGCAAGTTACAGAAAAATGTATAATGTGTATTGTCTTAACGAATTGCCTAAATAACATTTGTGGACATTTGTAATGGAATTAATAAGATATTCCTTGAATTACTTAAACTATAATATAGTTTTAGATGTATGTAGTATAATTTACATTTAATGTCATGGTATACATTAAAATACCATACTGCCACCATAACTATATGGTATAGATATACATAAATGTACAATGGCTTTTTTTGTCAAGCTTATTGAGTAATCGACTGATTTAAATGTATCT
The DNA here is from genome assembly GCF_024679245.1 of Pseudorasbora parva. Taxonomy (NCBI): domain Eukaryota; kingdom Metazoa; phylum Chordata; class Actinopteri; order Cypriniformes; family Gobionidae; genus Pseudorasbora; species Pseudorasbora parva. Next base: position 20,951,014 of record NC_090179.1, read on the forward strand.
TCCAGGTTTGCAATCATGGCAAGCAACAAATTCCAAATCGTGGTACAGGGAGAAGCATCAGAAACCGATTCGGATGATGAAGTGTACATCACCTCTGCCCCTCCTGTCCATGCCTCATCATCATCCTCATCAGGTATGAAGGTGGCAGGAGAGGCGTCCGAGACCGACAGCGAGGACGAGGAGGAGAGAGCGCGCAGACTGGCCTCTGAAAGCCAACAACAGATGCTCCGTAAAGATCTTCCTCCTCTCATCGTGATCAGAAACACACCTGCCCCAGTGTGCGGACAGGAGGACAGATCGTCGCCTGTGTCCAGACCAGATTCAGGTCGCTTTAACACGTTACTCCAGCAGAAACTGCAGGAGAGCAATGCACGATTGTGCACTGACATCAATCAAAGCCTGAAACTGGTATATCAGAACGCTGCGAGGGACATACGACAGGCCACCACTCATCTGAACAACTCTCAGACGGGCATCATCAACGCGTCCCACAGCATTAGACTCATACTAGAGGACCTGAAGTCAGTGTCTGAGAAGATTGACATCATTACGAGCTGTCATCTGCTGCCGGACATAACCATGCCAAGCCCTGTGTCTGGACAATCATAGTCAAATGTTTGAGAGAGACAGCTGCATGTACTTTAAATGGCATATTAGTACATTTGAGCCTGTTGAAGGTCCAAAAGCGACAACGTGGATAGATTTGAATGATTTTCTGGTATGCTATATGAAGTGTAAAATGTGTCAGTAGCATCAGTATCAGTGATCATACAAATTAATAACATGGAAATTAGCTTGTGATGATTTGCTGAGTGCACTAATTAGGAAATATAAAAATAAATGTTAAAAAAGCGTCTGTTCTTCTTTTTTAACATATAGGTTTAAATGTACATTAATGTATAAAGGAAAGTCTATGATTAGGGAATGAACTAGTCAGCATTTCTTTAATTTATCTTTAATTCATGTTAAATATAATTTCAATATTAATATTATTAATATAAATTATGCAGATCACAAACTATGTAGCAACATAATTATATTAAATTTAGATTTTTTTACATATAGTTTGGATTTTATACCAATGTATAAAATTACAAAGTTTGTAACTAGATACCATTTCTTTACTTTTATTTTAGGTTCACTATTTTTAATCACCTTTTTTCTTTTTATTCTTTTTTTTTTTTTTGCTGTTCACTTTAAATTTCTTGCAGTTAATGTAATAAAACATTTTTAATTATATAATTATTACAACTATTTTGACTATTACATTATTACTACATTTTATATTACTTATTACTTAAATAACATATTAAATATTTTACATCATTAAAAATTGTTCCTCACAGAAATCTCTCAAATTGCCAAATATGAATTTAATTTGTTTCCACCTGATGCATATTTTGCAACAGTATAGATACTTATTTAGCCCTTTAACCATGATATTATCACCCAAAAATCTGCAAGCAAAAAAAACACTTGTAGCCTGAATTTGTTTAGAAACTTTATTGAAACATACAGGTCTGTGATTGGAGAGAAGTTTCAGTGCTGCCATTTTGGAAATGTATAAATTTATTATGAGTGGAGAACATGAAAGCTTCATAGCACCACCTTGATCGGAATAAACACAAATAGGAAATACAAAAGACAGCCTATTTTTCAAAGCACTTTTTCCATTAAATCTGCTGCATACACTTTGAAACACCGACAGCTAATTTTGAAAGGCACTTGGATGACAGTTTTACCAACTCCAGTGATACATTTGTAACATTCTCTGGTGTACCTATGACTAAATCATAACCTGTGTTTCTAAAAATGAATAAGGCACTGTCCATTAGATTGGCAACACTCTAAAAAGCTTATCTTCACTATACATTTATTTTCAGACAATTTATTTAAAAGGACACTGATGCTGCACCTTGATTAGAGTTGTGCAAATATGAAGCAATGATTCTTAAAGCGATATAAATAACCCTTTGAGAAATGCTTTGATGGACAGCAATGATCACATCATTAATAGTATAAAAAAAGGTTAGTTTTCAGACTCTCCCTACAGGCAATCCTGCACATAACACTCACTCACACACATGAACTCTCTCACGTTTTTTTTCCCCACAGAGGCACACCAGTGCAAAGAGACGCGCAACAGATGTGCAAACACTGTCCAACGCAGACACATTCAGAAATAAAACACGCTACATGTTAAACCTCACACACACAGAAATTAAGTCACAAGGTGTGATTAGTAGAGCTATTCCAGGTGGCAGCAACATGTATAACAAAAAAAACTGAATGTTATTGAAAATAAAACTGAAATTGAAAGGAAATAGTAAAGGACTGATGGTACTGTAATAATGCTACAAAAGCCTTAGTTTCCAGGTAAACAACTAAACCAAACTAAATTGATCTGAAAAATGTCCAGAAACAGTTCGCCAAACAAATCTAAACAATACATTCAATATAAAATAAAATAAAAAGATACATGAAAGAATGAAAAAGGCACAGGGGTTTAAAGAAGGCGTGGAGGGGGGATTCTCACATTCTGTTATTGTCATTTATGATATAACAAAAGGAAAACGGTATTCTGCTCCAAAATACATTTTTCTCACATGTGCAAAAAAGAAAAAAAGACAACTTCCTGTTTCAAACCTATGAACTCAGTCCTCCAGTACTTCAGCTTACAGTATAATTGAGATTTCAGTGAGAGAAAGTATTGCACGTTAAAATATAATTTGTCAAGTCAAGATGTCGTCTGATTGATCAGGTCATGTCCAAGGGGATTCGTCTGACCATTAGGGATTACATTTGAATCCAGAAAAAGAAATGACTGCCCACCCACAATTCTTGATGGCGAATGATTTGAACATGCCCTTAGATTGCAATTGTAAATGTCCTTCATTTAGTTATCGATTTGAACAATCCAAGAAAAGGTATACACAATTGAGGACACGATTGTAAGAATTCAATGAATTCAAAGAAAAAAAAATGTTTTGGTTACATTTAGGCATGACGTCCCATCATATTGTGGGTGAGCTTTGATTGGTCAGGTCGCCCAAAAGATGAAGTCTGATTGGTCAGGTCATATAATGAGTGATGGCTCTCAAAGCATAGAGCAGCTCTGCCTGCATTCGAGCCTCCATTAGAAGCAGATTCACATGAACCTGGATAAAGAACAGAAAGGTAATTGAGAATATCAGCATATTTAGAGCAAAACAAATGATTAAAAGAAAAAAAAAATCACATGATAAATTGTCTTACCTTCTCGGAGTGTCTGAACTGGTGCCAGTAGCTCTCGTACATGCGGCGAGTGGTTCGCTCTGGATAACACGTCACAGTTTTGATGTAAACCTTCAGACTGCACTCCAACAACTGATTCACCTCGCCGTAGTCGTAATCGTCGTATCTGCAGACGCACAGTATTGAAACACCTGTTCATCTTTCAATACTAGGCAGTAAAGGGCTGGACTTCAGTACTCCTGGTTGTACTGTGTTAGTACACTAGGGGGCGCTATGGGCATACATACTGTACACTATTTTTTTACGGTCTATGGTACACAATGATTACAGTTGCGTTCTGTATGTATTCTGAAAGCATGGGACAGCCAGATGACCTTCTACAATTGACAAAATGTACAGTATACAATAGGGCACACCATTGTTTTTATCGTTAAAAACATGTTTCTGTTAATTTAAATATTAAATGAAAAACAATACAAATTTTAAGTTTTGCCTTGGTAACTAACTTGAAATAAAGCTTAAAGTTGGAGTATTTAAAGTATATGTTAAGTATATGTAAGATTTTTCGAATAAAATATTCCAAAACCACTAGAACAATGTTATATATTTTGTTGACTTGTGTACTTCCATTCTCCCAAATGTTTCCAAGAATATTTAAATCCAGATAAATAAGCCATTTTAACCAGAACAGCAGAACAGTTCTTAAGTAGAACACAAATGAAGATTTTTAACTCCAACCGTTGCTGTGTGTTGGTCATATAATGCATGTGAATGGGTAACAATTTTATGAGAGCAAAAAAAACATGCTTAGGCAACATGCACAAAGAGCTCTGTGGCGCATGACGACACAATGATATCTTAAGACACAAAACAATCTGTTTGTGTGAGAAATCGAGCCGTATTTATATAATTTTTAACTTCAAATACAATGCTATATCCAGCAGCGTGGAACGCTTCACTTCCGGTACGCACTCTCTGGCGTCGTGTACATGTAAAGACATCACTTCCGGTATACACAATCTGGCGTAGTTTACGCCAACGTCAGAAGTGAATCTTGTACACGACGGCAGATCATGTATACCGGAAGTGATGTCTTTACATGTACACGACACCAGAGCGTGCATATTGACCGGAAGTGAAGCGCATTCCAGGCTGTTGGATATATCGTTGTATTTCAGGAAAAAAAATTGATAGATACGGCTCGATTTCTCACAAAAAAAGATAATTTTGTGTCTTAAGATTTTGTGTCGTCATGAGCCACAGAGCTCTTTGTGCATGTTGTTTAAGCGTGTTTTTTTTGCTCTCATAAAATTGTTACCCATTCACATACATTTTATGACTGGAACACAGCAACGGTTGGAGTTAAAAATCTTCATTTGTGTTCTACTAAAGAAACAAACACACCTACATGTTGGATGCACTGGGGGTAAGCAGATGAACGTAACATTTTCATTTTTGGGTGAACTGTCTTTGTTTTGAATAAGTGACCTCTAGAGCCGAAAATGACACATTGTGGCTTTAAATGATTTTTTAAAATGTAATATGATTGCTAATTACACACTTACAGACGTACCTAATTCCGTACATACAGTGGACGTAGTTGAAGAGAGCCCTGCGCAGCATGCTGGTGTCCACCCCCTCGTGACTGGCCATGTTGTAATAGGTCAGATCACATGCCGTTCTGAACTTATCATCCAATAGGTGACCAATGTCAGAGTATAGCCTGTTCACCAGAGAGAAACCATGATCCTCCCATGAGTAGTCCTATAAGAGTTAACAAGATAGAATTATCAATCATTCATTCTCAAAAATATGCTGTTTATGTGTATATGTGACGATAACTGTCGTACTTGTGCTTTAAATGTGGGTGGGTTGTCTTCTCCATGTCGTGCAAAGTCCTGGTATCCAAACGACGGGTCGTCTACAAACCGAGCCACGGGAGAACGGGGCGCCACTTCCTCGTCAAACCCTATGCAATATGCAAATCACAATATATATATATACCTATATATATATATGCAAATCACAATATTTTAAAACAAATACGTGAAAAGATTGCTAAATCCTGTTTAGTTTTTTTTAAGCAATAGTTTAAACTAATGCTTGGTTTGACATTACTGATGACAAATAGCAAATAAAGTCATACTGGTTTGTAACAACAAGTGGCTGACACAATGACAGATTTTTTCAGATTGGTAATTTAGATCTTAGTCTATTATTTTTATTATGGTTTACAAACATCAAAAACAAGCAACAACAGACCACGAGACCCTTCATACAACAGATATCTGTGCAATATGGAAAATAGAACAAAAATAATAAAAAATAAAAAGGTGAAGATATACAAAGCCAACTTCTGCTATAAAGTATAAATCACAATAATTGCAGAAAGTGATTGTTACAGACCTGAAATAAATAATTAGTCCTTCTGGCTCAACAAAAAAGTAAAAACTGGTTCCCACATTTTGTCAAATTTTGCAGAATTCCTGGAAATGGAGTCTCTAATTATTTCCAGATGTAATGTAGAAGTTAGTCCAGTTAGCCAGACAGAAAATAGGGGCCTATTGACTCTCTTTCTCCCACAAAAGCAAGATAACTTTCTTAGCTACAATCATACCATATTGAACAGGTAACCGTACCTTTGGACTGAGAGACTCCAATGAGTCTGACCTAATTTGGTAATTTAATATTAATTTCCACTTTACCACATGACCAAAACAGTAGCAGAAAATACGTTTTTTCTTTTCTTCCAAAAAACATAAAACTGCTGCCCTCGCAAACCTCAGGTCTCCCAAAACGCTACTTTTCAGGAAATGGAAAACATGTCATTATTTCATGATAATTTTACCAAAATCAAGCTCTATTGACCAATTAGTAATAGGATGTATGATGAAATATGGAGATGAGAGGTTTCTGCCCAGCAGCAACGATATTTAAAAATGTCCGCCACTTTTATTTTATTATCGATTATTACAATACAGTAGATGTGTAGAAAGTATCTGTGTTGTAATACCTGCAGACACCACCAGAAGACTCTCTTTCTTTTCTTTCTCAAAGCGAGTGAACATCTCCTCCTCTGATGCATCATCGTCTTCTCTCTCCTCTAACAATCGCTTCATTCTCTCCATCAGAGCTTCAAGCTCACTCTAAAGTACACAAGAATGGAGTTTTAAAAAAATGAGATGCAACTTTTGTCCAAACAAATCTTGAATCACACATAGCACTGAATAAGCAGAGAATATGCATAGAATGAATATGCAGATGAATGTTGTAAAACTTATAATTTTATATAAAATAAATGTAATAGTATTTTATATAAAATAAATGTAAATATATATATTTCACATTATATTTTGCATAAAGAACCATGAGAACTATTATTTGTGTTCTTTTTTGTTTGTTTTTTGCATAGTAAAATTATTTTTAAATACGGTAATATATTAAATCACTGTATTACAGTAATAAGAGTTTCTAAAAGAACAATATTGTGAATAAGTGAATATGGTGGAAATGTTCATTTCCTGTATGCACAACATAATAACTTTTCTTCCCTTTTAACTCAGTGGTTAAATCTGAAATGTGACCTGAACATGTTTTCCTGATATGCAAATAAAAAAACAACACATGGATTAGGGATGTGCCCGAAATTTAAATCCAAATTCGGAAAGGCACGGAAAATGAGTAATGCATCTATGGAGCCCCTAAAGGGACATGGTTAGGCTTGCTGCGGTAGTCGGTTACATTACAGTACATCAGATTTCAATAACCTGTAAAGGTAGTAAGGAGAGATGACTGACAGGACGATGGCGGAATATTTGTTGCGCAACAGATCCTGAGCGTCATTGGCAAATATCTTTATCTTTGACTAAAATGTGTAGTCAGTACCGCCGCTCCATATACACAGAGTACGCATGATTGCAAATTGGAAAGTAAAGTAAAAAGTATTCAATAGCCCACATACTATATGCAATACAATTACCCAACTATATCATTGCGAGAGAATGTAAAATAATTCAAATATATTTTTTCTCCCATGTCATATTTTTTTCCATCACCATGCCCCTTTAGAATGAATGCGCAATCTCCTCTCCGATCATATTCGGCTTCGGGCACGTCCCTAACATGGATACTCTGTAATGTTTTCCTACCCCAGTGTTAGGGTTACGGAGGGGGTTCCCGTTGGCTTGGTTGCCGTTTGTTAGGTGGCAGGTGCATAAACCCGCCATTGCTGGAGGGCAAAGGTCATCCGGGACCCCGTTGACTTCTGTGACCTCAGGGTCAGGGTTGACTCCGCTACCAAACACAAAACTAGCTAAGGCATGGAAATGAGCCAACAGTACGACAGCGTGAACCAGCTCTGCCAGAGACCAGCTGTGCTCTCCTGTCTTCACCAGAGCCTGAGAAACAAACAGTGTAAGTTCATTAACATTCGATAGAAAATACACCACCTAACAGTACATTTATCTCAGAAAAGCCATTCAGTGTCCAAAGTTGTCCATAGTGTCTAAAAAGTGTTTTTAAAAGAAATAATATTTTTTTAAATATATGCACTATTACATATAGATTATATTTTGAATTAACCTGTTGTCTTCATTATTTAATCTGAGTTTGACCTTTGAATAAATCTTACTTAAAGGGTTAGTTCACCCAAATCCACCCAAAGGGTTAGTTCACCCAAATCCTGAATCAATACGCTGATTCATAACGGTTCGAAACATTGTTTTGAATTCGGCCCATCACTATATAAGTTGTTATTTAGTTGTTGTTGTTTTTTTGCGCACAAAAACTATTCTCGTCGCTTCATAAAATGACTGTAGAATCACTGTAGTGAGATGGACTTTGTAACGACGTCTTTAGTGCCTTTATGGGTCTTGAGAGAGGAAATGACATTGGTATTGACTAAGGCCTTTCTGAGCCATCGGATTTCAACAAAAAATTTTTCATCTGTGTCTGAAGATGAACAGAGGTCTTACGGGTGTCCAACGACATGAGGATAATGGACAAGTAATCAATGAGAGAATTTTCATTTTTGGGTGAACTATCCCTTTAAAAGCTGACAACACTGCGACAGTGTCGACAATCTCTTACATCCAATTTGGACTTTGTTATTTATGATGACGGGAGAATTTGCGAGCCAGCTAATTTCAGACAGCGAGCGCGCGCAATGAAAAAAAGTTTTAGTTTTTTCAACGCTTCTGATTGGCCATCAAGCTCAATAGAAACGCGTGTGATTGGTTATAATGCTCAACGCTACAAGAAATTGACTGTACGAACCCTGATTCATTAACTAATATTAAAAAAAGAATAATAAATACTCTAATAAATTTATTGCTTTTTGTTAGGTCACGTTAGTTAATACATTAAATAATGATAACTAATAAGACCTTATTGTAAAATGTTAACCATAATTATTTAATAAAATGTTATTATAAACATGTATTTAATTATTTAAATGTTTATATTCAACTCATATTATTCTTATTGGAGTGTTGATTATTAAATACATTTGATTAATTAATTGATTATTAAATATACTTTATTTTAGTTTTTCGGAAAAAAGCAAATGCAAGCTTTTATTTACAAGATGATTTTTGGATGCCACCCTCTAAATCAAACATGCATGTGGTGACGTTATGTGACAACAAATATAGTGCAGAAATCTTTATTGCTGCATTATGATTGCATAACGCAAAAAAATGCAAGAATACGGAGCAATAAACAATAAACAAGACAGTTTGTTACCTGTATATGTTGCTTTGTAATGAGCCAGGGTCTGTGAGCGAGAATCTTGTTAATCTCGTTGAGGTTGCGAAGTCGTTGCGGGCAGAACTCCAGACCTCTCAGCCAATCAGAACACACGCCTATCTGCTCGAACTCCTGCACGTGATGACACACCAGCGTGTAACACTGATGCCGCGCCGCAGCCTGGAAAATACGAAAAAAACACTCATAAAACTGTTCCAGTTAAATAAAAAGTCTCACTTAAAAAGTGTTTCTGTGTGCGTTTGTACCATTATAGCGATATAATGTCTGTAGTGGAGTGGTAGGGGGCCGTCCATCCTCAAGAGGTAATAGTGGCAGCGCAGGAAGGCTTGCAGATAATGCGGGTGGAGCCCCATCACCTGCGTCAGGTTGTCCACGCGGCCGCTGAACTCTTCGTCTAAGAACATCACTGTGGCTCCTATGATCTGGGGTTGAGGATCAGAAAGGGCGATCATGGGACATGTGTTTTTATTGAATAAAAGTCCTATGGTCAAATGGTAATACAAATAAAATATGTGGTGTAGAGAACTTAAGTCTGCCCGATTTTGTAATGTGAGAAGGCACTAACGTGCAATGCTATGAATCAGAGCCAAGAAAGATTTGAACTCTGGCTCAGGTTCATCTTAATTTAACGAAGTGAGGACAGATGCTATAATTCAATTTACAATCCAAATACACTTTCTTAGATCTCCCGGCACGCTTAACTCGGATTCAATGAAAATCATCTCCTGAACTGGCTAACTCAAAACAAAAATGAAATCAAAACCAGCTGACCCGATTTCAGTATCTGATTTGGTTGAACTTGGATTGAGTGAGTGTGTGAGATAAGAGAGAAAAAGTGGTATATGTCCAAAAAATCATGGTGTAACCATTGTATCATCTCTTCAACAAAAAAACCCCGCTGTATTATTTTTTTATTAGTATTACCTCATTTTCTGGAATAAATGAACTTGGTCCTGTTGATATGTGTCTCGACATCTTTCTTCCTTTTTCCTGAGGAACAACAAGAACATTTATGATGAATATGATGAAAATATCCTGACAATATTATTAAATTAATATTTTTTTACTAAAGTGGGTATTTTTATGTTAAAATACCTCTTCCAATTTAGGTTAATATGCATACAGAGACCACTATACGTAAGCCATCTGTTAGCTTGATTTAAGATAGCAACAGTTGCTCAACCAATGGTGTGCGTTTGGGGGCGGGTCTCTGTTTATTCAACCAGTGGTGGTTGAAAACTAGTTTGAAAGCAGTCATTATTTTAGAGACAATATTACTACCTTAGAAATTGTCTAAAGCCCGAGAGATACATTGCACGAGTTTAACAATCCAACTAGATCGTTACAAATCTGCGACATGGATCTATTAAACGTGTGTACGACATGCATGTAGACTGTACATGTAGACCATGATAAATCACACTTTGGCAGTTGTAGTATTTATGTAAAGGGAAGAGAAAGGGGCTTGAGGTAGCGTTTTTAAGTTTTACCGCCATGCACGCGTTGATTTCATGTCGCATTTTATTGGCTGGTCAGTAGATGTAGGTCGTAGCAGCAAACACATTGTGCGGTGATCATGCTGAATTTCTGACACTGTCAGGAAACTGTCGTAGGCTGTCTTTGGTCGCAAGACCGTGACAGCGGCCGTCTTTGAACCCCTCTCACTGTACGACATAGGACCAACGATAAGGAGCCACGATCACAGAAATCGTCAATCTTTCGTCTGGGAGCGCCGAAATTTGTGCAGTGTATGAACAAGCATAAAGTTAAGGAAGTTTCTAGATAGATAATGTGATAGTAGTGTGATTAATGTATATATTTTAAAGGCCACAACATAGATTTTTCAGGTTGATTTTGATTCTCCCTGCTGGGGTTTATTTTGAAAGTCTCTCCCAGTCTTTTGTTCCAGTTACAGTGAGCGGTAAGGAGTTCCACGAAAGCTGTGTTTGTGTTTCATCTATGTGTGTGTGTGTGTGTGTGTTCTTTTCACTAAACTGGCTATAATGCCATGGGTGTAAGGGTCACTTCAGGTTAGTGGCCCAAGGCCTGGCCCTGGACACACCAAATCTCTTTCCCTGTCATTCTCACCCTCCTTTGCACTTTATCTATCCTTCCTTCCTTCTCTTCATGGTTTGTGTTTGTTCAGGATATCCCACCCCTTACCCCTAACCACCACAAATACACCAACGGTGTTGTATTTGCGGTCAAAAGTGTTTTGCCTCCACTCTGCGGCCTTGATGTAAACCTGCGCTGTTTATAAAACACTATCCTAGAACTATCAAGATTCTGCACAACCAAACACAGATTTTAACACTAAATCCAATGCACAAGGTGCTCAAACATTTGGTTTTCACTCTACTTTTTCACTCAAGTTGTTTTTCCAAGGATGCCAAAACTGCGAGAGGAAAGATTGAGCAACACGAAGAGAAGGAGAGTTTTGTTTTTGGGGCTTTTTGGCTTCTTATATCCACTGCTCTGTTGAACGAGTAGAAGACTCTACATATAAAATAAAGAGAGTAAATAGACAGAGGGAAAGCGGCAAACAGAGGATGGAAAAAAAATACAGTAAAGGCTTTTGATACCAACTCAAGTGAAACACAGTCACGGTGTGTGCAACAACCCCATTGTTGTTATTGTTAACTTAATATATTAAAACGTGTTCAGAAGTGTACATTTTAATCAAGCAAAGGACATGAGTCTTCACCTTATTGTGTGAGTGTATTTTTCTAAAGTACTATTCATCACAAGAAGCCTTTTTTTTCATCTGTGGTACATAATAATCAAAGTCAAACATATAAAGCAATAGAGAACAGAAACTAATTTGTTTTTTGTGCTTAATGTAATGCTTGTGTGTATTTGCAATGAGGCTGCACTGATTGGCCATCCCGACTTGTTTGACACATACGGAAACATTGACAAGGCACTGTGACCATTGTGACCTGCACCATGAAAACGCATCGCTGCTCCTAACCAATCAAAGCACAGCATACTATCAGTACTGATAATGCTTGAGACTGTCATTCTGTGGCACTATGGTAACGATTCTGTTGTCATGACAGCAGCATGAGTGCCCATGGATAGAGACAGCGTCTTCCTCAAACAGTCTGAGACAGCGTCCACATAAATATATATATAGTATATACTATATATACTTGAATAATCTTTAATCTATATTTTTATAAATATAAATATAAAATATTGAAAGGCTACTGACAGAACCAAATATCAATTTATGATAACAAAAAATGTCAAAACTTGCATCAGATTATGCATTCAATTAAAGTGTAGAAAGAACTACTCATTGGTAAAAGTACAATTTTGATTAATTAAAAAACTTGAGGCCTTACGAAAGTTGACCATAGTAAGGCAAATACCATAGTTTTACTTTTACTGTCTTTTTTTAAAAGGAATTAAATGTACTAACAACACTAACAAACTTTATTTTGTAATATATTATGAGTACTTTTTTTCCTTTTACTATTAAGGTCATTCACACCAAGAAAAAAATAACCAGTGCCGTTTCTAGGCATAGGCAAACTAGGCGGTCGCCTAGGGCGCCAACAGCTGGGGGGCGCCAACAGCTGGGGGGCGCCAGTGAGCCCCCACCCCAACAAGATTTTTTAGTTATTTCATATATATTTTATTATTAATATTTCGTACTTTTGCTATTTTAAGGCATTATGATTATAGTTGCGATTATTGGAGTGAAGTCGCCATGGTGATATTGGCGCTGCTGTAATGAAATGAGGTCATGTAGAGGGCGGCAGGGAACGTGTCATCCGTGGCGTTGTAACGCTTGTGTCCGAGTGAAAAATGCGGATAGCTCACTTAATGTAACTGGAGTGGATGCAAACACGGAGGCGATTAACATCAAACAGATCGCACTTTATTCCCCGCTGAACTCTCATCACAAACTCCCTTTCCGTCCACAGCATTACTTAATAAAACAAAATAACTGACTGTTAGCAACAGAAAAGAGAAAATAATCCCCACACATGGGAACTCAGTGCGCACATACACAAAATGCAGACTTCGTTCGTTTGCAGGGAGCGCGCGCAACTCTTAAAGGGGCCAACACTATATTTCTACTCGGTACAGCGTGCTTTAGTTTCATCATCATGAAAAGGTCAAAGCCATCAGGAGCTCAGTATCGTAAAAAGAAAAAAGAGGAAATATAAAAAAAAGCGAAATATACAGGTATGTTAGCCTGCTCATTGGTTACTTGTTCTCTACTAAGCTGGTTGCTCTATCATAACGTTGAGCAAAACATTACACTGAATATTAGTACTGGGCGGACCACACGCCATGCTCATTTATTACAGCTGCAGAACATTATAGCAGTTCATTTGAATAAAAAAAACATTACATCAGAGATATCTGTTTAAATTGATCAAGTAGGCTAATACTGTCATAACCATAGGCGTCACTAGGCCCTTTTTTGATGAACTTATGCCTCAGCCCCCCCTAAAAAAAAAAAAAGTGATTAACCGTTAAAACATATGAAACTGGCGCGAGGCTTCGGCTACGGCTTCGTCCCGTCTTTTAGTCTTTGTGTCACTCACTGTGTTCTTCAATCCGCAGCGGCGCCGAGTGACATGGTTTTCAAGCTATTGTTATCTAATTTTTTGGCCTTCAGAACATCTTAAAATACACATATGTAGATCATAGAAATCAACATTTTCTCGGGGGATGCCCCCGAACCCCCCCCCCCCCCCCCCAACATCTGTGATCTCAGTGAAAATAAACCTAGCTACATTATTTGATTAATGCATGTACAATATGTCCATGAAATAAGGAAGTCATATTTGCTTTAGAAGTTAGAATGTTAAAAAAAAAAAAGAAAAAAAAAAAAAAGGGGGGGGGGGGAGACATATGAATCTTGCCTAGGGTGCCAGAAAGGCTAGAAACGGCCCTGAAAATAACTATAATGATAACTGTATTAGCGTCCACTCCACACCAACGGACAATATCGTTCTGTTTATTATACGCACGTGCTGCAGTTTTGTCACTTTAAAGGGGCCATGAAATGAGAAATCAAATGTCCTTGAGCTTTTGACATATAAGAGGTCATTGTACTATTATTTCTGATGTAATGATTCATGTACAGTCAGATGTCCTTCTGTCCATGTGTCAGTAAATAAAACCAGTGATTAAACGTCAACTTCACATTGTTATTTTTAGTAGGATGAAAATAATCAGTTATTTAAACTGTGACTAAATTATATATAGAAAGCGAGCTCAATGAACGATCCTTTTGCACTCGCTGGAGCTGTCAATCGATCAGTTCGAATTTATTAGTGACTCGCTCTAAAACTCGTTATAATCAACAAATCTCTTATTTACATTGTGTTTGCACTGTTAGTTATGACGTATGTGTGCAGAAATCGAGTTGACGACATCAATGCATTCATGCGCTCAATATGTGTGATCGGCTATATTCAACCCTGCAACCTTTTATCCCACAATCTGGATATACTGTATAATGCTATAATCAACACTTTCATTAACTTTCGAAAGCTGTAATAGTTTAAAAATGTAAACATGCTAAGAGTTTTTGAGAGAGTTCCACAAGTAATACTAGCTATTTCATATGCAACGATGTTAGCCAATCACAGCAGTGGGCGTTTACACTGAAGTCTCACAGCAGACACGCCCCTTCAAACAGCGTTCAAATCAGAGGGCTGAATCAGGGTAGGAAAAATGCTATTATAATTTTTGATGTACAAATCAAACTAACATTATAGTTGCACCACAGGAAACATTATAAAACAAAATAATATGGTTCATGACCCATTTAAAGACTCAAGCTCATTGCAGCAGGATGGATTCTGATTGGCTCTCAATGTTTTTATTGTTCGTCCGCTGGAGAAAACCATTCTGAAAATGATCCCAACGATATTGTTCCTTTGTGTCATTATCACTATATTTGTGATGTGGACTTTTTGTCAGCTACTCTTTCATATTTAGTAGAATGATTTTTAGAACTACCGGTATATCTTTTTCGTTATCGTAATAGTTATCATTTGGCTGCACAATTTCCATGTTACTTTTACAATCATAGTATTACGACTTTAACCATATACTATATTAAGCACAGCACTATGCTTTTATGGCTTTAACTATTTGTTTCAAGGTTACATAAAACCCACTATACTGTATATCTAAGGTTACCACACAAACCATTTTAATTTGGTTATAAAGTGTGGTTTTTATGGTTGCACTTTATGTACAGGTCATTTCATTAAAAAACAAGGCGTCAAACAGCCACTCCTTGATCTACTTAAGTCTGTTAAAAATGCTCAAATGGACTCTGGATCACAGCGGAGGTGTCTGAACACAGTGCTCTCGCCCGTGGACATGTCAGCTTTTATGTATTAAAGGATGCTATTCTTCCCGCACTCTGCTTTTGCCCAGTCAAGCTTTTTAGTCAAAATGGCTGTCCAGGAATCTTATATGCTTCCTTCCCTTCCAGGACCTGGCGATCTGCCTGCAGCCGAAGATGTGGGAAGTGTAAGTGTATTTTAAAAAGGGAAATAAGGAGAAAAAGTGGGTCTGTCAGAGCCCGAGTGTGCCGTCTATGTTCTAGGGGAAAGTGCAGAAATCTTTGTCTCTATGACAGCATAGGTATGTGTAGAAACAAAGCACACACACACAAAAAATGCACCAATATAGTACTTGCATAAGCCCGCTTTGTGCTTAGTTTAAACAAATAAGGCCTACCCTGACTGAGTTTGAAGTGAGAGACATAAATTGACTACATGGATCAAATATGGAAGAGGGAGAAAGAGAGTGAGAGAGTTGTGTGATGTAATATTCTGGCACACCAGGCCACTAATGAGTCTCCAATCAGATAGATATGTTAACAAATATTCAGTGTCTCAGTGAGGATTAGGATTAGGTTTGATCTCCAGTGAAGTTTTTAACGGGATGTAATGAGAGAATGGAGGGTTATTATGGAGCGGTTTGCTGGGGATTACTTAGCTTGGTAAGATCAAGGATAAATTTAATTGAGAGTGATGTGTAATTTATAGTGAAATACAGGTCTTAATAATTGAGCATTCAAAATGTGTTTTAGAGCAAACTAATTTTTGTTAGTTGAAATACAATGAAAATAAAATATAGATATTGTGAAAAACATACACTTAAAGGCACAATATGTAAGTTTCACCGCTAGCGGTCGCTTATTCAAAACAAAGGCGTAGCTTGATGACGCTGTGAAAGAGCGTGGAATTATGGGATGCCTCACCTCCACAGCCAAAGGGAAATTCATTTGATGGACTCGGGCAGAAATCATGTTCATGGCATGCATTAGAATACATTTGAGTGTGTTGAAAGTTATGTTATACGTTACTCTGTACGTTCGCTCAGTGACAGTTATGAGACACTTGTTGCATTTTGCAGTAATCGATCGATATTAGAATATCATATTAATAAAAGCTGGATGACTAAATTACTGTTGCTAAATGACATGCAATTCATTTTTAAATACATTGAATGAGTGAGAAAGCTTTCTCTGATTATGCTATGGTGTTGTCTCTGAGGCATGGTAAAAACATTACTCGTGGTGAATCAAGAAAACAAGCGATTCAAACGATAAGACTAACCCTGTTGCGCTGTATAACAATTCGTTTCCGGTCGATCAATGTCTCCAAACAGATGCTTGTCTGTCTCATAAAATACATAATATATTACAGCGTTTTTGGTGTTCCCATGGTTTCTACAGAAATCAAGGGTAATGCGGATATGACTTCACATAGGAACATAGTGTCCTGGTTAAAATGGCTTATTTCTCTGGATTTAAACATTCTTGTAAACATTTGGGAGAATGGAAGTACACAATTCAACAAAATATATAACATTGTTCTAGTGTTTTTTGGATATTTTAATCTAAAAATGTTACATATTGTCTTTAAAAACATAGAAATGTTAACATTTTGGGCAACTAATAAAAACTAATAAAACAAGAAAATACTTGAAATAATTGAATACTAAAATATATAAACAGTATTAACTGATATTAAAAAAAAACTAAATAAAGGCTTATATAGTGATGGGCCGATTTCAAAATGAAGATTTGAACGGTTATGAATCAGCGTATCGATTCATGATTGGGATCGCGTGTATCAAACCGCCCAACTGCTGATATCACGTGACATTAGCGATCCAAATCATGAATCGATACGCTGATTCATAACTGTTTTTCAGGCTTTATTTGAAATTAGCCCATCACTATATAAGTCGTTATTTAGTTATTTTGCGCACAAAAACTATTCTCATCGCTTCATAAAATGACTGTAGAATCACTGTAGTGAGATGGGCTTTGTAACGACGTCTTTAGTGCCTTTATGGGTCTTGAGAGAGGAAATGACATTGGTGTCAATGAAGGCCTTTCTGAGCCATCGGATTTCAACAAAAATATCTTCATCTGTGTCTGAAGATGAACGGAGGTCTTACAGGGGTTCATGATTATTCAAGATTCGGGTCGCCAATGTCACGTGATTTCAGCAGTTTGACACGCGATCCAAATCATGAATCAATCCGCTGTTTTACGACCGTTTGAATCTTTATTTGAGGTTTGAAAACAAACACAGAAGAGAAGACAATGCTGAATAAAGTCATAGTTTTTTCTATTTTTGGACCAAAATGTATTTTCGATGCTTCAAGAGATTGTAATGAACTAACTGATGTCTCATATGGACTACTTTGATGATGTTTTTATTCACTTTCTGGACATGGACAGCACATTTAGTGTGCATGCACTTGCATACGCTCTCGGACTAAATATAAAATATCTTAAACTGTGTTCCGAAGATGAACGGAGGTCTTACGGGTGAGGAACGACATTAGGGTGAGTTGTTAATGACATCAATTTCATTTTTGGGTGAACTAGCCCTTTAAGTAAGGTATTTCATGTCTCTTAAGTAAAATAAAGAAAAAGTATTGCAATAAAAACATTTCCTCCTTAACCTCTTTCTGTTCCTGTCTCCTAAGAATAGGATAGCAAAAAACCGAATCGAACCGAAAACCTGTGGTTAAAAACCGAGATATGTTTTGAACCATGAACTAACTGTATTGTTCCATCCCTAATTTATATATATATATATATATATATATATATATATATATATATATATATATATATATATAATTATATTATTATATATATTATTTTTATATAATATATAAAAATAATATATATATATAATCTTTTTTTAATTCTAAGAATAGCATTTATTTAAATTCTACTAATAGAAAATTATTGTGCATTGTTGTACGTCAGTTGCTTGCACATGAATAAAGAATACGCTGTAAATAAAAGCAAAAGTACATTTTTAGAACATTAAAAAGCAATTTTCCAGACCCCAATCCCCCCACCCCCCACCCACCCAATATTTTCTGACATAACAGCATTACTGTTGCCTTTCTTCCTCTCATGAGGATCCTCTCCTTGGTGATTACTTGATTGCGTCAGAATCTGTGGCCCTTGAATGATGCCATTAAACTCATAAAAGATTATGCAACACTGGCAGAATGCACAGGCTTTAGTTTTGCTTGAGCAGATGCCTGGTGGTGGCACCTGGACAAATGTGCCTGGTTGGCACTTGCGTCCTCATTCAATTAGTGGTTTGAGTATTTGTAGTTCTCATGGCAATGTCTACCCACAGATCTCTGCTCAAACATGACTACAGAACGTAAAGGCACTGAAGCTGTTCCCGACGGATCACTATGTGGTAATGGGGCAGTGTGATTCATTGGTCAATTTCGTCACGCCAGTGCACATGGCAGCTGGAGGAACAGGAAGTGTGTCAGATGCTGAATCAGCAAAACTCAGTTTGGCTGCACAATTTATATGGAGCTTCTGTCTATCTCTCTTTCAAGCAAGAAAACATTGAAACACAAAACTGGTTGCAACGAAGCAAGTCGGCTTTGTTGCCGGTCAGAATTCACAGTAGAGTCATTGTTGCTTGTTCTCTGAAGCGTGTGACAGCAAACAGAAATAAAGACCAACACAGGTGCTATGGGATTTAGTTGCATACAAGATTAAAAGGCATATTAAAAACTGTTTCATGCCACATTATTTTTCAGATGATTTCTGAGTTCTTTAAAAAGATCAACCAAAAGTGAAAATTCTGTCATAATTTTTGTATGTATTTTCAAACATTTTGTAGAACACACACACACACACACACACACACACACACACACACACACACACACACACACACACACACACACACACACACACACACACACACACACACACACACACACACACATTTTTAGATGAACTATTCCTGCACCAGATGCACCAAATGCATATGTGGTATAAAGAACTAAAGAATAAAACATTAAAAGTTTTCCTAATTGGAAATAATTGGTTCTAATTTGGCTCTAATTATAATATTTTGTTCTGCAGGCCCAGGCAAGACAGAGTTTGAACTGAATGGTCCCAATCAGCTAGAGCAACAGGTGAGAAGAGACTAGCTATTTGCTGGTGAGAGTTATCACAACTAGGGAAACGGGTAATGAAGAACCTTGTCGACATGACAAAAGTGACCACACATCCCTCAAACCATTCTCATGTAACAGGAGTTCTCCAGACACACACACACACACACACACACACACACACACACACACACACACACACACACACACACACACACACACACACACACACACAGACACACAGACACACAGACACACACACACACTGTCATGCACTCAAACTACAGGTTTGCATACAGCCACAGGATAACTATCTGCTCCCAGCTGCATGCTGCTAGAGACAGGAGAATCAAACAAACATCTCGCAAGCCTTCAGCCAATAGTTCAATCTGATAAATCCCAGCTTGTGTTTCTGTATTAAAGTCCAGTTTGATTTACAAAAAACTTTTGGCAGGGTGTGTGAGAGAGGAAGATGTGCAGAGCAGAAGTAGGTCACATGTGTTTGACATGATTAATGACAGCTAAAAATAACATCTTTCAGCCAAAGAAAAGAGAGAGAGAGAGAGAGAGAGAGAGAGAGAGAGAGAGAGAGAGAGAGAGAGAGAGAGAGAGAGAGAGAGAGAGAGAGAGAGAGACAGAGAGATGATGATGATGGCAGAATTTCAGATGAGATGAATAGGTCACTAGTCGGCCTCTGATACAATCAAAATGTGAAGAAATGCATGCCATTTAACTATTTAAACCTGTCAGCATATATATATATATATATATATATATATATATATATATATATATATATATATATATATATATATATATATATATATATATATATATAAAACAAATTGTTTAAAACAAATTCAAGTTTATAGTTATAGTGTCTCTGTACCACATTAAACAACTATATTTAATATTGAATATAATATATAATAATGCAATGGGGGGATATTTGTGGGCCCTGATAATGCCAAATGTTTTATCTTACCAGTAAAAGTGGCCTATATTATTTTTATTCTGGTGTCACCATTGTCCTGTGCATTGAGTTACCAGCGCCAAGTCCAAGCCTATTCATTTCCACCTCCAATGTAATACCATATTTAGCATTTTAATCAACAGCAAAAAAAAAAAAAAAAAAAAAAAAAGTAAGTTAAAAAGTTAACCTTTTACAACATTTATCGCAAAAATATTGTATAGTAGGTTCAGTATTGTGATGTGATATGAGAGTATTGTTACACCCCTAGAATAATAATTAGATAAATATGAATGCACAATGATAATTGCAAATATACATATACTTGTGTGTGTGTGTGTGTGTGTGTGTGTGTGTGTGTGTGTGTGTGTGTGTGTGTGTGTGTGTGTGTGTGTGTGTGTGTGTGTGTGTGTGTGTGTCTATATATAAGCTATAGACAAACACAGTCTATATATATATATATATATATATATATATATATATATATATATATATATATATATATATATATATATATATATATATATATATATATTAATTTAAACTTCTCTGGGTAGCCAGAGATATGAGAAATGTAACAGGCTAGCCTACTCATGCACAACCCAATGCAGACTCCCCATCACCAAGATCAACATCGGGATCAAATGCATGTTTTAATATAATAACACAATAAGCAGAAACGGATGCAGAATAACAGTTTTAAACAAACGGAGAACAACGTTACCTTCTCTCTGATCATGTTCCGACAGTGGTTGCAGATATCTGCGTTTTCGTTCATTCTGGCAAAGCTTAAACCAGGCGAAGAGCTGAACCCCGGTCTCATTGACGATGTACTGGTCTGGGCATGTTCGCTGCCAGCTCAATGGGCGATCAAGACCTGAAAGAGGACTGGACACCCCTCCGTATCCCTTAGTGTCTCCCTTCGCAGTGCGCATCTGCGCAAAAGCTCTCCAAGTGTCCAACTTCAGCGTGAACGTGCACAACACGCCCCCCTCAGCTGGCCTCTTTTGCTCCGACTCCCGAGCGAATCATTCTTGTGAACCAATTCGCAAAGCGCTTGTGAATCACTTAACTTCGGTATGGGGTAAAATGCAATATTAATATAACTAATCGTTAATATTATTACTTTTAATATACTTAATAGGCATGCATATCTCCATAAATCACGTGAGAAGCCAATAGCCTACATTGCTGTGCGGGCCGACAAACAGATAGCTAGCCTACTGTCATTATTTTTCTTATTATTATAGAATCAGAATAGTTATTGTTTTGTTTAAAATGTCTTAAAATCGCTACTCGAAATGTTGCTTAAAACGCAGTTAGCAGCAAATTACCATGAAAAAATGAGAATGAAAGAATTGCACTGAGACTGATGACACAAAAGATTCGGTTCATTGAACCGTCCTAAAGAACCAACTCGCTAAAAAAGAATTGGACTTCCCAAAGGTATTCTCTCCATGCCACTCCCCCCTTCAACTTTTCTATCTTGTTCAGACATGTTTGAGTGTCCCACTTTAAGTAAGCTGCATATCAAAAATTTTAAGACATGCTGTGAAAGCCCTTGTATAATTTTTCACGCCCCGTTTAAATCCTTTCAGTTATTATATATTTATATTATAAAGGCGGGGGGGGGGGGGGGGATGAACATTTTATGACTTAACAGCTCCCAATGAAATATCTGCGCTGAGGTCAATGGCTCATATAATGTAGTATGGCTATACACAACCTCTAATAAAATGCATTGCATCAGGACATCTGATTAGACTTTACTGTCTCCATTTTTTTAAAATCTCTCTAGTGCATTTACTGCTTTATTTTCTAGGAAAAATAAGCATGGCTGCTCAAACAAGTCAAGGCAATCATTGTCTAGAGTACATATGCTGAAACACAACTCAACAATTGTCTTTTTACAGAGCATGCAAACAGGAGCCTTGAATAGAGTTGGCAATTGCTGACAGAGCAGAATGGCCATCAGACAGTGTGGGCAGGAGCCAGACCCCGCAGGATTTTGGTTCATGGGTTCACGAAGGCGGCCCACGGGGTGCTACTAAAAACATTCTGATGATCTCAGACTGATGTTGCAGAGTTCAGATGAAATGAATGCTGGCCTACATAAACTTGTTCATGCTGTGACGTTCTGTTGTTCAGACAGATTGCAAAATGTCACTAATCTTAAGGTTTCTGCTTCAGAAAGTTAGGGATTTTTTTCCAAGGCATGACAGGGTAACATACAGGACATGTCAGCATGTTGTAGCATTTAGTCAGCAAATTCCATGGTGATCCTTAAACATTAAACCCTTAAGCCGAGAAAATCTGCATGGATCTTGGTTGAAAAAGAAACCCAGACTGACAAGTTGTCTTTTTACTTCTCTGCCACCAAAGTTCAATTTCACCCGGCAACAACGTGATGTCATCAGGAGAGTGAGAAATCAGCCAATGAGCATGCTGACTGATCAGCCTTGAGGTCACAATGCTGTATCCTAGCAATGGCTAAATGGTGCTGGTGTGAACTTCCTGAGACAATCTAGTTTTATGCAACACACTTAGGAATCATATATCAGTTGATTTTAAGCACATTTTACAGTCCCAACACACGTTCCCATGTAATGGTCTGTTGCTCCAATTCCCCTGTTTTTTGAGACAGTTGATTGCTCATTTATAACTAATGCATACAGGCTAGATTTTATCATTGAAGTAAATAGCCTGACACATTTTTGCGATTTGATTTAAGCTGAATAATATACGGTAATAATACATTTGACTTTATTCTGGTGTGTGTGTGTGCGGTGCTTTAAACGGGATGTAATCCTGCAACAGGACTGCCACCCATTTCCTCCTATTCTGTTCAGGGCTGTTTAGGAAGCCACCTTTGTGTGTTTGTGAGTGTATCTATGCCTGTATTCTAGCAATGGTTCATTTGCTGCCAAAGGACACATGCAGTGGCAGTGAAGCCCATTTCCATTCTATTCAAGCACATTTCCAGTTCCAGTTTTGACTGTAAAGCTATATGCATGTGAGCGTGACCCTGCCTATTTTACATTTGCTGTTTAGTGAGCCTAACTTTAACGCAGACTGAATGACTCAGTGTCTTTTCTATCAGATGAAAGATCTGCAAGACTTTCCTGTGTATTACATTTAAATACACAGACAGTGGGAGAGCCTGTCAAACAAGCATTTCAGCTGTGATAACCTAAAAAAATAGTTTGATTAAATCAGACTTAATCAAGTTAAATAGTAAATCAAGCTCCTCAATCAAATCTAACACCTTCTTTATCTTTCACTCTTTTGTGTATTCCAGAGCTCTTTTGGTGTCTTTTTGAGGTTTTGATTAATGTTACTATGATTACTTTCTAGCTGTTTAGTTTTTCTGTTTAACCATCAAATCAACATTTGCAAAACCTTTTAAGGGTAATTCAATCATTTTAGTCCAGGCGGGATGGATTCTGTGGGAAATTGCTTGCCCATGCGTGTCTTGTCGTATCTGTGAATAGAGAAAATTTGCTCCGGCTACTTTGGCACGTGTATGGTATGGGAGTGGCAAACATTCATTGTCACAGTGTGTGAAAGTTTGACAATAAAGATGTACTAAAAACAAGCAACAACGTTGTCAAAAGGATCTCTGTTCACACAAATCTGTTAAAATTACTGTATATATTAATTTAAAAAAAATTACTTATTGTACATGCAAGCTCTCGTGGACACACGTCATGTTCCAGGCTGTGCAGGAGACGTGAGGACTTTTCTACCCTTACCACAGATAACAAATGTCAACAGTCATGGTTGATGTTTATAATCCGATACCACAACAATTTAATTCAAGATCCTTTGTTTGTTCGGCCCATTTCAAGCAAGCTTCGCTCAGCGTCTTAAACTGAAGAAAGTGCCAACTATATTCCTGCAAGCAGTAAGTAGCGATTTTCTCCACTTATTGACTGTTTAAACAATTTCTGATTAAATTGAAAGTTTCTTAGAGAGACAGCATTGTCTAGATAACGCAAGATGCTAGTACAGTAACAATAGGAAACACCAAGTACCATACCAAATTAAATAGTGTGTCTAATGACAAAGGCTAATATTATCTTACAAAATACAACCGTAGATACTTTGCTTACAGATCATTCACTCGATCCTTCTAGCAAACGTCACCTTTTCCACCATAAAATTTAAAACGATAGTCATTTGACAAGGCTATTCATTTTGTCAAAATATTTATATTTTTGAGAACTTAAGTATGATGTTTTTGCATGCTTGTATTTCAGAGTAAGTCACAGTCACTGCGTAGACTACATTGTGACTAACGTTATATAAACATGCAATATCGTTGACGAAAAAAGACGAGTCTAAAATCACTGGTTTTGGTTTTGTCTGACAGAATGAAGAGCGTTTGTGTAGTTGCAGATTTCAGTCATTTAAATCCCCTAAACAGAGCTTTTCTGTGAAAAGAACACGTATACTATCAAGTGTTTTTGCTAAACATGTACAATCTGGCAAACACATGCACGCAAGCTCTCTCGCGCGCGTGGATGATCTGAAAACACCAATAAACAAGTCAGCTGCATTTTATCAATCTCCATTTGAGATGTTCTGCTTAAAGTGTCATTCAATCGGTCTGTGTTCTGTCAGGACGGTCAGGACTCACGAGCCGCTTCGCTGAACAACTAAACTGCTGTGAGCTGTGAGCTGCTGAAATAAGCCAATCAGAGCAGAGCTCTAATTTTAATATTAATGACACTTTAAAATAAGGCAAAAACAGAGCGTGGTACAATTTATAGGGTTGTAAACGGACCTGTAAAACTGTATCTGGACAATTTTTGCCCTTAAATAAGCCACATACCCTCTATGTAGATATCAGAGAACAATTTAACATATTGTTTCAACTCATTCTAGGGCACCTTTAAACATTCTTGGAAACATTTGGGATAATGGAAGTACACAAGTTAACTACATATATATTGTAAAATATTACATACTGTGCCTTTAATCTCGAATTTCCAGGGAATCAACTGTTTTAAAAAACACAGAACATAAGAGAGTCTGCTCGAAAAAAAGATGCCAGAGCTCGTAATATAAAATGAGAATAAACATTAGATTGGCTTTTTGGAGATGGCCAGACCTGAGGGATCTGAAATGTTGTGAAAGCGACGTTGAGGTGGAACAGGATTTCACCTGTTTTAATGAACAGGAAAATGAACAGGAAAATTGCCATAATGTAACTCTTTAACAGAGTTCATTGTGAAGCATTATCATGAGGCTCATTTCATTATGGTTATGTGTCTATTCAGCTCAGCTTGAGAATCCTTTCCATCTAAACCTTCTATCTAAAATCTCTTAAGCCTAAATGTTTCATAAGCATTAGGATAATCTCCCTCTTTCTTTTTAGTTATTAGAAAGAATAGCATTGAGCGATGAGATTCATCAGCACTGTCAAGCACAACAAAACAATGTTTTGCCGCAAAAAAAAAAAAAAAATCAGTTTTGTTTTTTAACTGCTAGTTGCATATTGTACTTTTAAAGATTGTGAATTCTAAATGCAATTCTTTATGATATGATTCTCAAAATATAAAATAATTAATTTGGGTTGTAATTTATGTGTGTATAGTATTTGCAAAAACAATTAACACTGCAAAAAAAAGTTGCTGCCTTATATAAGGTACAATCAACTTGCATGTGTGAGTCCATTCAACTTAAATTACATTAAACGGACTTAAAAAAGAGGAATTTTGTATAACTTATAAAAAAGTTTCAAATTTATACTTATATTATAACTTATATTGATTAGTTAAAGCAATATAAAAACATATGTTTATATAACTTATTGATCAAGCAGTTTTTTACAGCGCAAGTACACCCGCAGATTCATTGTTTAGAGGCTGTCCTATTCCAGAAGCTGCACAGAGCACAGGAACCTTCCAGGGAGGGCTGGACAGAATATGCCGAACAGAATGTTTACTGTGCAGATCCTAATCCCAGTGCTTAGTGTAAATAATTTACGTAACTTTTCATTTAGATTCTTTAAACATGTCACAGGATTAGGAATTATGTGGGTGATACGGTTGGGCAAGGATTTTGAAAACAAGTAGGGAAGGACTGCAGAAAAATTCCTGGAAATCTGGCTTCCTTGAAACATAAAAAAAGAAGGCAGCGGAGAGAGAGTTCTCTGACTATACTGAATATAATTATATAAAATATAATGTTTGGCATGAGAATGCAGGAGGTACCGCTATAAAGAGCAAGAGTTGATTTATCAGTGAATAAAGGGCCTGGAATGTTTAAGCCCCTGCATGTGATTTTAGATTAGAAAAAACCCTCAGGAATCTTTGCAAACCTCCACTTTACTTGTTCACTTTTTTCCAAACAATCCTGCAACCCACTCAAATATGGAGGACATGAAGACAGAGAATGTGAAAGAGGGGGTCGGGAGGCTGGTGTAGGGTGTAGAAGTAAACAGAAACAGAGCATGTGTGTGTGTACATGTTTGTTTGCATTAGTGTAAGTGTGTGTGCGTGCAGTATAGAGGTCAGCATATGCAGCACTCTCATCAGACTGCGGGTTTTCTGGGATTGGGTTGTTTGGATAAGTGGGGGAAAGTTCACAACTCAAAGACTTCTTTCAGTCCCAGCATGCACTGCCATAGCTCTGTCTTCAAGTCCACTGAAAAAAAAAAAAAAACATAGCTAAATACATTTTTATCTTTTATATTTGTCTTTTGCTTTGCAACTTTTTTCCATTGTACTGCTTATATTTATATGTATGCATTTACATATGCAATCACTGAATTATGTTTTTTTTTTCCATGAGAAGGTTTAAAAAAAGAACACAAAATGGAAAAACCCCTAATAAAACTACATTTTTCGTGAAGACTGACAAGAATTGCACCAAGCTATCTGCTGGCGGCCTCTTGTGGCCAAATATTACAGAAAAATTTACAAGGGATCGTGCTGGCCGAACGATGGCGCTGAATCGCTGATCGTAAAAAATCAGAGTAAAAAATTTCGGCTGACACTACTATCCTAAAATATACAAAAACTACTTGTATGTGTTATGTCTAGAGCTATTTTTTTTTACAGTCTATGGTCTAGAGACTCAACTCGGACAATACATTTGCGAACGAATGATAGATTATTTTCTATCAATGATAGATAGATAGATAGATAGATAGATAGATAGATAGATAGATAGATAGATAGATAGATAGATAGATAGATAGATAGATAGATAGATAGATAGATAGATAGATAGATAGATAGATAGATAGATAGATAGATAGATAGATAGATAGATAGATCTGTGTTGTGTATGGCGTTGTCACATTGACATTTTCACTAGTTAAAAATGCTAATTCTTCAGCAGGAATTAGATTTGTACTAGTAACCGTGAATTCTCGAGATCAACAATGTCGCCATTACTCACAGAAATACGAATTCTTAATATAAATAATTTAATTTCAACTAGGCTATAAAAACTATATAATTCTTGATACCTGTAATGTATTTTCACTAGTGAAATGTCACCATAGGCTGCCGTTTAATTTTTTTTTGATATCAAGTAGCCTACTGACTAGTTGAAATTCCAATTTCACACAAAAATATAATTCTCACTATAGTAAAAACCTTTATTTTTTATATTAAAAAAATAACGTTGTTACTAGTAAAATATATTAATTCTACAATTGATGTCATTCATCTTTCTTGTCCCTGTTTTGTCTCATTTATCTATTCCTCCCATCCTTGTTCACTCACTCACTCCCCCCCCCCCTCCCCTCTCTCTCTCAGTTTTCAGCTTGCTGCTGAGAGAGTGTGTAGAATTCAATCCTCTCTGGACTTTCGGGTAATCAGTTACTTTTCAAATATTAATGTTTAATTTATTTTATTATTTGTTTAATTAATACATACTTGTTTCTTGAAGGTTTCTATCATTTCAAACAATGAAGCTAAGCAGACAAGAGGTTCCTATTTATGTGAGTAACACTTTTTTCTGTCTTTGCCTGTGTTAATAAGATGAAAATATTGCTAAATGTGCTTTTAGCAAAAGAATTGCAATGCAGGTCAGCAGTGAAATATTACAGAACTACACTATTTGTGGACTAAATGGTGTGCATGTGTGTTTTAGGGCCAAGCAAAGGTTTTTGCACTGATCCCCTCAGTTCAGGAGGAAGAGGTATTTGTGGTTCTGGAGGGCTCAACTCTACTACACGTTCTGCCAACTAGAGTTCACTCCATGCTGTACTTTATTGTCCCAGGTGAAAAGACATTGTTTAGACATTGTTAAAGACGTGTTTAATGTGGTTGTTATTCTTTTGAGTTTGCTATCGTATTAAAGTGTATTATAATCATCTCCTTTGTTGAGCACATCATTATACCAGTCACTGTGTTTCAATAATATAATGTATAATATAATGTGATTAATATTCTATAATATAATTAGTGCTGTCAAATTGATTCATTGCGATTATAAAAATAAAATTTTGTGTATATGTGTTTGTACTGTGTATAATTATCATGTATAATATAAATATACACATGCATGTATATATTTAAGATTTTTTATATTTATATATAAAATATTTATAATTATATATTATATAAATTATATAAATATCATTTTCTTCTCCCACATTTTGCAAGATACTGTTCATACTGATTATATGTGTAGTTAGTGTTCTCTGTGTGTTTGTTGTGTTCAATAGGTCATAACCAGTCTGAGATGGTGCGTGTCCGAGCGTATATATTTACAGATGATGCAGTGATGTGTGTGGGCGTGTCTTCTCTGACATACATGGAGGATGAGGCACAGGAGCTGGCTGAATACCTGGTTACACATAGTGACTGCCTCAGCACCACTGAGCACAGAGATCTGATTGGCCGATATGGTTTGAAGGACAGCTCTAAACAGGCAGAGATGGATGAAAGAGTCACACTCGCTCTAGGCAACCTACACACCCCTCACAACCTGCTCGGACAATCAGCACAAGGTGTGTGCATGTGTATGTGTTTTGTGTTTGTTTGAACTTTATTGTGTGTGTGTGTGTGTGTGTGTGTGTGTGTGTGTGTGTGTGTCTGTGTGTGTGTGTGTGTGTGTGTGTGTGTGTGTGTGTGTGTGTGTGTGTGTGTGTGTTTGTGTGTGTGTGTGTGTGTGTGTGTGTGTGTGTGTGTGTGTGTGTGTGTGTGTGTGTGTGTGCATTATGGCAAAGGCAAGTACAGCACCTGCTTCCGTGTATTGTATGGATGTGTGTGTGTAATCAGATTTCACTGTTCCTGTTTCACATCCAAATGACACAAATGTCCGGAGATGAGCAGTGGAATTATACATGCAGAGTTCTAATTGGATTATAGGTCACCGTGGTGACCACAAATGAGGATGTCCAAAGTAAACTATCACTGAAGGAGTTTCACAGATAAACAAAGTGGGAAACACATAGAGGAAAATGCATATATCTTTTTAAATCTATGCAATTTACTAATTGACTAAAATGCTATTTATTTGTAAATGTGTGTTTTGCACATAGAATCTCTCCTGCATGTATGTGTGCGCCTGGGATTCGTGAGCGCCTCTGAGTTCCTTCTCTGTCAGCCTGGTGCCCTGATGACTATCCGCTCAGCCAATCAGGATGGGGACTCGCCCCTTCAGCTGGCCCAACAGACCAATCAAACCGCTCTGATAAAACTCTTTAAGCAGTAATGTATCCTTATTTTCTATATCATTGTACCTATAAATTTATTTGCATTAACCTATGTGCTTATTTCACATTTACACTGAACAAAATTACAAACGCAATAATTTTTCATGAGCTAAACTCAAAGATCTAAGACTTTTTCTATGTACACAAAAAGCCTATTTCTCTCAAATATTGTTCACAAATCTGTTAAATCTGTGTTAGTGAGCACTTCTCCTTTGCCGAGATAATCCATCTACCTCATTGCTCATTAGATAGCATGACTCGGCGACCCGAATTCGAGTCCTAGATTCATGGTCTTTTCTATTATTATTCTCCTTTTACACTTTCTCTCCAGCCCTCCAAACCCATTAGCCACGCCCCTGGCGGGCGTTTCACATGTGTGGGTGGGTAAATCCCACCTCCTCAGGTTTAGCCACGCCTTTGGGATGCTATCTTTGTCTGTGTGTGTATCCGAGTCCTCTTGTACTACACAAACCTTACAGTCATCCATATTCCTGCTGCGAGAGTGTGTGAGAGACTCTGCGCTACTAAACAAGGTCAGATAACGGAGGTTAAAGATCACACACATATTACTTATCAATTTTGAATTCAAATTTAATGTAATTGAATGTTTCAGATTTGAATCAGTTCAGTATTGTGTTTGCTGTGATAATTTGTGTGTGTGTGTGTGTGTGTGTGTGTGTGTGTGTGTGTGTGTGTGTGTGTGTGTGTGTGTGTGTGTGTGTGTGTGTGTGTGTGTGTGTATATATGTGTTCGTACAATCTCAGATTAAAGGTCTGAGATTGGATACAGGGAGAAGAGCTGAGAGCAAAACTCTGTTTTCATACTCAGGTTAGTGTTTCTTTGTTATTTGATTATGAAAATTATATTAACAAGACTGAGTGAATGTTATAGTTCAAGTACCCGATGACTGTATAGTAATATGGAGTTCTATTTTTTCTCCCATTTTCATGCACATGCAAACCTTAAAAGGATCACCATACTCTCTTCTTCACAATGTAAGTGGCTGTGATAGACTGTGTTGGAATATAGCTAGCAAAGCTATGACTACTCATGTTTTCATGACTACTAAACTTATGTTAATTCATTAAAATGTATAGCTTGGAACATACTCTGGAAGAACAAAGAAATGTGTTCGTTTTCTTGAGGTGGCAAGAACAAGAATAAAGTTTGTTCTTGTAAAATTCCATACTTTACGAGAAAAGCAGGTGCTGATCATCTGGGTTTCTCCGCATTAACCACGCCCACTTTAAATGTATGACCAATCACACAATAGTTCTCAGACACCCGCAAGAAAAAAGTTCTGCTCAGGCGATGTGTCAAGAACAAGTTGCGAGAACTCCCAAACCAGGAGTTTATCTGTTCATGCGGAGGATGTTGAAGCCTTAACTGTATCCAAACCGATGCGGTGAATAAATGACAGCCACACAAACTCCTCAAAACATTAGATTCATCCTCACTGATGAGCCACCGATGCACAACCCACGTAAAGTTGACACAACCCCTCTTCACATTCGACACGGTGCCATCGAGTGTTAAAACGCGAAAGGCGAAGCTTGAATTTACGGGTATGTCCCTCTTTGGCTAATGTACTTTCAAGATGGAGCGGCAACATGGTGACCAGCATTCGAACCCCTCACCCGTATGTACTTTTCAATGGCATATTATAAACTTATGAGAATACTTTATTACGTGAAAGAAGTAAATATACATTAATGATCACATATATTTTTGAAAGAACTAAGTGTTTTTAGCTAAGAATAAACCAAAAAATTACACAGTGTAGCTTTAACTAATGTAATGAACTAATGTTAAGTGATGAAGCATCCTTCAGGCAGAGCAAAGAAATTGCTCCGAATGGATCGCGAAACCGCTCCAATGATTCCATGCCTGAGTAAACATTACGAATCATTAAGATGGAATTTCGACCATTTTGTGATCAGTTCATGAAAAATAACCGACTTCATGTGATTCAAGTCATTTATTTGCGAATAAGGAATTGATACTAAATAGCTGAAAAATATGCTTATGCGTCAATGACTTCGCTGGAATGTTGAAATATTGCCAGGGAATAAAATATACGTGGAGGAAATGCCATCACCGCTGCTGCTTATTCAATAAAAATCACTTCACGTCATTAATGGGAAATGTCTATACTGAAATATTTCCTGGAACTTTTTACTAATTACATTATTCCTGTACGATGGGCTTTTTCTTTATTTTATTGTTCTCTTTCATCCCTGTGTTTGTATCAGGTGTGGCTTACCACCAGTCAGGATGAAGATGAGGAACTCTTATCATCGGACGACTCTGGTAAATCTTTGTTTTTGCACAGTCTGGGTGTTTATTAGTCAACGATAACTAAATATTTCATCACTCTTTAAAAAAACAGCTTAGCTGGTTAAGCATGTTTTGAAGCATGACAGCTGGTTTAAGCTGCTCCTTAGCTTGTCATGAGATGGTTTAAACTTGTCAAGCTTAAACCAGCTCATGACCAACTAAGGACCAGGATAACCCAGCTCAAACCAGTTGCCATGCTTCAAAACATACCTAGCCAGCATATTTTTTTCAACAGGGACAGGTATTGTAATGATAATGCTTTTCAAAACTACATAAAATAAAAAAATAAAAAATATCTGTCCTTCAATGACAAAAGTGTGTCAAAGTCATTTGTAAAACTCCTATAATGCAGATGAATTTGCGAGCTGCAATGTTTACCCTTATAGTTTTAGAAGGGAAAAATGTAACGCCTAGACCAATAATGAAAAATGTTACACCACAAACATGAACATCTGGTCCACAATAGATTTAATACTGAACTTCTGTGAATCTCCAGTCCTAGATTAGCTAATTCGGCATTTGAAATTTTGATTATTAATTGATAATTTGCCATACTACAGAGCCCCGCACATTACATGCAGTAAAAAATTTACTAGGCTATTTTGTTCCCTCGATTTATAAATCATGTGCACATTTGACTATTTCGTTCCCTTTATTTGATTTTAAAGTTCAAGTCCATACTACATGTGTTTTTGTAGATAGACTCACAATCCATACTGATTCAACAGCCAGTTCGCTTACAGACTCAAGCGTTACCATCACGACCAGTATCAACACCCTGCAGGCTGGTGAGGATCAGGTGAGGTGAAGATTTATCCATAAAGGCTTTTTGTGAATCTGTAGTATGTAGAATTGTAGTGGATGCAAGAAGATTTGTAATATTTACTAACAGATGTAAAAGTTTTTTTTTTTTTCATTAGATAATGTATCCTCAGGACTCATTTGACTCATGTGAGTTTGAATCAGACTCTACAGCATCTGAACAAGACTCTCCAATCCAAGACAAATTACCCATCTTTAGTCCGCAGGATGGTGTGTTTGAATGTGTTTTTATTCTTATGTGTATTTGTACTAGTGTGTTCTAGATATATTTAGAAAAAGCAAAATAAAGTGTATTAGTAGTTTGCAAGGACATTCAGCTGTTTTATTTTTCTAGAGTCATTCCTCTTCAATGATGAAGAAACATCCCCAGAGACCATAAGGTATTTGATCCGTTGATATACAGGTGCTGGTCATATAATTAGAATATCATCAAAAAGTTTATTTATCTCACTAATTCCATACAAAAAGTGAAACTTGTATATTATATTCATTCATTAAAAACAGACTGATATATTTCAAATGTTTATTTCTTTTAATTTTGATGATTATAACGATAAGGAAAATCCCCAATTCGGTATCTCAGAAAATTTGCATATTGTGGAAAGGTTCACTATTGAAAACACCTGGTGCCACACTCTAATAAGCGAATTAACTCAAAACACCTGCAAAGGCCTTTAAATGGTCTCTCCGTCTAGTTCTGTAGGCTACACAATCATGGGAAGACTGCTAACCTGACAGTTGTTCAAAAGATGACCATTGAAACCTTGCACAAAGAGGGCAAGACACAAAAGGTCATTTCAAAAGAGGATGGCTCTTTATTTCTCTGGATGGCTCTTTACTAGAGCTCTGTGTCCAAGCACATTAATAGAGAGGTGAAGGGAAAAAAATATGTGGTAGAAAAAAGTGTACAAGCAATAGGGATAACCTCACCCTGGAGAGGATTGTGAAACAAAACCCATTCAAATGTGGGGGAGATTCACAAAGAGTGGACTGCAGCTGGAGTCAGTGCTTCAAGAACCACTACACACAGACGTATGCAAGACACGGGTTTCAGCTGTCGCATTCCTTGTGTCAAGCCACTCTTGAACAACAGACAGCATCAAAAGCATCTCACCTGGGCTAAAGACAAAAAGGACTGCTGAGTGGTCCAAATTTATGTTTCTCTGATGAAAGTCAATTTTACATTTCCTTTGGAAATCAGGGTCCCAGAGTCTGGGGGAAGAGAGGAGAGGCAGACAATCCACGTTGCTTGAGGTCCAGTGTAAAGTTTCCACAGTCAGTGATGGTTTGGGGTGTCATGTCATCCGCTGGTGTTGGTCCACTGTGTTTTCTGAGGTCCAAAGTCTACGCAGCCGTATACCAGGAAGTTTTAGAGAAATTCATGCTTCCTGCTGCTGACCAAATTTATGGAGATGCAGATTTCATTTACCAACAGGACTTGGCACCTGCACACAGTGCCAAAGCAACCAGTACCTGGTTTAAGGACCATGATATCCCTGTTCTTAATTGTCCAGCAAACTCGCCTGACCTTAACCCCATAGAAAATCTATGGGGTATTGTGAAGAGGAAGATGCGATATGCCAGACCCAACAATGCAGAAGAGCTGAAGGCCACTATCAGAGCAACCTGGGCTCTCATAACACCTGAGCAGTGCCACAGACTGATCAATGCAGTAATTCAGGCAAAAGGAGCTCCAACTAAGTATTGAGGGCTGTACATGCTCATACTTTTCATGTTCACACTTTTCAGTTGGCCAAGATTTCTAAAAATCCCAATGAGCACATATATTTTTAAAAGAACTAAGTGTTTTTAGCTAAGAATAAACTTAAAAAAAGTTACACAGTGTAGCTTTAAGTAATATTCTAATTTTCTGAGATTTTTCTTTGTTGCCAGTTATAATCATCAAAATTTAAATAAATAATTATTAAAAATGTATCAGTCTGTGTGTAATGAATGAATATAATATACAACTTTCACTTTTTGAATAGAATTAGTGAAATAAATCAACTTTTGATGATATTCTATAATTATATGACCAGCATCTGTCTGTCTGTCTGTCTGTCTGTCTGTCTGTCTGTCTGTCTGTCTGTCTGTCTGTCTGTCTCTATCTATCTATCTATCTATCTATCTATCTATCTATCTATCTATCTATCTATCTATCTATCTATCTATCTATCTATCTATCTATCTATCTATCTATCTATCTATCTATCTATCTATCTATCTATCTATCTATCTATCTATCTATCTATCTATCTATCTATCTACAGCTCTTGAAAAAATTAAGATATCACTTCACATTCAGCTTATGTATGTTTCATTATTTGCTTCCAAATTCCCAATACATGTTGTAGCAAGACAGAGAAAGAAGAGAAAGAGAAGTTCATCCCTACATCCAAAAGTGAGACAGAGAAATATAAAGTGAGTCGGACACTAAGCTTCCTCAGGAGTCGGATGATCAACACCAAAATAAAAAGCAAGGTGAGAGAGAGACAGTGAAAGTGTGCATCAGACTGAAGCTAAATGAAACAAAACACTCCATACAGGAGTGAAAACCTTTTATATTTTCTTTTAATGTATTTTATATGCAGAAATGGCCAGAAAATATAAGGAAAAATATGTAGCCTATCATTTTGACACACACACAAATACATATATATAACAATATATAACAATATATAACAAAATAAAACTATAAATAATACACCGATCAGGCATATTATTATTCTGTTGGTCCCCCGTTTGCTGCGAAAACAGCCCTGACCAGCCCTGAGGAATGGAAACCACTAGACACCTGAAGGTGTGCTGTGTCTGGCACCAAGATGTTAGCAGCAGATCCTTTAAGTCCTGTAAGTTGTGAGGTGGGGCCTCCATGGAGCAGACTTTTTTTCCAGCACATCTCACAGATGCTTGATTGGATTGAGATTGAGGAGGCCAAGTCAACTCCTCAAACTTGTTGTTGTGCTCCTCAAACCATTCCTAAACCATTTTAGCTTTGTGGTAGGGTGCATTACCTGCTGAAAGAGGCCACAGCCACCAGGGAATTTTGTTTCCATAAAAGGGTGCACATGGTCTGCAACAATGCTTAGTTAGGTGGTGTCAAAGTAACATCCACAACATGGATGGCAGGACCCAAGGTTTCTCAGCAGAACATTGCCCAAAGAATCACTCTGCCTCCGTCGGCTTGCCTTCTTTCCATAGTGCATCCTGGTGCCATGTGTTCACATGCCCACCCTTGTCAAACTCACTCAAATCCTTACGTTTACGCTTACTTTTGAGGACAAAATGTTCACTTGCTGCCTAATATATTCCACCCACTTACAGGTGTAGTGATGAAGAGATAATCAGTGTTACTCACTACACTTGTCAGTGGTCATAATGATATGCCTGATCGGTGTATCAGGAATATTGGATATTGGAATTTGGATATTGGAATTCGATATTGAAATTTTTCATTTTGTTTCTATACAACAAATATTTATAATATTTAAAACAAAAAAATATTTTGGTCCCAAAAATTAAACCTGAAAAAAGCCGCCCTTATTAAGAGATGACATGATTGATAGTGATTTCTAAGACTAAACACCATTTATGTATATTGTTTCGGAAAAAAGGTCTAATATCAGTTTGTTTACAGATAAACTCGGAGGTTTCCTCAGCCTTGCACCAGCTCTGCCCGCCGAAGCAGCCTGTTAAAGCAGCTTGTGAAGTCTGTGTGGGAGCTGACAGTGACGAACCACAGCAGTGCACATGTAAGTGTGTTTCTTTTAGACATTTTTATTTTTATTAATGCAAAAAATATTTGCTGTACACTGACTTTATGATGTCACTTCCTGTAAAGACTGCTCCATGATCATTCATAAGACCTGCTGTGACTCTGCTCCCCTGTGTTTAAAGGTGAGTGCGTGTGTTTAAACACTTGACACTTCACTTAAAAAAGTACTTGAAACTGCATTCATTTGAAATATTTCAATTGCATTTATTTCCATAACTCAGAATCCTCACCAGGGACTTCTGAAATGCGCAGACTCTTCAATTTTACTATGTGAGAGAGCCAATCATGTTACACTAGAATTATAATGGAACCAACCATGTCATAGTTCTCATGTGATCTTGTGTGTTTCATTAATAGACTCGTCCAGTCAGAGTTCTCCATCTTTGACTCTGACTCTGGTCAACGACAACAACACTGTGTCACACAGGTCTGTATATGTTTTCCACAAACTTCCTGTGCATTTATGTCACTAGTGATTACATTTTGAGATGCTCTGTATGTTTCTGTATCAGAAAGCGGAGTAACAGTGAGGGATGTGGCCATGATTTCGCTCTGCGGAAAAGCAGGTCTTTGATTGCACATTCTTCTGGAAGTCCCACCTCCAGTGAGTTCATATGTGTTTGACTTGAAGCAGCTTGAGTGCACCCGCCTATAGGCGCATATTACTAATGCACCCTTTAAATAACACAAAAATACTGTGCTATTGCCTTTAGACCAGGTTTTGTTGGTCAATGGCGTATGTCAATTTCAGTTGCCTCAAAATAGCAACGAGCGAAACAAAAACACACCTCGTTTTCAGACCATGGGCGAACAGATGTTTGTGAGTGCATTTGCTATTTGCGTTGGATGTTAAAATAAGTGCGTCATGCTGAAACTAGCAAAAAACACCTGGCGCTGCACTGCACTTGGGTGTACATATGATAGGGCCCTAAGTCACTTTCACAGTATGTTTAACCATCTCTGCCAGATTCTGATGATTCGTCAGCTCACGTATCATTTGACTTCTCTGCTGAATCTTGGAGTGCTGTTGTGGACTCTGAATTCAGTAAGACACTGGACAAAGAGGTGGTCAAGAGGCAAGAGATTATCTATGGTCAGTAATGATGGCTGCGAAGCCTGTTTTAATGATACAGGGTTTTTTTTAATAATATGTAATACACACTGTTGTTTAAAAATGTCTTTTGGATTTGATTGGACGCTTTAGTTAAACCTAATTTGATTGGTTATTGTTCTGTTTGTCACAGAGCTGATGCAGACAGAATTTCACCACGTCCAGACTCTCTCCGTTATGGCTGATGTTTTGAGGCCGGGACTGTTGGAGGAAGTGCAGCTGGAGCAGGACACGATTGGTCAGATCTTTCCCAGGGTGGATGAGCTCTTAGCTTTGCATAGAAACTTTCTTATAGACATGGAGACCAGACAGTGGGCGTCTATTCACCCAGGAAAGCACAAGAACTACATCATCCTGCAAATTGGTGATATTCTGCGTCAACAGGCAAGTAAGAACCTAGACATCTGTACAATTGACCAATTTACGTATTGGGGCTGAACAAGTTTAGATCTTACCTAAGGTTAATTTAGCAATTATGTATGTAGTTCTCAGGCCCAAATGCTTCTCGGATGATAGAGTTGTATGGCGATTTCTGCAGTCGTCATCCAGAAGCGCTGAAAGTTTATAAGCAACAACTACAGAGCAACAGGAAACTACAATTATTCCTCAGAGTAAGTTGATTAAACACACACGAACACACTCATACGAAACCGTTTGAGTGTTATGTTGATGACCTTATGCATTGCCTCTACAGCAGCAGAGTACCAACTCTGTCGTCAAACGTCGTGAAATCCCAGAATTCCTTTTACTTGTTACCCAGAGAATCACAAAGTACCCTGTTCTGGTAGAGAGACTCCTCCAACACACTGATGGTAAATCCATCTTTGTAGAAGTTTATAATTTTAGAATCTATCTAATCTATCATACAATTGATCAAAAAAAAAAACATTTTGTGTAAGCTAATACATGATATTTGATAAAAGGGATCACCTTTCTGCAGATGGGAGTGCTGAGCGCTATGATATTGCAGTGGCGCTGGAGGGTCTGCGGGGGTTGATAGACGAGGTGGAGCGGCGTGTGGGAGATTATGAGCGTGCAAAGAAACTACAGGACATCATAAATCGCCTAGACACTAAGAGCTGCACTCGACTGAAGAACGGAGAGATCTTTGGCAAGCAAGATCTGCAGAAAACACATCGAACTCTCACACACTCTTCGGTGCTGACATGCAGGACCACCTCTGGCAGACTGAAAGGTACTAAATTTCTCTGAGGATACCGATAGCCAATTATTCAGAATGATATCTGCCAATACCGATAGTTTGATTTCTCACAGCTAATGCTGTAAAATGTACTGGGAACCTTCTTATTTGGAACATTACTTTAATAATACAGGTTACAATATTAAAGCTGCAGTAGGGAGTTTTCAGAAAACGTTGACTTAGCCTGAAAATTTGAACAAGCACAGGTCACTCCCCCTTGCTCTCTGCTGCGCTACAGCCCTGCCTCCACAGCTCCTCCCCATCCCAGCGGAGCCGGCCGTGAACGCGCAGGCTAGTAAAGCAGGGCCACCGATGACAGCGGATAAGACAGTTATGGCACATTCACTGGTACGGACGCAACATCAAGAATATGATTTACATTGACTACGGCCTGCCCATACTTTCACTACAAACGTGGTCTTAAAAACATTATGTATTTTGCAATACATGTAATGTAACTATATGATGTTGCACTATTTCTATAAGTAATAAATAGCTAGTAAGATAATATAACGGTAAATAACGTTACAGTATGCAAGTAATTATTCTATATATATGTAATGTTAAACAAGGTTTGCTAATACATCATTTCAGCAACATGACAAGCCAGTGAATTAGTAGGTTTCAATAGTTACTTTTGCACAGTGCGTGACATTTTATCTGGATGTTATCCGGCTAGAGTTTTGACAATGGGCTCCGGAGGAGTTCACACCAACAGCGACTTCGATGAGCTAAGGTAATAACTTATCTTTGTTGTGTAGTTCTTAAAAAATGAAACAAATCAATCAGGGATACTTACTTGTCAAGCAGAAATCTGGCTAACTCTGCATCGGTTTTTAATTCTTTCAGGACACTTAAGTTAGGTTAGCTCCCGCCACCTTGGAAAAGCCGCTCTGATATTTACCCTCGTTTTATTTCGGGGTCTATCTAATTCTTTCTTTTTGTCTTTTTTATCATAGTCATCTGTCGTTTTCCGTTGACCTGTCTTTATTTTATGAGCAGGTGCCACTCGAGGAATTGGCAGTTTGGATTGTTTGCATAAGCAAAGCTGCGGCACACTGGTAATCTTGAATTTGAATGCTTGACTGTTTGCGCTGTGCATTAGAGCGCACGAGAGGGGTGTGATCAGCGCGTAAAAGCTTGATTGACACTGCTAAGACACTCCTCCTGGCTCTCATTGGTTGTTTCTTATCGGGAGCGGTGTATTTCTGCAAGTGGTAATAGGAGGAGCCACAGGAGCTTGATTTTTGCACAGATTATCTGTCTCATATTCTACTGTCAGGACATTATGACAGGTTTAGTAAATATGTTAAATAATAAACAGGTTTAATAATATGCAAAAGTTACCTACTGCAGATTTAACTATTTTAATTATATTCAACAGCTTTTTATTATTATAATTATTATTTTTTATAAATTATTCTTATTATAAATCATAATTACACTGAAATTCAAACTGAAATGTTACACATAAGATAATTGACTTAAACACTTGTCTTCATGACACATTTATTCAAATGCACATATATAATAACAATAAATAAGCTCCTCTCTAGTGCTTTTTATATCTAACAAACTGAACACTGGATAACTTTCCTGAGGTAACCTTAAGTGATTGTTCACAATCTGTCTCTTCCGTGATACCCTGAAAATTTTGAATAATCCGATCTAATATGATTTCCGACCTGTAAGGTTGCCAGAATAATAATCTTACACGGTGTGTTAATAGGCCAGAGGAGAACTGGCACCCCGACTGAGTCTGGTTTCTCCCAAGGTTTATTTTTCTCCATCATGCCCCGATGGAGTTTTGGTTCCTTGCCACTGTCGCCTTTGGCTTGGCTTGCTCAGTTGGGGACACTAAAAATATGATTAAAGTTATTCAACTTATTATACAAATAAAATATATGAATTAGGTCTTATTTAATTCTATAAACTATAATACTGATCTGCCAACATTGTCGCTATATGATAAATTAAAATAAGCTGATAACATCACTGTTTTCTCCAGTACGGCTGTACAGCCAAATCTAATTTTGTCGCAATATTACCCTGTTTGACACTGTGAAGCTGCTTTGACACAATCTTGATTGTAAAAGCGCTATATAAATAAAGTTGATTGATTGATTGATTGACAAGCTGACATACTGACGTATTTCCGTGGTTTAAACACTAAGTGATTACATGGGACATGATTCTTTTCAGTAAGTTGTACTTTAAGTTGTTTCAGTAAAGGTATAACATACTTTTTGATGTTTATGCATGTTTTTTTGTGCTATAACTTGTATTAAAGTGGAATAACTGACTTGCGCCAAATTATAGGCCTAAATTTACTTTATCTTATAGTAAAAATGGCATTTATTGTTTGAATTTGGTTATAAAATGGGCAGAATTTAAAAGCTGAGACTTCTTATCATCAGTAACTAAGCACAAAGATCTTTGTGATGGATTGGAGGCACACTACAAAAATGTTTTTGCTTTTATCGGCTGATACCGATTATTGGCCGATAGCAGTGCATTCTGTTTGTATTGATTATTATATTATTTAATTCTATATCCAGCGTTTCTTTCTCTCTTTTACAGATGTTCTTGCGCTGCTCCTCACAGACGTTCTGGCTTTCCTACAGGAGAAGGAGCAGAAGTTTGTCTTCGCCGGATTGGTACAGAAATATACATATTATATTGTTTTTCCAACTAAATGAGTGTTTATGCACTTAGGATCATATATTCAGACCCTATAAGAAATTAAAATGCTATTCATAATCAAATCAAAAAGGTTTAAATATAGTACTAAAATTGTATTAAAGTCGGTTTTAAATATATTGTATCTTCAGGAGCAGAAGCCATCTGTGATGCCCTTGCGGAGGCTCATTGTGAGAGAAATAGCCAATCAGGAGAAAGGATTATTTCTCATCAGTGGCGATTGCTCTGTGGGGCCGGAGATGTATGAGATACACACACAGACCCGTGAGGAGCGTAACATGTGGATGACACTGCTGAGGCAGGCCACGGAGAGGTGTGTTAGACCTCTTTACATGTGTCGGATGATAGTCTGTACACTATCATTCAAAAGTTTAGGTCTTTTGGAATGATTTTGGAATGATTTCATAGAATAAGTAATGGCTACTGAAAATTCAGCTTTGCCATCACAGGAATAAATTACATTTCAAAATATATTAAAATTAAATAGGATTTTTTAAAAATATTTTAATATTAAATGATATGTAATATTAAAATAATATTATATGTAATATTAATGAAAAATGATCCTAAACTTTGAATGGTGTATATTTATATTTGTTTCAGCCTTCCTGATGACCAGACCAAGAAGAATGAGGGGGAAATCAAAGTCAGGAAGATACAGAAATTACAAGGCAAACATCCAAGCATCTATCATTTATTGTACATGATTTTATTGTTCCTAATGTCTGATGTCTTGTTTATGTTTGTGCATGTAGAGGCGTTATTCTCTCTGGACCTGCAGGTGTGCTCTGTTATTGAGGAGAAGTTAAGGATCTGTAGAGGGACTGCTAGATGGAGTCTGGCTACTTGCCGTCTTCTTGTTCAACCCCACCCTGAAAACACCCCTCAGGGTGTCACATTACTGTCTGACGCACAGGAAGAGGGTAATGAATCTGTCTTTCTCTCTACAGACACACAGGCAGGCGCTACTGATCTTTACCAAAGTCTCTTTCTTTCCCAGTGGTGAAGCTGGCTATCACCTTGTTGTCTTGGCTTTTTCCTTGCATATGGGCACCAATTAACTATGACAACTTTGGCCAGGAAAGAGCAAACCGTAAGTAATCCCTTTGCCAACGACCAGATTTTTAAATACCAGAAAACAATTTAATTATTGCCATAATAACTGTAGTTATAAGGAACTTTTACCTTCTTTTAGGTAAAAAATAATTACTTTCTTTTTTATTTGGCTAAAATTTATTTAGCCA
The DNA here is from genome assembly GCF_024679245.1 of Pseudorasbora parva. Taxonomy (NCBI): domain Eukaryota; kingdom Metazoa; phylum Chordata; class Actinopteri; order Cypriniformes; family Gobionidae; genus Pseudorasbora; species Pseudorasbora parva. The sequence continues at coordinate 20,994,302 of NC_090179.1, forward strand.
AATGCCCATCCATCCATTCATCCATCCATTCATCCATCCACCCATCCTTCCATCCATTCACCCACCCATCCACCCTTCCATCCATCCATCCATCCTTTATATTCATGCACACACAAATAATATCAATTTATATCCAGATAAAGAACAAAATGTGCCAAGTAGGAGCAGGAGGAGTGCTCTGGTAGGAACAGGGGTGGGGCCTCTTGCAATAGCCCCGATAAGCCCCGCCCACCAGACTTATTTAAAGGTAAACACATTTGCAAGTGTTGTATATACTATATATTTGACCTTATTCTTGAAGAACATGCATATAACATTCCATTACATTCCATAATATTCTAAAACATTCTTATGCAAATTATCCAATTCAGTTAATTTGGAATGTGTGTAAGCATTATCATGCTTTTATCCGTAATTATGTAAAAATTCTGCTTGTGGATCATGAATTAATAATGAATCATATATATATATATATTTTTTATCTAGGTAGCAGAGGGTGTTCACAACTTAATCCACATACTCTACAGTCTGCAGGTGGGAGTTATTGATTATCCTATAATAAATAGCGGCTAAATGTTTATGTTTTTAATGTATAAATATCATACTCTGATTTTGAAGGCTGCTATAACAATCCAAGACAGCTGTTTTGAAGTTCAAAATCTTCTCCTCCTGGAGGGAGAAGCTCCGCCCCCAAATCTTACTAGTGATTATGATGTCAAAAAGGTTGATGTGGCATTTTTTTTCTCTCTGCATGTTCATTTAAGATCTTTATCCATAATGTGATCGAGTTACAAGTTGATATTATACACTAAAGTAGAGAAGCATGTTTTTCCAGTCCTCCTGCAGACAATGATTATTTACACTTACTACTGCCTCGACAGCAGAGTTTGGAGTGTGGCGTGGTTGGTGGGACTGTGGCTGTGCAGCAGAAAGAACTGGAGCAGAGAGAGAGAGAGCATGCTGAAGTGATGGACAGGCTGGTGAAAGAGGAAGAGCAGTTTGAGGAGGAACTGTGGCTGTTTGAGGAGAATATGAGAAAGCTGAGAGAGGAGGAGAAGAGAGTGATGGAAGAGAGGGAGATATTAAAAGAAGAGGCGAAGAAACTGGTGAAAGAGAGGAAGAGCCTGGAGACACAGATAAGACTCATTCAACATAATTCAAATCATTGTCAAGGCATTCCCCCTTTTAACAAATCACAGGAGAAATGAAGTGCATTTGTGTCTCCATTAATGAGGCCATATGCACATTTACAAAGTCTTGAGATGAGGCCCAATTCACATACTTGTGCATGCTGTTTTGAAGTATAAATAGATTTAATTAATACAATTTTATTTTATTTTAAAAAACATTTCAAATTCATACACTTCATGGTTGAGTGTATAAGTGCATAGCATATAAGTGCATAGAGCGTCATTTGGGGCACAACTTTAGGTCTATTATAGAAAAGGTTTTCATGCTTGATTTAAAAAAAAAAAAAGTACTTATGCAGTACTTATATTCCCAGGGCTCTGGGCTGCGTTTCTCAAAAGCATTGTGATCTAAGTAGATCGTAGAGACCATTGGTGACAAAAGTTCTATGATATTCTTAGGTTTACAATGCTTTGGGGAGACACAGCTCTGTTTAGGTTCTGTCTCTATGAAAAGTGCAATGTTCTCTGATTGGTCAACTGGACCAATGTGTTTTTGGCCAACTGCTTCGAGCGTGTTTTGTAAATGTCCCACCCCTTACCTTAACCGCAAGTTTCAACCCAGTACTAACAAAACTCAACCAGACTCATCCCTTTTTTCTGTGTATGCCTTTTTAAATGAGGAATATTGTGACGTCGGATACATTCCCAGAAGAACATTCCCGGAAGAACTATTCAAGACTAGTAGTTAGTAGTGGACTTTGTGTTTTGTAACTTTGCAGACCTTTTCATGCTCAAACAGCAACATTACATGCTAAAGAAATTTGAAAACGTTAAAAAGCATAATACGACCCCTTTAAAATGTTGATGTGTGTTAAAGGGACATTGCTTTGTTTTACTGGCAGAGCTGGAGACAAGATTAGACAGACCTTCAAGACCCAGATCTAGACCAGGCTGTTCATTTTAAAGAACTAAAACAAGAGAAAAGGCCATATACAGTGCATCCGGAACCTTTTTACAGCGCTTCACTTTTTAAACATTTTATGTTACTGCCTTATTCCAAAATTAATTAAATACAATATTTTTCCCTCAATTCTACAAACAATACCCTTTTATGAAAATGTGAAAAGATTGTTTTAAATCTTTGCAAATTTATTAAAAATTAAAAATCCCATTTTGGGCATTCTTCCATTCTTATTTGCAGGACCTCTCATCAGGTTGTGTGTGGAGCGTCAATACACAGCCATTTTCAGATCTCTCCAGAGATGTTTAATCGGGTTAAAGTCTGGGCTCTGGCTGGGCCACTCAAGGACATCCACAGAGTTGTCCTGTAGCCACTCCTTTGTTATCTTGGCTGTGTGCTTAGGGTCGTTGTCCTGTAAATGAAGATGAACCTTCTTCCCAGTCTGGGGTCCAGAGCACTCTGGAGCAGGTTTTCATCAAGGGTGTCTCTGTACATTACTGCATTCCTCTTTACCTCAACCCTTAGTCTCCCAGTTCCTGCCACTGAAAAACATCCCCACAGCATGATGCTGCCACCACCATTCTTTACTGTAGGGATGGTATAGGCCAGGTGATGAGTGGTGCCTGGTTTCCTTCAGACATGACGCTTGCCATTCAGGCCAAAGTTCAATCTTTGTTTCATCAGACCAGGTAATTTTGTTTCTCATGGTTTGAGAGTCCTTCAGGTGCCTTTTGGCAAACTCTAGTCGGGCCGTCTGGCCACTCTACCATACAGGTCTGATGGATGGAGTGCTGCAAAGATGGTTGTTCTTCTGGAAGGTTTTCCTCTCCCCACACCCACAGTGAAATGCTGGAGCTCTGTCAGAGTGACCATCAGGTTCTTGGTCACCTCCCTCACTAAAGCCCTTATCCCCCAATCGCTCAAATGGGCCAGGCGGCCAGATCTAGGGAGAGTCCTGGTGGTTCCAAACTTCTTCCATTTACAGATGATACAGGGTATTGTTTGTAGAGTTGAGGATAAAATAATTACTTTAATACATTTTCGAATAAGACTGTAACATTACAAAATTTGGAAAAAGTGAAACGCTGTGAATACTTTCCGGATATACTCTATATATAAAATATATATTTAAAAAATCATCATGTTTAATGATGACAATAATACACCAGCGATTGGTTGAGTAAATTATCACATTTAGTACACTGGAAATAGACTACAGTCTTGTCTAAGACCATTAGTCTAGAGCCAGACCAGACATTTTTACATTTTTATGCACTCTCCAGACCAAGATCATGACTCCAACTCTGCTTAGTGGTGAAATTACATCAGAATTTATAGAAAGACTATAAATTTTAATTTAAGGCTTTGGTTGTGACACAGCAAATCATGAGTCAAAAGGAAATTCTGTCATCTCTAGCGTTGTTCTGCTTGTTGACAAATCTTTAACGTTTTCACGTCTGCCACACATTTTGCATTTTGATCAATTTGCATTTATACTATTATGATCAAAAAAATTTTTTTTTAAATGACAGAAATCATACACTCATTTTGAAAATACCACATGGTACCTTTGTAAAATATTTTGAAAGACCCCAGATTTCTACCTTTAGAGAGTGAAGCACCATCTTTATGATAAAATTGGTGTCAAAAGAGTTTTAACTGGTTACAGGCCAGACAGACTGGGGAGGTACGAGTCTTCGCCGCAGCCTGACAACAGAGGAGTCCACACTGGCAGCGGCACGCTTTCCATACTTGTCATCCTCCAGCTGCTGATGGGCAAACTGCAGCTCTGCAATCTCTTTCCCTGAGGATTCCAGATGTTTCCGGAGCATAGTACTGCCCTGAGAGTACAAGGGAAATGTATTTGTAACTGTAAATGTGTTCAAGTTAGACTATAAACCTACACTACTGTTCATAAGATTGGGATCAGTAAGATTTTTGTTTTAATGAATACATTATGCATTAAATTGTTAGAAAATGCTAATTCCAAAAGCTTTCTTTATCAAATAAATGCTGTTTTGAACTTTCTATTCAAAGAATTATGAAAAACATAAATCTTGAGCAGCAGATGATTTATGAATGATCATGTGACACTGAAGACTGAAAATTCAGAATTGCCATCACAGGAATAAATTATATATTTTTTAAAATATTAAAATAGAAAAGTTATTTTAAATTGTAATGGCATTTTACAAAACTACAGTTTTTTTATTTTATTTTTGTCAAATAAATGTTATCTTTTTAAAAAAAAGAATGAGCCTAAGAGACATTTAAAAAACTTTAAAAATTATTACTGACACCAAATCTTTATATTTCAAAAATATGATGTACTATTTGTTCTCTACATTATTATTAAATTGAATTATAATCAATCATACCGTCATATTTTCTTAATGTATTTAGCCATACTATAACTGCATTAACGAAAAATATATTTTAAAAATAATTTCCAAAAAAGTACAATCCATACAATAAGGTTATAGGGCCCAAAGATTAGGAAGTATTGACCTTAATGATTGACAGATCATAAAGGAATTTTGTGAATGTCAGATTACATTGAGCACTCTGACCTGTGTTAGGAGATCGTATTCTGGCAGCCCAACAACTGAATGTCGTCCATACAACTGAGTCATAGGTCTACCTAATCTCTCATGGCAAAAAATATCAGCACTGCAAACTGGGCCCTGCAGGGAGGCAATGAATTCATCTTCATCAATCAGTGAGTGAAAACGAGAAAAGAATGTTAACATGTAGAATGTAGGATATTTAGTGGCACTTTTAGGTTTTTTATAGTGAACTGTGGACTATACATGCATAAGTGTTAAATTACTTATTAAATGTATAAATTAGCTCCAAAGTGACTATAGATAAAAACACACCATAACTCTGCCAAGACTGTAGCCAGCACACTGCATCTGTCGCTGTTTGCGGTAAATGGCCTGTCTCGTGGCAGCTGAGCTCAGTGTCAAATGATGCTGAGGAGGAAGAAAAAAAGTATAAATGTATACCTGAATACAGTACTTTAGATCAAAATTCACATATTCATGCCTTAAAATAGCTTGTAACTCTACATCCTTTTTTCATTTAGTATTCAGACAGAGCCATGAATATGCAAATTAGCGCCGCCTCCACCCATTCACACCAACTCAGACTCAGAGACCCGCTTGCTCAACTTTTACTTAAGTTACTTAAGTTAACGCTGCAAATATCGCTCTCTACAACGTCAGACACATAACGGTAATTGATATGATTATCTTTGTGCTTCACGTTATCAAACAGCAAATAGTTTCAGCTCGTGATCTCAGTCTGCCTTCTAAAAATGATGATCCTAGAAATGCTTTGAACGTCATATAACATCAGTGGAGAAAGGCATATAGTTCAACTTCATCATAACATTTGTAATACATAAATTACCCACTGTATTGCTTAATGTACCTACTTTTTAATAACAGCAGAAAAATATACCAGGATAACCTAGCTGGCTTCTTTTGAGACTCTTATGTTTCAGAGCGGTTATAGTTAATGATATGCTAAAGCCCGCCCACACGTCTACGTAACGATTGGTTACAAGGTAGTTTGTGATATGTCACGTTTTTGGTTCAAATACGTTTAGAAAATAGCCATGGTTTTAACACCGCAGATATACACAACATTAAAACCCGTATTCCTTTCTCTCCAATGTTATCTTATCACACACCTCCAGGTTGATAGTTTCAGTGATTTTCTTCTGCAGCGCTTCACTGGCTGAATGTTGCATATCTGTTTGCTTTTTGATGACATCCCTCATGACTTGTGAAATGTTCTCTCTGAGCTGCTGAGATTCACGTAGTACTGTTGACGAAGAATCCAAAGCCTGTTTGCACTCTTGATGATGTAAGAGACAGAGAAAGATTAGATACCAACAGTTGTTCATTGTCTTCATACTAGCTTCAAATTTGTATAAAAAGTGTGAGAGAGTTTATATAAAAGTGGCCTGGCGTACCTGGAGTAAACGGTCCAGTGGGGTCAGGTTTCAGTGAGAGGGGTGAAGGATAGGTTTTCACACCCGCTGAGAGTGAGCCATGCTGGGGAAGCAGATCTGTTACTTTGGATCTCTCAAAAGCACAGTCCAACAACTGCTTACTGCTCTCAGCCAAAACCTCAAAGTTGAAGAAAAAAAAAAAATCATTTCAATCCTTTAATTGTATGTAAGTTCAACTTGAAACTGTTTTTATCATATTTTTTTCTAATGTATTCCTATGAATATGATATCAAAGCTGTATTTTCAGCATCATTACTCTAGTCTTTAGTCACATGAACCTTCAGAATTCATTCTAATATGATTTGCTGCTCAAGAAACATTTATTATCAGTGTTGAAAACTAATATTTTTGCAGAAACCATTCACATTTCATTTAATTTTACGCTTCTGTGATTAATAAAAGGTTTAAAGATTTTTTTTTATTTGCATTAATACATAAAATTAATACATACAACATTAAATAAAAATATGAGTTGTTTAAAAATTTTTGACAAACCTCAAACATTTGAATGGTAGTAAATTAAATGTTCTTTAAGTTTCTGTCAAAACACTGACATTTTGTGTGAAAAAATTGATCAGGCATATCAACAGGGGTAATTACCGGTTGATTAGCGAGTAGATCTTTCTGTGGGATGCGTTTTCATGAAAATCGAATGTAAAGAATTTTATCTCAGAATTAAATAGATAGATTAGCTTATAATACTTGTCTATGGGTTAAAGGGTAAGTGAAATTAAATCACTAGTTAATACCACTAACAAGGCTCAAAATAGCCTCACACTAACACAGTAGCATAATGAGGGTCCCTACATGCAAACCGAAGCATTGAGAACTTTGTAAGTGTACAAACAGTTTAATAAGAAGATACTTTATAAACACAGTACATTACGCGTTCACGGACAGGCGCCATCTTGGAAAACGAGGCGCCATCTCGACGAGTCGATCCACAAACGCTGTGGTAAGTGAGCTGGTCTATAGGAATTAAGTTTGTGAAATCTAATTATAAGGACATTTTTATTTGTATTTATTTATTTTCTCTGTCACGTTCAATGTTTTCTTCAAGTCAAATTTCATCACTCAGCACAGCGTTTGTGGCTCGATTTGTCGAGACTGTTTTCCAAGATGGCGCCTGTTCGTGAACGTGTAAATGTATGTTTATAAAGTATCTTCTTAGACTAGGTTCATTTCTCACCGGAGTTCTACTTTAAATATGCAGTAAGTTTTTACCTGTTGTTGAGTCAAAGTCTTTCTCAACATGCTCTCCAGTTCTTGTTTTAGCACATTCAGGCCTCTTCGTTCATTGTGTAGAAGATCATCAGCTCCATCCCGTATCTTTAGTGGAAGCCATGATTTTGCACTTTATTTTTCTTTATTCAAAACAATGATATTTAATATAATTTAAGATTCAAATGTGTATCTCTTTTACTCCTTATGGAGTCATATTAAATTTGACCACCACTCACTATACATTAGCTACTCACGGTCTCTGTCGTGGCTGGTCGAAATGTCCTGCCATCAGAGCTTTGCTGGTTGGCCAGTAATGCTTTTCTTAGACTACGGAGTAATTTCTCCAATTGTTCCCTTTGATGCTCCACCCTGGTGCCCTCCTGTGTGACCCTGCTTGCTTGTCTGCGCAGGTGACCCTCCACCTCTCTCACACCCCGCATGTATTCCCCCACCATACTTGTGCTGACCACTGCACTCTGATTACGCAGGGCCGGCGGGGGAAAAGGGCCACTAATGATTCCAGAAGTGAGCTATGAAAGATAAACAAAGCTAGTAGTTATCAGATGCAATGTTGTATAATGAATTTGTAATAGAATTCTACTGAACTGTAAATTTACATTGAGACAGTTGCATAATTCTAGTGTTACATACATTCTAGTGTCATACCTCATTCATAAGTCTGGGGTCTGTAAGATGTTTTTGAAACAATCCTTCCCTCGGGTCATTTTGACCCCAAAATCTTTTTTTCTTCTTCTTTTTTTAATGTAAAAATTGAGTGCCAAGGCCACAAGTCTTTTGTTGCTTGTTGCACTTGAACCACAAATACACACACACACACACACACACACACACACACACACACACACACACACACACACACACACACACACACACACACACACACACACACACACACACACACACACACACACACACACACACACACACACAGTCGTGTTTCCATGTTTTATGGGGACTTTCCATAGGCGTAATGGATTTCATACTGTACAAACTGTACATCCTATCGCCTTACACTGCCCCTGCCCCTAAACCTACCCATCACAGGAAACATTCTGCATTTTTACTTTCTCAAAAAAAACTCCCTATGTATGATTTATAAGATGTTTTCCTCATGGGGACCTAAAAATGTCCCCACAAGGACAAGGATTTCGGATATTGCCATCTTTGTGGGGACATTTTGTCCCCATAACGTAGGGATTACCAGGTCACACACACACACACACACACACACACACACACACACACACACACACACACACACACACACACACACACACACACACACACACACACACACACACACACACACACACACACACACACACACACACACACACACAAACTGACAGGATTCAAAGAGTTTATGTGGCTGTAATAAAAAAAGTAACACATCCTTCCTTCTCGGGTCCATTTGACCCCTTAGGAATGAATTGAATGTGTGAAATGCTTCAGTATATATATATATATATATATATATATATATATATATATATATATATATATATATATATATATATATATATATATATATATATATGCATAAAATTAATAAAAAAATGCTAAAACCTTAACAAAAAAAGGTTTTTTTATAATGTCTACATGTGTATTTGAATGCATTCTGAAGAGATAAACACAAGAACTGACTTTAGAAAACAGTGGAACAGCTCATTTGCTCCATATAGAGCTAAGGCCATCTAGTGGTAAGAGTCATGAAATATAAAATACGTAAAAAATGTTCTCCGAGGTCGGTAAAACACCTAAATTGGACCCAATGTGATATATTGCGAGCTGATTTGAGCTGGTTATTGCATTTATTGGAGAGTTATTTTGAATTTAAGTAGAGAGAATGTTCTTAAATTATATTATGTATTGATCAAATATAGTATTTAATTTTTTTACTCCAAAAATTGCTGCACTACAAATAGAAAAAATATATTATAAAAAAATAAATTATATATGTTTTCTGGGCAAAAAAAGTATAATTTTAGGACATCAAATAATTTTGACCTGCAAGGGAGGGATGCAATATAATCTCACCAAGGCTGCATTTATTTATTAATCAATAATACAGTAAAAAAGTAATTTTGTGAGATAATATAACAATTTAAAATAACTTTTCTATTGTAATATATTTTATAATATACTGCTTGATTGAAATTGATTTCTCAGTGGTCAGTCTGTAGGGAGGCTGGTAATTGTCCGTTATTATAGGTTTGCACAAAAGGAAAGCATTGGAATATTAGGCTATTTTCTGTCCATCTAATATTTTCTGTCACCATGAAATTGAGAGCGCCACAAAGCGCCAGAAAAGTATTCAAAATATAGCCCAACATTAGTAGGCCTACTCATAAACAAGAATATTACGGATACAAACTTAATGTTATTTATTGCGAAAATATATTAAATGTAAGACATATTCAGAATCATAATAACATAATGCTCCTCCTACCTATACAACAAAAATAACTATCCGCAATTATTGGTGCAACAATTGAGAATGAGGAGCTGTCGTCACGACACAGAGCCCCGCCCCCAGAAATCACGGCACCTCCCCCTTCAAAATTGTGGACACCGCACAATTTTTTTCTTTCAATTTTCTTTCAATTTTTAATACCTTTATTAGTTTATTCGTCACGTGACAGCGAGCGACCATGACGTATCTCCTCATTCTCAATATGGAGAAAACGTCATGACGGCGCAACGCTGCATAAGCCAATCAGAAAACAGAACTGTCCCTTTAAGAATATGAGCATGAATGGAGAGATAATGTATGAATTGTCCTTTGTTGTGTATATTTTCATATGCATATTATTGTTCCCTACTTAAGCTTGTAAATTAATATTATTCAGTTAATTTTTATTTTTATAAATCATCGGTAGGCCTACTTCTGAGGTACTTTACCATACTTCCAGTGGGTTTAGGTTGGAATTCTTCTTTCGTTTCCCAGTCATTACGGTGGTCCTTTCCGAGGCCGCTGTTCATGCGGCTGCGGTAGCGCGTGGATGAGTGCAGTTGATCTACGTGCGTTTGACGCGTCAGATCCTCGGCGCGCAGAATGGAGCGGACAGTCGCGTCCCTCCAGCCTTTTGATCCCACAACCACAGCCGGAGGAGCGGACTTGATGGATAGCTTCATGGTCATGGTACTGAACAACAACAGCTTTACCATCGGTGGAAAACTTCGAATAACTCCAAATTGTTTGGGTTTAAAAGTGTTGTTGTCTCCAACGCAACAGTTTCTGAAGTGACCGGGGACGCGCACAGAGCTCTGATTGGGTAACGCGAGACACACTAGTAAATGAGCGTCAATGGTTGCAGTTCATTCAGATCATTCACACTGCAACTCAATCAGTGGAGATCCTGTTACACGATGAGAACGGATAGTGTGCTGTGATAGAACAGACGCCCTAAATTAGTCCGTCACCCCATATAAATTATTAAAATAAAATAAGATTTGACGGATGGAGGCATTACAAAAATGTATTAATAGCATTAATATCTGATATTACAAGGCCTACAATACACATTAAAATACTCCATACTTTGTTTAAAATGTATCTAATATATATATATATATATATATATATACACACACTATATATATATATACACACACTATATATATATATATATATATATATATATATATATATATAGTTAAAAATATATCTAACATAAATAAAAGTCCAGGTGCATTCCAGAGATAAGTACACAAAATTTAGATATTTGAGGCTTTATTGTCAATTAAACCCCTGAGTTCTCAAGAAAGAACATTTAATATTTCAGATATAAAAGAAAACCTCTAACAAAACCTTTAGAACTGCTAAACCCACACAACGTTGAGGCTTCATTTTAAATGTGATTTATGAGGTATGCACCAAATTGTGGGGGGGGGTTCCAGCTTACCCAAATAAAATAAGCACATTAAAAAAACGTCCTTTTTCCAGACAGTCTGTAAATCCTTCTAACAAAAGATTGCACATTTCAGTTGGGACTATAACTGCATCTCAAAAACAAATCAAAACAAGAAAATATTTATAAATACAGGACAAATAAAAGAGCACATGGAAAAGAACAAGAGGGAAAAGATAAATCAAACAATAAGAGAAAAGCAGCATTCAACATATTCAGCATAATCAATAAAACAATTTAAACATTTAATAATAATAACAATAATAATAATAATTAAAGGCTGTGGGGATTGTAGGTTATGGGAAAATAATTATAAGATAATAATAAGCAAAGAATGTATGAGTGATGAAAAGGCACGTGTGTAACTATGTAAATCTTCAACCACAATATGACGGTGTGGGAAGTAATCAGAACATTTTATGGCTGCATTCAATCAAAATGACTAAAGCAATCTGTAATGGTCCAGTCATAAATTCATATAAACTAAAATAATATTTCATTATATACCCTCAACCTCCTCAAAAGTTCAGTTGAGAGCAATATGGTAGAACATAAAAATGGCACTATTCACAACTTACTGTACACATTAGCCTGTCTCATTTCCTTGACTGAACTAAAGAACTACAGTAAGAATTTAACACAAGTGAGGATCTGATTCAGCTTCTAAACATTTAGTGCAGCAAACTGAAAGATATCTGAGAGAATTAAGACATGGCAGTCAATTAACAATATACTTGTGCAGTTCAGTATAAACAGAGTATCATTAAACTCTCAGCGTGTGTTTAATTACGCTCTCACAGTGTGTGTTTGAGGGCTGTCTTGGGTCCAAGTCTGCTAGAGATGTTTTGCTTTAGCTCTGATAACACGCCATCCCGCTCCTCTAACTCCAGAAGAACTTGCTATGAAGGGCAAACCAAAAATATCACATCATTAATTTGTGCTCGAAGTGAAATGTACACACATACAGTCAGTACAGGCTCTATAAAAGTTATTTACCTCTATAAGTTTATCTCTCTTTTGAAGATTGTCTCTCAGTTTTCCTTCTTCAAAAGCCCTCTCCTTATTTTCCTTCTTCCACCCTAGTTCAGCCTCCTTCTTCTCCTTGGTTTTCTCTCTCAGCTCCTTAAGTGTGTCTTTGAGTTGCTCTGATAGGGTGGTGATGGCACGTTTGTGATTTTCTCTTTGGTCCTGAAAGAACATGGATGCGTGTTAATGAAAACTTACAAACGAGATCTTGAGAGTGCACTGGTTTGGAAGTTTAAATAATGGCCAGAAAGTGATTACTGGTAGTGATGCAGCAAAATGTTATATTTTAAACCAAGATGTTTCTATGCTGTTTTCAGTTGATGTGTGTACAAAACTTCACTGAGCATTATTTGTAGTGTGCCTACTGCCTACCATCCAATAATAAACAATAATTTTGTGCTTTGTACTTTTGACATGAAAAAATCTAAGCCATCAAATCTCTTCAATTTTATAATGAAATTAAAACAATAAATGCTGTTTTAATACTCTCTAATGGGGTGTGAAAGATTATGGTATAGCGCCAATGTTCATTGCTACATTTTTACAGTTTTATTTTCGGTTTCAATGTTTCAGTAAAAAAAATATTTCAATGCATCATTAGTTACTGGTGATAGCCAGAGCAATGTTTGTACACACCACTAGGTGGCACAACTGCTTTTGTGTTGTATTACGAAATAGAAGAATTTCAGATTGAGATGTTCAGGACACTAAAAACAATTAGCAATAAGTTTTGAAAAAGTCACAATTGTGGAAAAATGTATTTGATTTGATCAGACGTTACCAGTAGGAGATTTTCAGCATAGGTTAAGGCAGAGGAAAGTCTTGAGATCTCCCGCAACATGCTGGTGCTGAGCTCCTCTCTATCTCTGAAGCTGGCCACAAGCAAAGCTTCTTTCTCTCGCAGTTGATTGACCAATCCAGCCTCAGCTCCACCCCCATCCAATCCCCGTCCAATCAGAGAGTCAGAGAGTGCCTATGAGGAAAAAGTGAATAGTTGACTATTGGAAATTATACATTAACTATATCAACTGCTCTTTGTGAGAGGTCAAATCAGACAGCGAGAGGGAATAAGGCCAAATCTACCTGCACTTCTTTGCGTGAACTCTCAAGTGCCTCCTTTAGTTGGGAAATATAGTCTTTGTTATCCTTCACCAGTGCAGTCAGGGCTGAATCTCTCTCTTTCCACACTTCCCATTCTTTCATCATCTCCAGTTGGGATCGATCGCGCTCTGAAAGCTCGACACGGAGGTGCTATTTGAAGATACAAAACATTGATTTTCTTCTCAAATAAAGTTGAAGGCCCAATAATTTACACCATTTATTGACTTTGTTTTCACAATGTTAACCGTTAAAACTATTGTACAACTAAAAACATTGCATTTTAAGAGCTCGGTTTTCTGTAGAAGTGCCATCAATGGCTCATTTACTAAAAAATGTATAGCACTCGTGTATAACAGCAGCAGGCTAAATCACCAAGTGATTGAGTAAACATATGTAGCGTTGAATTAGAGCACTGTTTGTTTAACTCACGTTAATTACATCCTGGTTACACTGGAGCACAGTGTTGAGTGTGATGAAGTCTCTGTCTCGCTCTCTGCCAGCGTTTCTGACGGCCTGCAGCTGTTTCTCCAGGGCTTTCTCTCTCTCGCTTGCATCTGACAGCTGAGCCTCTAAGACTGCCTGATTAAAGTGAAGTAAGATACGGTGAAGTAAGATTTAAAAAAAAAAAAAAAAAAAACCTTTGTTATGCTTACCTAAACATCATTTATTTGATTAAAAATATAAAAAAACATTAAAGTTGTAAAATTATATTACACATTAAATAAGTATATTATTTTAAAGTGTAATTTATTCTGGTGATGTTAAAGCTGTATTTTTAGCATCATTACTCCAGACTTCAGCGTCACATGATCCGTCAGAAACCATTCTAATATGCTGATTTGATGCTTAAGAATAATTTATTATTCTTTATTATTATAATAATAATTTATTATTCTATTATTCAGTGTTAAAAAACAGTTGTAATGCTTAATATTTTTTAATTTATACAATTAAAAAAACATTTTTATTTGCATTGATGCATGTTTACTAAAAGTATTAATTAAAAAAAAAATGAATTACAAACCTCAAACATTTGTATGGTAGTGTACATAAAAGTCCTTTAGTTCTTTAGTATAATTTTATGGCATCTTATAAAAGAAACTGTCAAAACTGACATTTTGTAAGAAAACATGCATGGGCTTCAGGCATAATATCTTAAATATGCAGCAAGGCATATTTTAAAGTCTTTTTCAACATGCTCTCATTGTCACGTGATCATTCAGGAATCATTCTTATTTTGTGACTATCAGTTTTGAAAACTGCTTAATATTTTGTGGAAATATCTAATACTTTTTCTTAGTTAAATAGAAATGATTCTTAGATCAATAGAAAGCTCAAAAGAACAATTTTTATTTTAAATACATTATGTATTGTTACATTATGATGTTTACACTCACTTCTGATTAACAATGCATCTTAGGTGAATAAAGCATTAATTTGTTTACTAAAAAATATATTAATCCCAAACATTTGAACAATAGTGCATATACAACTGAGAAAGAAAAACATCTATATAAAAATATATAAATATATAATATATTTGTTTAATTATTATTATTTATATATATTTGTATTATTTTTTATTATATGATGCCGTCAAGAGGACAATTGACTCAAAGCGACTAAATAATGTTTTTATTGACTTTTAAATAATGCCATCAATTTTATGATACGATTAGGGTTATTGATTATAATTTGTCTTAATTTATAACTCACCTCACGTTCACTGCGTGTATCAGTCACTGCACTGGCCAGTTTTTTGATGAGTCTGTCAGTGTCCTCTGATTCCACTCCCTGCTCAGCACACAGCGTCTGGATCAAAGTCACACATTCCTGAAGAGGGGAGAGCACAGAGTTCACCGACCTCCACACAAACTGTTTTTATCCTGAATCTATAATGAGTTTATCAATAAAGTACTCACCTGGATTACGTTCTCTCTGCTGTGTAGTGATTGGCTGAGACTGTCTATGAGGTCATTTTTATTCTTCAAACTGGTCTGTATGGCCAAAACAGATCAGATAGGTATTAGTCTCACAAACAGGCATTATTCCCAGCAAGATGACTCCATGTCATGCCTGAGGGACAGTTCATGGCATTGTGGCTACTTGTGACTGCATTCCACTAGTGTTATATAACTGCTATTACTTCACACAATGAAAACAATAATTTAATATCCTCAACCCAGCAGGCACCAGTGCTATAAAATACAGCACTCTGTAAAATGTTGAATTAAGGTAGATCATAAAAGAGCGGTTACATACAGTGGCCACGAGAAAAGTATTTGGACACTTAAGTCACACTTAATCCATTGCATTATATAACACCACATCAAGTTTAGCTGTAAACAAGTGCTCAGAAGTACTCAGACTTCTCTCTTCGGATACATTTTTTAAAAATGAAGTGAAAACAACTGGTGTCAAGATGATTTTTAGCTGATGTATGTATGGGTAAGTAAGGAGCCGTTCACACAACACCATTTGAGGGACTGAAAATGCAAACTTTAAAAACGGGTTTCAAAGTGCAAGTTTTTGAAACCGATACAGTTATCATCTCTGTGTGAAAGTACAAAAACAAGAAATTTGTGAAAATTATGCTACAGTTTTTCTTTTACAAGATTACATCGCCAACTACTGGCCTGACATGCATAATACAGTGTTTTTAGCCGCTATCGTGGATCCGTGTGAACGAGGATCGTTTTGACAATGTTGTCTTCTGTAAGTGAAAAACACAGAAAAAAATTGTGTATTATCAGTTCTCCTCAGATGAGAGAAAACTTTGCTATTTTGTCATTTAATGTAATGAAGGCCACTGTATGAATTAATGATCCTTGATATTTAGTTGAAAATATACATTTAATACATGACTAACGCCGCATTCACACGGGGCGTAGGCGTTAACGCTTGACGGAGGGCGTGGCTGAAGCTGGGTGCTGACGCGATCGTCATAGTGACAACAGCCAATCACATTAACTTGCCGCTTGGACCAAAACACAACACAAAAAGTTGGTTGTATGTGCGAGTGCGATTGCCCGTGTAGTTGTTGTCAGCGCACTGCACAGGTGCACGAAGCTGTTAAGTACATTAAATCCTGAAAAGGCGCCAACAGCGGGAAGAATATCACTTAGTGGTCCAAGAGCTGCGTCTGGATTTTTAACGGTCTATGGTCTGGATGGTTCACGGAGCAGTAATGAACGCAATTGGCTAGCGTCTGCTGTAGGATATTTGCATACGGCGATCTGATTGGATGACGCCTGCGCTGGCGCTTGAAAAGTTGAGAATTCTTCAACTTCTGCCGCTTGCAACGCGAGTGAAGCGCCGCGACGGAACCCACAATTCAGTTCGGCAACGGATGATGTCACCCATTCAAAGTAAATGGGAAGCGTTAACGCCTACGCCCCGTGTGAATGCGGCGTAAGACTGAAGCGAGAAAAAGATTGAAGTGAGAGAAAAGCACATCAAAATGCAAAAGCTGAAAAGCCTGTTATGAAAGAAATGGCAACTAAAGCCCAGGGCAAACTCCTCTGGTTTGGGAAGATTCTTGGAGAAGGTGTGTGCGCGCGTGGGCAAACCTAATCTTTTAAAAGACATCCACACACCTTCTGTAATATGCCCTATACAAGGCATCATTTGAAACCAAATTAGAAAGCAAAAAGTCAACAAAAGATTAGGAGAAGGTGCGTCTCAGGCGTGCTGTGCTACGTCTCTAAAACACAATGCACACAGAGCATACTTCATTCCACCATGCCATTAAACTTAATTATCCCGGCCTCGTCTGGCTCACCACTTGTGGAGACTTCGACTGCTTGGCAGGAGCATCAGTTGCTGGT
Source organism: Pseudorasbora parva (assembly GCF_024679245.1). Classification (NCBI taxonomy): domain Eukaryota; kingdom Metazoa; phylum Chordata; class Actinopteri; order Cypriniformes; family Gobionidae; genus Pseudorasbora; species Pseudorasbora parva. Next base: position 21,011,524 of record NC_090179.1, read on the forward strand.
TTGTTGGTCTCCCTGAGCTGAGCCTCAAGAGTTCTGATGCGAGCCTGAGCTTGAACGAGTTGTTCACGCAACTGCTTCACGGCAAGGTGCACCCGACCTGCAGACGACTGAAAAAAGAGAGATAAAAATTAACATCAATTTATGAAAAAGCGGTTAAACATTTTTATAAAACAGTCCGACATGCCTCACCTCTCTTTGTAATGGCATAAAGTCATCTTTTAGCTCCGTCAGGATGTCGTTCTCTTCTTCAAAATCATCCTCCGTTCCATTGTCCCCCTCTCCGAAATTCAGGACCCTCACTAACCCTGCTTTCAGCTCTACCTCATCCTTCCCATTCTGCACGTCCCCTCTGCCCAACACAGGAATACGACTTCCAGCAGGTGACCTAACTGGCTTTCCTTCAATTCCCCTCAACTCTTTGAAAACTGCGTTTATAATGGCCGAATGTTCCTCTGGCCAAGCAAACACATCAGTGCCATCTATTGAGTCCAGCGATTGGACGGAGGTAGTGCGGGATCGAGAACGCAAAGAATGACAGGAACCGGACAGCGAGGCAGGGCTTGACCTGACAGATGGCACACTCAACCAATTAAGAGGCATGCTGCAGGATTTGTCTCGAGAGAGGCCCAGTGACGTGAAGGCTTCATCGGGCAAGTGACGTGGAATCCCACAAACGGACTCATAGTCCGAGTCGGACACCCTCAAGGAGTCACAACACTCACACTTCTTGCCTTGATGACACCGTTTCCCGGTTTTCCTAAAATATGGACATGACTCGGCTTTCTCGGACCACCATTCGTACTCAGAGAGGGCCATGTTGTCCCTCAGCATTTCACGGTATCCTTCCCCTACGGAATCCTTCCTGTCCCCTTCATCCTCACTGGAGCTCCCTTTTCTCTTTGAACGAGAAGGGTGGCGCTGATCGTACAGGCTTCGCACCCATCGCCTAATCTTGTCCCTTTCCTGAGTGAGTTTCTGGAGTCTCTCACTCGACAGCATTCTGACTCGGGAGATAACGGTGTCGAACTTGAAAACTCGCTCCAGAACAGACACACACTTGCCACATAAAAACTCCCCCTGACCAGCCCCACGTGGTACAGGCTGCTCTAATATGTGTGTCAGCACACAGAGCAGGTCGATTCCTTTCGTAGGGGTGAGCAGGCCACGAGATTTCGAGAGCGAATGGGAGGAGCTGAGAGATAAAGTACTACCTAGAAATAAAAAAAGAACATAAAATTAATTATGCAGCAATATGCATTTTTCCCCTTAGTTTTATTTGAACATTTAAAAAAATTATTGAAAATCAGTAACACCAATCAAAAGTAGAAATGTGCTCTGCAGTTCATACCCCATGGGCTGCTTTGTGCTGATCTGGGCAAGCTTCCCTTGCTAGAAAAGTCTGTTGGGGTCTGAGGTTGTGCCCCCTTTCTGTTCTGACCTGCATACAACCATCGCCGCTGGTTACCCTGCAGGTCACTCCCACAGATGCGGCATCCTTCATTTTTACCTCGCGTAGTCATCATAAATACAGCAGGTGCCCTATAATAATAATAAACTAATAATAAATAAATATTAAGAGTTTTTTTATTTTTTTATTTTATTTGTTTATTTGTCAGGGACAATGCAGTGCACATTATTACATACATAATTATCATAGACAAGCCACAACAAAAAATGTGTAGATGTGTTGCATAAAAGGTTTCTAGCCAATAGGCTAATTTGCAACCCCAGTCCCTGGTCAGGCCTTTCTAAAAACATATACCCAAATTATAACCACATTACACAAGACAACACATCATATCCCACACAGACAATCCATTAGAACTAAAATAGCTCAATGTCCACATATTTTATTTTCTTTCAGCCAGAATTTCACCTTTCTATTAAATGTTTTCAGGTCCGTTTCTGTTTTTATTTCTGTTGGTAAATCAGTTTGGCTATATCATACCAAATAAAAGAAATGCACAATAGGTGCTGGATAAAGCCAAGGCAATGATATCTGCTATAAAATAAGTTAAATAATAATTTAAAGGGATAGTTCACACCAAATAATAATCATAATATAATATATACACACATACATACATTTTATTTATATATATTTTCTCTACACACCTGAGCAAGTCTATCAGTAGTTGTACTGTATGGTTGTCCTTTGACTGGGGTGAATCCAGTGAATGACAGCCCACTCTCCTCTACTGACAGTCAATGTTTACATGGGCTGGGCACATTAACCTTGAGCACTAAACACACACACACACACACACACACACACACTTCAAAATCTGATTATTTACTCAATGAATTTTGAAAAAATATAAATGCTTTATGAAAACAAACTTGATGACATAATTTAAGTTGATGCTACACTAGCTTTGTTCACCCCCCAAAAAAAGATTCATCAAAATAATTTACTCTCATCATGTTTTTATAAACCTGTATGACTTGCTCCTTTCCTTGGAACACAAAGGGAAATGTCAGACACAACGTTAGGACTGACAGCCACAGTCACCAGCCACTGTCCTTGCAACTTTTCAGTGGCTGTCAGTCTGACTAACATCTCTGTTCCACAGAACCAAAGAGCTAAAGATTGGAACAATATCAGATGTCACTAGTATTTATTCTTTTGGGGTGAACGATTACTTTAAATCAAATCTATGAAAGACTAACACGAGCGCTTTCAATTCAAGGCGCAGATTGAAAACATAAATAAATTATGTAAAAGTGACGCGTTGGCAGAGAACTTTCCACACGATGACTAATCCCAGCAACCCGGTTATACTCTCGTGTGCTCATTCAAATATGATTTTAAAACTTTAACCCGCGCTTTGAACGCTGATATGATATGAACGCGATACTTACTTTTGACTCCGATGTCATATGACCCTGCAGAGGACAACACATGATATGATAGACCAAACCACTCTTCAACACTGTCGTCAACTGGCTTGATAAGTTGCGAGAATCGATTTTATCTAATTCCAATCGCAAACGTACAGCTCGAGTCGCTTACCGAAGCTCAGGAAGTGTTTCCTCGGTCTCGACCAGGAGCTCTCTCGCGCCGCGCGTCCGCTCTACCTTGCAGACGTCATCATAAATACCTGTTTAAGCACGCAGCTGCGTGGCGCACTCCAGCTGTTGCACAACCATGCGCGTTACAAACGAGACCTAAATATATATATATCTATACTAGATTTAATATATATTTATACAAGATATTTCTATTGTAAGTAAACAATAGAGTTTTTATTTATTATTATTATTATTATTTTTATTATTTGATGAATCTTACTTTAGAGTTTAGATTCATCAAATAATCCTGCAAAAAATGAATAAAACATAATAGAATATAAGAAAAATATTAAGCAGCATAATTGTGTCCAACATTGATAATAAATCAGCATGTTTAAACGATTTTTTGGGGATCATGTGACACTGTAGTAGACTGTAGTAACGGTGATGAAAATGCATCGTTGCATCACAAAAATGAATTACATTTTAAAGTTTATTAGAATAGAAACACATTATTTTAAACTGCAATAATATTTTGCAATATTATTATTTTTTTCAGTATTTTTGATCAAATAAATGCAGGCTTGATGAGCATAAGAGATTTCTCTCAAAAAACATCTTAAATAGTAACGTTTCCAAACTTTTAACTGGTAGCCTAATATGTATAAAGAAATAAATAAAATATTTAGATGTAGTAGGCTATGTGAACCCCTTGCAAAATCTGTGACAATGTGAATGCTTTTAACTAAATAAGAGAGATATAGATACAATTATTTATATTTCACATATTCTGCAAGCAGTTCACATACTTTTTCTTGCAACTGTGTATATACATACATTATATATATATATATATATATATATATATATATATATATATATATATATATATATATATATATATATATATATATATATATATATATATATATATATACAGGTCCTTCTAAAAAAAATAGCATATTGTGATAAAGTTCATTATATGTAATGATAAAAATTAAACTTTCATATATTTTAGATTCAGTGCACACCAACTGAAATATTTCAGGTCTTTTATTGTTTTAATACTGATGATTTTTTTTACAGCTCATGAAAACCCAAAATTCCTAGCTCAAAAAATTAGCATATCATGAAAAGGTTCTCTAAACAAGCTATTAACCTAATCATCTGAATCAACTAATTAACTTTAAACACCTGCAAAAGATTCCTGAGGCTTTTAAAAACTCCCAGCCTGGTTCATTACTCAAAACCGCAATCATGGGTAAGACTGCCGACCCCACCCTGTCCAGAAGGCCATCATTGACACCCTCAAGCGAGAGGGTAAGACACAGAAATAAATTTCTTAAACGATATAGGCTGTTCCCAGAGTGCTGTATCAAGGCACCTCAGTGGGAAGTCTGTGGGAAGGAAAAAGTGTGGCAAAAAACGCTGCACAACGAGAAGAGGTGACCGGACCCTGAGGAAGATTGTGGAGAAGGACCGATTCCAGACCTTGGGGGACCTGTGGAAGCAGTGGACTGAGTCTGGAGTAGAAACATCCAGAGCCACCGTGCACAGGCGTGTGCAGGAAATGGGCTACAGGTGCCGCATTCCCCAGGTCAAGCCACTTTTGAACCAGAAACAGCGGCAGAAGCGCCTGACCTGGGCAACAGAGAAGCAGCACTGGACTGTTGCTCAAATTTTGCATGTCATTCGGAAATCAAGGTGCCAGAGTCTGGAGGAAGACTGGGGAGAAGGAAATGCCAAAATGCCTGAAGTCCAGTGTCAAGTACCCACAGTCAGTGATGGTCTGGGGTGATGTCAGCTGCTGGTGTTGGTCCACTGTGTTTTATCAAGGGCAGGGTCAATGCAGCTAGCTATCAGGAGATTTTGGAGCACTTCATGCTTCCATCTGCTGAAAAGCTTTATGGAGATGAAGATTTCGTTTTTCAGCACGACCTGGCACCTGCTCACAGTGCCAAAACCACTGGTAAATGGTTTACTGACCATGGTATTACTGTGCTCAATTGGCCTGCCAACTCTCCTGACCTGAACCCCATAGAGAATCTGTGGGATATTGTGAAGAGAAAGTTGAGAGACTCAAGAGCCAACACTCTGGATGAGCTTAAGGCCGCTATCGAAGCATCCTGGGCCTCCATAACACCTCAGCAGTGCCACAGGCTGATCGCCTCCATGCCACGCCGCATTGAAGCAGTCATTTCTGCAAAAGGAGTCCCGACCAAGTATTGAGTGCATAACTGAACATAATTATTTGAAGGTTGACTTTTTTTGTATTAAAAACTTTTCTTTTATTGGTCGGATGAAATACTGTATGCTAATTTTTTGAGCTAGGAATTTTGGGTTTTCATGAGCTGTATGCCAAAATCATCAGTATTAAAACAATAAAAGACCTGAAATATTTCAATTGGTGTGCAATGAATCTAAAATATATGAAAGTTTAATTTTTATCATTACATTATGGAAAATAATGAACTTTATCACAATATGCTAATTTTTTGAGAAGGACCTGTGTGTGTGTGTGTGTGTGTATATATTTAAACACACATCTTGCAATCATTATTTTTTTATTACAATGACATTTTTTACAACGATTTATTTATCATTAAAACTAAATTAGACCTGTATTATCTATATAAATTGAATTTGAAAAAGGACAAAATCACCTGCTCATAATATACAAACTGATTTTTACATAAATAGAAAATGGCTAGACAACTACTGCAGAAAATCATTAATTGTGACAGATAATAAATGATCACATTCTGTTATAGCAAAGAAAATATCTTAGGTAATTAATAAGAGTCATAATCTTGATTTGGCACAAGACATGATTACTTTTATAGGATTGTGCATATGCATGTGAGAACATCAGTTTCTTTCTTTCCGTCTCTGTAGATTAGGTGAGCCACTTGTCTATGCAATTCTGGTAGACTGTGAGGTTTGAATGCCAGGATGTATGTTTAACACCAGGGACGACACACTTGACCACGGCTCCTTTTGAGTTTAATGTTTTCAGGCCAAAAGCATCGCTTAGATACCACTGGGGAGAGTGAAAAATGGTTAGGATAACTAAACCAGCAAATAAAAACCATGCCTTGAAAATGACCACAATAAAAACGCTTCCACTCACATCCTGCTTTTCCATCTCAACCACAGTTTCATTACTGTCATAAAAGCCGAAAATACTGTAGGGAAAAAAAGAGATTAACAGTAAAAGATATGAAACTAGTATTATTCGAGACCTCAATTTAAGAGATGGCAAACTTGCTATAATAAGGGAACACATAATCCTATAAGACCTTTTAAAGTTCAAACGTCAATCTAAATATTTCTCAAATTCATTCCGGTTGACTGAACTGCCACAGATTTAGTATTTAGCTGCATGTAAGGCATGTCAAACTCTGATAAACCTTAGAAGCTCAATATCATGATAAAAAAAATGCAGAGCAAGGTTATTATTGTTAACTAAATTATTAAAAACTTTTCTACACTGTATAAAATATGATCAATAAGTATAATTGTATAAATATAATATATAATTATATAATTTATAATAAAAAATAAAAGCTCATTCAAATAATAATAAAACTAAACCAACTGATGCAGAGACCTTGACTCCCATGGTGTAATAACGCCGTCATCTGGTCCGCCGATCAGCACCAGCGTCTCTATGCGCAAGAAGCTGTCTCGCCACGCTGCGAGGGAACAGACGCATACAATACAACATGACTCAGAGCCACTGAACTGAAAATGCACAAAAATCTATCTCAGCTGCACATAAACACAGGTGACCAGAAGTCATGTAATCTTAAATGACCTGTTGAGTGTGCATGCTCTATCTCTCCATTCAGTGGAGCCAGAAAGTTGCTGCTCTTTAAGAATCTCTCTCTTTGGTGTGGATCTGCAGAGAAAAAAAGACGAAGGATAAGATGCGCTGTAAATCAAATGAAATGCAGAACAGTGAACAAATTCTTTTGTGAAAGTGACACATCTGCTTACCATTCCAGTAGTTGCAGATAGATATTTTTTGTCCACATGTAGTGTAACAAAAATGGTACAGTCTTGACTTGATAAATTTAGGTAAAAAGTATTTCAAATAACATGAATCTGTAAAAGCATGGATAAAGAACTTTTTTAATGTGTATATCGTTTCTGTAGAGAAAAAGAGATGTTGTGGTGAGTAATTTAGGGAGGATTGGACTGACCTCCATACTGGCCGGCTAGTGGCGAAGACAGGACTATCAGAGAGTGAACATTGTGTTCAGGAAGGGTAGCAAGAACTCCTCGACATATCAAACCACCTGAAAAAATGAGAGTTAAATTACAAGAGTCAAGATTACACTACCATTCAAAAGTTTGGGGCTAGTAAGATACAATTTTTTAAAGAAATTAATACTTTTGTTCAGCGAGGATACATTGAATTGATCAAAAGTGACAGTAAAGATTTTTAAATTAAAAATGTACTGCAAATAAATGCAGCCTTGGTGAGTGGTATAACAAACATCATGTGATTAGAGTTATGAGTTTAGATGACCTTGTGAGAAGCATATGAGATGGACACCATCTTCAGCGCTCTTCATGATGGGTCTGATGGCCTCCTTGAAGTCATCTACCTGTTGCCACATTGGTTTCATACTGGCAATGTAGTCATACAGGGCTAGCGTGGTCACATTGGTACCTGGATGAGACTAAAAAGTGAAAAGAGAAGTTGGTAAGTTTCATCCTAGATAAAAAAGGAGAACTATGTGCCAAATGTGGTGATGTGAAACAACTTAAAAAATGCTTATGCAACTCAGATCTTAGATTGTGGTTTTAATAAGGCAGGTGTTTTTTTCTGCATTTTTAAAACACACTTTTGACCAAAAATGTACATCAAAAATGTTATGTAAGTTGTATATATATTTTTTACCCATTTTACCTAAATTTTGAATTTACCCATTCAAAATGTTATGCAAGTTTTATGTCATTTAAATTAAATCTGTAAAAGATTTGTACACACACACACACACACACACACACACACACACACACACACACACACACACACACACACACACACACACACACACACACACACACACACACACACACACACATATGTTATGTAAGTTGTATGTATATATATATATATATATGTATTTGTTATATATATATATATATATGTATGTATGTATGTATTTGTTTTATATATATATTATTAACAAATATATATATATATATATATATATATATATATATATATATATATATATATATATATATATATATATATATATATATAAAAATACATACAACTTACATAACATATATGTGTGTGGGTGTGTGTGTGTGTGTGTGTGTGTGTGTGTGTGTGTGTACAAATCTTTTACAGATTTAATTTAAATAACATAAAACTTGCATAACATTTTGAATGGGTAAATTTGGGATGGATGGATGAATGGGTGGATCGATATATAGATAGATCTTACCTGACTGATAAATCTCGCCAACATCTCGAACTGTTTGGGTCCATCAAATATCCCGTGAACAATAATTACTGGTCTGTATCCCACGACGGAAAACAGTAATACAGCACATATAATAACACATGGTGTGCAGCCATCACTTATCAATCCCCCCATAGATGTACTTCTTCAACAATGTCTTAAAACAATCACTAAACTGAAATCAAATAGAATTTCGGCAATTGTATTTTTAAAGAGTGTTATATGAGACGCCAGAGATGTAAGCCTATATCTTAGACGTTTATGGTATCGTTGTTCCGCTTGTGATGGTTTGTCAGAGGTGAAGTGATGCTTTCATAGACCGCTTCCTCTGTCTCATCAGTTTATCGGAAGAAATGAAAGCAACACGCAAACATTTCATATTGTTATAAGAGAATATTTCACATTGTTTACACATTTACCTCTTTTTTCTTGAATGCTATCGAATGAGATACAAGAGTGTCTAGAACTTCAGCTTTTTTTGCTGAACAAACTTTGCTGAGCACTGCATCTACTACTTAAAGCTACTCGTCATTGGTTAGACTCGTACATGTTGTTTAAAAATATTTAAATATTTCACATTTGAACATTCTTTAAAATTTGCATAAAATGAAGCAAAGTTTATTTACATGTTATATTATGGTCTAAATAATAAAAAGTGCACGTGTTAGGGTTATCCGTGTTAACGATATTAACAGGTTCACCATAAGCAGAACACATCTGGTTCTCTTTGAGCTTCACGCTGGACTTGTATTTTGACATGAAGTATACACGTGTTTTTCTATGGTTCTGGTTTTGTCAATACAGGATTAATATCTCAGGACTCGGTAGAAACAGTTTAAAACTATTGTATACAAGCATTTGGTAATTTAAATAAACACACATAAACATCTATACATTTTTTAAACATGCCTTGTAGAATAATCACAAATAAAACCTCCGATTTATGTTGAGAAAACTAACCGGTACCACGTGACCACGCCATCAGTTTTCGCCGGCGAAAATGTACTTTTCACAAAAAATACTCTGATCTGTTATCATCATACCAGGCCAGTAGCAATAACTACTACATCGTTTGACCCGACCTATTTCACGCCAATTACCTTTCCACTCGCTTATTTTATTTTATGTCTATGGCCTTTTGAACGTTTAACTCAGACCTTTATTTTGACAAGTCGCGTTTAGAATACAATGACCCGGAAGTATCGTTGCGTTAACGTTTGTTTTTCATAAACTAAAGCGTGTGGAGGGCAGGCACTACTAACGTAAGTGTAATATTTCTTGTTAATTGTGACGCAGTCGTGTTTGTTATTGTGTATGTGCTTGAAACAGAATAACGTTACTGCATGTTCATGGTGCGTTTGATTTCATGGGTACAGATCTTCAAAAGTACTAACGTTAGTCAATAAATTAAAAAATATCTAGTCTAGTGTTGTTGACTTGCTGTTCATTTCCACGATCAACATCGGAATAAAACAATCTCAGTCTCTTGCTCCAAATTGTTCTTTTGATCATAATTTCATTTGAAATAAGGCTTTACTGCTTAGTTTTCAAATATTGAACATAACAGTTACAGTTGTGAACGTAAAGCAGTGTTTAGATTTTCTCAGTTTTATTAATTTGCGGATATTGCAGTTATCTAACGTTAGTAAATATTTGCCCTCTGATGTTGCTGCTCCTAAAGATTTAATGTTATTTAAAAAAGACACCGCCTCATAATGGCAGACCTTTGGGTCGAAACGTTGTCTTTTTAAATAAATCTTTGGGAGCAGCAACAGCAGTGTGCAGATGTTTGTTTACTTCGATTTATGCTTTCTTGAATCTGGTAACTTACCTGTAAAAGTTTTAATTGGATGTGAGCACAATTCTTTTATTGCACAGTGATGGATGGATGTATTGTGATTAATTTTATATTATGTTGAATTACATGTTGACTCAGTAAGAATAGTATAAAATGTGTTATGTTTTTGTGTCCAGTCACAATGGCCAATCTGGAACAGTGGGTTAGTGACCAGCTCCATGACATCCTAGGTTTGAGTGACAGATATGTGGCTCAGTTCATGATCGGTCTGGTGCGGAAGTCTTCTGGACCTCAGGACTTTGTGGCTCGGCTTGAGCAAACTGGAACCATTGACATTGATCAAAGAATCACAGCGTTTGCACATGAGCTGTACAACAAAGTATGTTTTCAAAATCAGACAGTATGTTTAATGGAATTCCTAAACTAAGACATACATTTACTCTACATATCTATCCATTTCAGGCTCCGAAAAAACATGTGGCAGAAAAACCTGCCCGAGCGATAGAACGACAAGTCATGGAAATGGAGAGAAAGAACAGAACTTACACTCTTCTGGAGGACAGTGAGAGTGAAGGAGAGACAGCTAAAGAAAGAGGAAAAGAGAAGAAAAGCAAAGACCGGGAGAAAGGAAAGAAGAGGAAAAACCTCAGGCAGAAACGAGAGGAAAGTCCATCGTCCAGTGAAGAGGAGAGGAAAAAAAGGTGATTTTGATACTCAAAAACCAGATTTCAATCTTTTAGATGCCAAAGACCCCTAAATATGATCCATTATGTGTAGGGTTGCCACCTATGTCTGATAAAAAACCTGGACATATCGATGACCTGACCAACCGCTTTGCTCACAAGGGAAAATGTCCATTAGACCCATTTTTTTGTCTGGTTACTTGAACGCGACTCTGATGTTTCTTCATTTTAGCATGATCATCCAAAGTAGTGATGGGGAGTCGACTCCAAAAGAGTAGATTCCTCGACTCTGAATAGTCCCAGAGTCGGGGTCGACTCCAGTACTGGAATCGACTCTCGGTGTCGACTCTGTTGCTGTGTCCGAAATCGCTCTTTTTCACTGAATTTCACTGAATCTCTCATCTAAAATGCAGCGAGGTAAAATGAAGCGAGCCGTGAGGTAATACACTGACGTCGTGTACACCGCGTCAGAGAGCTGTCGCAGAAACTGTCACACATTTATTTGAGTGCTTAACTTTAGAAATAAAAAACAATCACAGCGACTTTAGTTTGTAATTATAGGCTTCCTCCATGCTAGCTTTAGTTTAATTGATAGTAGGCTATATATTATTGCAATAAATCTAGATATGGTTTCCCATGATAACCATGTGTTTATTAAACTAACCATAAATCATAAAAAATCAAGAAGAAACGCATCAATAGTGTGCATTATTTTATGTATAGTATCTTTAACTCACCTTTTAAGATAATCATGTGCGTTTAGCGCCATCACTCGACAACATATTTTTTCGTGACTTTTCCTAAGTTATGTAATAGATAGAGAAATGTTTATAGCCATGAAAGTCATCGCTAAATTGGACTAATTTGGATGGCCACGCTAAAAGTGTGCAGTTTTAATGAGAGGATTTTAGAACTTTGCATTTGGGGGAAATATTTTAAGTGTGTAACAACAGCAATTTTGTCTGATTTCTAACCCTGTATTGATGTAAAGTAAACGGAGTCGATTCCATAGACTCCCACAGTGGGAGTCGGGAATCGGAGTCGACTCCAAAAAACCTGGAATCGAACAACCCTATTCCAAAGCAGTTTTGCCTTCATGTTTAACCAGAATTTTAACTGAGCATACGGAGCAAGGAGCATATAGTGGATCACCTGGTGTTTGCTTTAGCCATGTGGAGTATTTGTCATTTTTCATCCAGTCATTATTAAAGTTCTTCAAACGTTTCATTTTCTTTTTTACTGGCCTGTCAGTCTTTGTTGACATATTGTCATCTTCGTCCTCTGTCTCGCCACCCATGTTAACACTAACAACAAACAATGTTCACGACGTACAATCTTCTTCACTGCTTCAATTTGCCGCCTGTAGTAACTGGCTAGCTGCCAAGACAGATACGCTAGATGACGTAGCCTATGTCACGTCATACGACACACCCGGCCTGTTCCCGGCGCCAATTATAGCGCATTCTACACACAAGAGACACCCTATGAGAGACACCGATCACTCTGTGCATAATGCATAGGCTATTTCAAGTGAAGAAATAGTAAATTGAACATACATAATCACGTAGCCTTTTGAAAACCGTGACATTCAGTGTCCCAGGAGAGTGGATAATTTTCCCGGGACAGGTTATTAAAAAGAAGGACAATCCCGGTAAAACCGGGACAGGTGGCAACCCTAATTATGTGATGGACTCCCATCTTTAAATCTAAAACATTTCAATAAACCAGCTAGCACTTTCTTGCTTGCACAAAATCATAAAAACTAACATTTTCAATTAAAGGCTTCAAACGTGCTTATTCCTCTTGTTTTGATTTTTGCCTTTTTCAGCACCAAGGCTATGGATGAGCCAAGAAAAGCTGCTAAAGAAGAGGAGGAGGAAGAATGGGAGCGGGAAGAGAGAGAAAGAATTCAAGATCTGGAGGAGAGGGACGCATTTGCTGAACGAGTGAAACAGAAAGACAAAGACAAGACAAGACACGTACTTGAAAGAAATGACAAAAAGGTAATGCATCCTTACTCCAACAAAATAAAGTCTGCTAGTTTTTCATTGATGGATCTCTGTATGGTATGGTAAAATATGAGGCTGATGATCTGTGCTTTCTGTTATCATCATCTCAGGCTTATGAGGAAGCTCAGAAAAGGCTCAAAATGGCTGAAGAGGATCAAAGGAAAATGGTGAGAAAATGGCCATATCCCTTTTAATACAACATTCCAGTTTCTGGTAATCCGTATGAGACAGCTGTGATTGAAATCTGTTGACATTCAACGCTGTCTCTTGTTGACTTCAGCTTCCAGAGTTAAGGAAACAGTCACGTCGGCAGTATCTGACCAAAAGAGAACAGGAGAAGCTGGAAGACCTCGAGGCTGAAATTGCGGACGAGGAATACCTCTTCTCCACTCAGAAACTCACTGATAAGGAGAGGAAAGAGCTAGATTACAAGCGGCAGATCAGAGACCTGGCCCGAGACTACAAGAAAGCAGGAGCTAAAGAAAAAGAGGAGAGAAAGAACAGATACTACATGCCAGAAGAGAAAAGAAACAAGGTAGGTCTAAGAAATGAGCTATAGGGGCATTGACATTTTAATTAAAAATGGCAATGCTGAAATATTTAATAATTAATTACTTTTTAATTAACTTTTATTCATCAAATATGCATTAAATGTATTTCTATTTCTAATGAATGTTCTATTTGTTAAAAGCAAATCAAACTATTTTTAACATTGATAAAACACAAGAAATGCTTCTTGAGCCGGAAATCATCATATGAATGATTTCTGACGGATCATGCAACACTGAAGACTGGAGTAATGATGCTGAAAATTCAGCTTTGACATCACAGGAATAAATTACATTTTAAAATATATTAACATAAAACATATTTTAAATTGTAATAATATTTCACAACATTTATGTTTTACTGTGTATTTAATTTAAAAAAATAGCCTTGGTGAGGACAAAAGACTTCCCCTCAAACTCTTTAACCGTAAATTGTATATTACAAATAAAGTTGCTTTTGTTGGATATTTATTTTACATATGTAACTTTAAATAATTAATAATTGTATTGTTTTTCTCTTTCCCTATTTTTCCATTCCTTTCAGTCCATTCCTCAGAAAGACATGGAGCTGGAGTTTGAGGAGACTCCCAGAGAGGGAGGCGGGGAGCAGGGCCGCTGGGAGGAGGCGAGAGTGGCCACTGCCACCCTGCAGTTTGGGGCCAGAGAAGAGCGAGAACGCCGGATAAAAGAGGAGCAGGAGAAGTATCAGCTCATTTTAGAGGAAGAGGAGATGATCAACTTCGTCAGCACAGCCATTACCATGAAAGGAACGCTATCAGAGAAGGTTGACATCACTCTAAAATGAGTTACTGTGTATTCATTATATTTCTATATAAAGGTGTGAATCCTCACTTGTCTTTTGATAACAAATTGTTGCATCTTTTCCTCCAATTCTTTAATATAATTATCATATTAATAATCACAATATAGTTTTTCATCTTTGTTAATAAAAATAAGAACAAATATGCAAATAACAAACAGTAGAACACATACAGTTTCATTTTACAGAAGCATTCAAGTAAGAAATACAGAAATTGAATAATAAAGTATAAAAATAGTCACTGCATTATCTTTAGTGTATTCATTTTAAATAAATTGATTATTATTACAGATATTTAAAGTTGTTCAGTCAAGACCATTGAGTGATTTCCCCCCTTTTTTCTATTATTGTTTGATTAACATTAATGACACTATAAATATTATATTAAGACCTAATGCACAGATCTAATGTAATGTTACACCAGATCTAATGTAATGTTGATTCCCCGTTAACATTTATATTCCACAGCTCTATTTCTGTATGTATTTTATACAAAAAGTATTTACAATCTTGTATTTTCCTGTTTTTGAATGGCAGGAAACTGAACCTGAGCTGTCACAAGCTGAGAAAGAGAAGCAGTCCATCCAGGAAGTGAGACGCAGCCTGCCCATCTTTCCTTACAGAGAAGACCTTCTAGCTGCCATCAAAGACCACCAGATCTTGGTCATAGAGGGTGAAACTGGATCCGGCAAGACCACCCAGATCCCTCAGTATCTCCTGGAACATGTACGTGCTGATTATAACGTGTTCATTTGCAAATAGCTTTTAAGTTCAGGTTTGTGTGGATCCAATGGAGGTCCATGTGTGCATGTCTATGTTTCATATGAGAATATAACATGACCTAGCAATGAACAACATCTCCGTTCAGCATTAGTTAATCTTAACTCACAGTTGACTTTTATTAACATGACTTATCATTAACAAAGCGTATATTAATTTGGTTTTTGATTAACTGATCTGTTTTTGTAGGTTCATTACAAAGCAGTAAATAATAAATGCTTAATATTAATTAAATAATATTGATACGGTATACAAAAGTATTTTTACCTTTAGATTAAGATGGTGAGTTAGAAATGTTCATCCTTAGTGTGTGTCAACTGCTACATAAACTAATGTCAATATGTACAGTATGTACTGTACTTGCTGTACATATTTACATTAGTTTACATAGCAGTTGACTACAGTAACCCTTACAAAAACAGTAAAGCTACAGGCATTATTTATGATTATTTCATGTTAACTAATGCATTAACAAATATTAACTAATTGTGCTGTTAATGTGAATGAAATGAATTAATATATGTGTGAGTTAAGGTTACATGCTGTACAGAGGCATTGTTCATGCTAACTAATGCATTAACTAATGTTAACTAATACAACCTAATTGTAAAGTGTTAACGGTTTTGGTAAATGATCTCTATGAATGTTTTGAAACATCAGAGTTTTTTACTTTTAATGGATGGACAGAAATCTCTCAGATTTCATAAAAAATTATCTTTTGTGTTCTGAAGATGGAAGAAAGTTTGGGTTTGGAACGACATGAGGCAGAGTAAATTTACAGAATTTTCATTTTTGGGTGAACTATCTCTTTAAGGCATTAAAATGTTATTTCTTAATCTTTTCTCTTGCAGGGTTACACTGAAGGAGGAATGAAGATTGGCTGCACTCAACCTCGAAGAGTGGCGGCCATGTCTGTAGCAGCTAGAGTCGCGCAGGAAATGAATGTCAAACTAGGAAATGAGGTCATAATCCATCTGCCTATTAAATGTCTTATAATGTGTTATAAATGACGAGCCTGCAGACTTGCTTTTGTTTGTGTAGTAAATCATTTAAATTCAAGTTTTTGTAAAATTGAGTACTATGTTTTTAATTTTGGCAATTTTTTAAATTTCGGCAACGTTGTCTTACGTTCACAGGTGGGCTACAGCATCCGTTTTGAGGACTGTACATCAGAGAGGACCATCTTGAAGTACATGACTGATGGCATGTTGCTCAGAGAGTTTCTTACAGAGCCTGACCTCGCCAGCTACAGGTAAAAATATACAGAATTAATATTTCTGACTTGCTTTTCACTGTGGCATTCTCTGTTCTGATTGGTTGTCTTTCTCTGTAATCAGTGTGATCATTATAGATGAGGCCCACGAGCGAACGTTACACACAGACATCCTCTTCGGTCTAATCAAAGACATTGCTCGTTTCCGCCCGGATCTGAAGGTTCTGGTGGCCAGTGCCACTCTGGACACAGAGCGTTTCTCCAGCTTCTTTGACGACGCGCCTGTATTTAGGATTCCAGGCCGCAGGTTCCCTGTGGACATCTTCTACACAAAGGTAATGGACCATGATTAAAGAATTTGTGTTTTAATACAAGGTGCTGTGTTTTCTGTTCTTGCTGAACTAGATGATGTGTAATGAGCTATATACTGTACAATAAGTGAGCAGCAAGTCAGCATGTTAGAATGATTTCTGAAAGATCAAGTGACACTAAAGACTGGAGTAATGATGCTGAAAATCCAGCTTTGCCATCACAGAAATACAAGCCTGAATGCCAGAAAAGTTGGGACATTTTGTAAAATGTAATAAAATCAAAAATCTGTGATATGTTAATTCTCCAAAAAAAAAATTCAACTGACAAAAGTACAAAAAAAAATGCTTTTGCAATGTTTTCACTGACCAGTGTATTTTGTAAATTTAATCAAATGTTAATTTTGATGTGGCTGCAACACACTCCAAAGTAGTTTGGACAGAGGCAAAATGAAAGTGAAAAGATTATAGAATATCTGAGTTAAACGTTTTTTTAAACGTGAGGGTATTGTGTTTGGGTGTAATAGTTCCATCGCCAAAGACTTCTTTGCAAGCAAAGATGGGTCATGGCTCACTACTTTGTGCCACATTTCATGACAGAATTGTCAAACAATTCAAAAATCACATTCTTAATGCAAGATATTTAATTATTTAGATTTTTCACCATCTACCATACATAATACTGTGAAATGATTCAGGGAATCCAGAGAAATCTTAGTCCATGTAGGGCAAGGCAGGACACCTCTAGTGAATGTGCGTCACCTTCGAGCTCTCAGACGGCGTTACATGAGAAACCGTTGTGCTGGTCTGTTAAATAAAGCCACATCATGGACTCGGGAGACCTTTGGAAACCCTTTCTCAGTCTGCAGCTGCATCAGGAAATGCAACTTCAGTCTCTGTTACGCAAGGAGAAAGCTATACATCTGTTCAATGCAAAGAAGCTGCAGAGTTCTCCGGACCTGAGAACATCTCAGATGATCCAAAACACAGTGGAAATCTGTGCTGTGCCTTGATGAGTCCATGTTTCAGCTTGTTTTTGGAAAAAACTGACATCAAGTTCTCAGTCCCAAAGACGAAAGAGAAATACCAGACAGTGACAGGTGCCAAAGCAAACATCTGTCATGGTGGGGGCGAATCGTTGCAAACAGTATTGGTGTGAAGGTACCACTGACGTGGAGGTGTAAATTGGGATTGTACAGAGACATATACTGCCATCAAGATGACATCTTTCCTGTGAAGCAAGACATTGCCAAGCCTCATTCTGCACATTTTCTAGACACACTACACTGTAGATGAGATGCGCTTGACTGCCTGTCTGCAGTCCAGATCTGCCTCTTACTGAAAATGTATGGCACATCATGAAAAGGAGAATCAGACAATGACAACTATGGACTGCTGAGCAGCTGTCGTGTATCAGATGAGGTTAAGCAGTAATTTCACTTGAGAAACTGCAACAATTTAGCCTGGATGCCAGCCAAAGTTAGCCCCGCCCACAAAACGTTTAGGTCAGGAAGTTCGGTCTGGACTCGATCCGTAGAGGTGTTATTATGCCCGAACAGAAACTGTTCGGACCAATCTCATTGTCAGGCCGATGATTGACAGATTATCACCAGAAATGTAACCAGCCACATCATCAAAGAGCACTTGGGTTGAATTTGTTTACAACACTGATAGCTGTTGTTGAAGATGAAGAACTGAGATGTGTAGATTCCGCCATCGCGGCTGTTATAGAAGATATCGACAGCGCATTCATTTTAAAAGAGGAACAGAGGACCACGATCAAGGCATTTGTCGATGGGAAAGATGTCTTTCGCATCTGTAGCTTGTAGTCTGTTGCTCTGATTGGTTGTTGATCTATCCAATTGATGTCTTTCCTGGTTCGGTTGAAATACGCCCCATAATCAAAACCCAATGGAGCAGTATCAGACTCATATTCTGACTAGAATTGAGTATGACCACATCAGGCTAGCAACAATTAGCATCCTCAATTACCAAATAATTAAAAGGAAAGGTCATGTGTGAGAGTGGTAAATATGCCTCTGCTCTTATTTTTTGAGGGGTGTGTTGCAGCCATCAAAAGCAAAATTTGTATATATTTACAAAATGCACTAAAGTTTGTCAGTGAAACAAACTTTTCTTTGTACCTTTGTCAGTTAAAAAAAAAAAAAAAAAAAGAATGAACAAATCACAGATTCTTGATTTTTACAAAATTTTTGGAATTGAAATTGGATTTCTAAATTACATTTAAAACTTCACAATATTACTGTTTGTACTATATTTTTATTAAATAAATTCACTCTTTCTTAGAAGTAAATTTGTAGTTAGTATCAAAATAAATATAAATTTTTCATACTGTGCATTAAAAGGATGTCATTTATAAATTCAATTTTAGCATTTATAATGATTGATTTTACATGTATGTTTTATTATTAATTTATTTAGACTGTATTGAATAGAACTGTAATATCAGTAATATCATTATTGGAGCTGGTGTAAAAATCCAGTTTAGTAATTTTTCTATCTATTTTTGCCTTAATTTGTACATTGCACTCTTAATATCAATTGTTTTTCATGTTAGGCTCCTGAGGCCGACTATCTTGAAGCATGTGTGGTGTCAGTGCTACAGATCCATGTCACTCAGCCGCCTGGAGACATACTGGTCTTCCTCACAGGACAGGTCAGTCCTGTTTATAGTTTATTTCCCTTCTGGATGGACATGATCCGTACTTATCAACACATAATTCTATTAACATCTGAGTCACAGTATAGCAGTACTCCACGTGCTAATGTTTTCCCAATAACTTGCCACAGATTTTTCCCTTGACACACATTCACCTCTGTCACAGTGACTTTGATTGGAACATTTAAATCAGATATTTTCTGTAAAAAAACAAAACAAAAGTAACAGATAATTTTATTATATTTTAATTATTTAATATACATGAAATACATTAGTATACATTATTATACATAACAATATTTAATTATCTATGGAGCTAGAAATATGACAAAATGATCTGAATTTGAATTGTATAAATCTGAATTATTGACAAGTGTAATCTAACAAAACTGAATATTATGTTGCATTTTACATAGTTCTGAATTTGAATTTTTTTAAATGTTGAATATAGAACCTTTGAAATTGAACACATCTGAAATGTTTTTATGTCGAAATTGTTTAGACATGTATTTTCAAACAGCAGATATTTTGTTCTGAATTAATCGACTGGAAATATTCAGTTTTTGAAAATACAGATTCAAGATTTCAGATGAAAAAGAAATTCAGATCATCAAATTCAATATTCTAAAATACAGATCATCAAATTCAATATTCTAAAATACAGATCATCAAATTCAATATTCTAAAATTCAGATCATCAAATTCAATATTCTAAAATTCAGATCATCAAATTCAATATTCTAAAATTCAGATCATCAAATTCAATATTCTAAAATTCAGATCATCAAATTCAATATTCTAAAATACAGATCATCAAATTCAATGTTCTAAAATTCAGATCGCAGAAATGCAGATCTTACAGAAAGTAGGCCAGAGGTCATCAGGGAAGAGTAAAGGATGTCAGAAAAATCCAACGGAGCACCATATCTGATCATTTCATTTACTATTTGTAATGGAAGAAAGAGAAAAGATCAAACAACCCCTTTATACTTTTTTGTTTATTTTAGATTAATGCACAGAAAAAGAGATTTCGGCTAGATTTCTCATTTTTCGTGCGTGATTTACAAATCGCTGATTAGTGAAGAAAATCTAAGCGTTTGACGTCATCTGTCGTTCTCCAGGGTTGAATCCAAAAATCGCCCCCATAAACCCTCCCTATTCCCTACTTTAGTCCACTAATACAGTTAACTCGAAAAAGTGAATGAATGTAGATGAATGAGTTTTCTTTTGGGGGTGGGGGGTGAAGTTGTTAACAATAATAATGGGAAATGCTCTAATGATGCGTGACCTATTTTTTAACAGTCTATGGCGTGACAGTCACAGATCACTGTAGCCCTCGGTTCAAACAAACGGCAGCGCTCATGACATGAACCAATCACCTCCGCTTTACAGCACGAGAGAAATCATGAATGAACACACAGGGCTAACTGTAAGGGCTCCACATTATCTTTGTCTGGGACAAATCAAAGAGGGTTTTACTTTCCCGACAGGACAAATAAAACATTAAAATAACCAGATAATTTATTTATTATTATATTCAATGTAAACAACGACTGATAATGGAGTGGATCTCTGGTAACAAAGTCGCGTTGAGGCTGGCGCTGCCTATCTCTTTGTGAGACATTCGTGGAGAAATCAAAACAAGTGAGCAGCAATCTAAACGATTTCAAATAGCTACATTGCAATCGTGAATTGTGTAGCATAATTCATTATTAGGTACTTACATTTTAGACTCAAAAACCTTTTTTTTTTCTATTTCAACTATGATTTCACCAACGAATATAGTTCCAAAGGAACAACACTCAGCGCGGTGTTTTGAACTGAATGAATCAGCGTTTTGAATGAATCATTTGAATGAACGACTCAATGACTCACTCATTAAGACGATCACTTGCTGCCACCTATTGGCGGTTTAGTTTCATGTTTAAAAGTATCATTGCATTTTTTTATTTGTATATTCAAACATTTAGAACATCAATCTCATAACATTATTCAGTGCTGTTTTATTTTTGCAGTTTAAATTAATTAATTTGATTGGTAAAAGCCCTAGTGTCTTACTAATATAACTGCATTTATTAATCAAATGTAAGAATTGAACATGAAATGCATGCATTTAATAAGATTTAAAAAAAATGGCCTTTATAAAATGACATAACGCCCTGGGGTAAATATCACAAATATGCAGATTTAATTAGGCCTATGTAAAAGCTGATAGAACACTGATGAGAATATTACTACAAAATCAATATATTTATACCACCAAAAATCCCCCCAATACACTGTACAGTACATAAAATTTACTCTGTACTCTACCTGATAGGCCGGATTTTGAAACTTGTTTGCAGGTATTGAGGGTATAGGGGGCGATTTCAGATTCAGCCCAGGTCTCTTCAACAAAATAGTAGTCTTATAGCAGTAGAAGACTACCGCTTCTTAAACTGTACTGGGCAGGTCCTAGATCAGGCAACTTTTCTGTGCAACTTAACCCGTTTCACAGAAAAAAATGTTTATCTGAAATATAAAATATTAATCAGTACCCAACCTTATTTAATTGTGCGGTAAACCACACGAAAAA
This sequence comes from Pseudorasbora parva, assembly GCF_024679245.1. Taxonomy (NCBI): domain Eukaryota; kingdom Metazoa; phylum Chordata; class Actinopteri; order Cypriniformes; family Gobionidae; genus Pseudorasbora; species Pseudorasbora parva. The sequence goes on from NC_090179.1 coordinate 21,033,436, forward strand.
TGAGAAATCTAGCCGAAATCTCTTTTTCTGTGCATTAATTTAAAATAAACAAAAAAAAATTATAGGGGTTGTTTGATCTTTTCTCTTTCTTCCATTACAAATAGTAAATGAAATGATCAGATATGGTGCTCCGTTGGATTTTTCTGACATCCTTTACTCTTCCCTGATGACCTCTGGCCTACTTTCTGTATGATCTGAATTTCTGCGATCTGAATTTTAGAATATTGAATTTGATGATCTGAATTTTAGAATATTGAATTTGATGATCTGAATTTTAGAATATTGAATTTGATGATCTGAATTTTAGAATATTGAATTTGATGATCTGTATTTTAGAATATTGAATTTGATGATCTGAATTTCTTTTTCATCTGAAATCTTGAATCTGTATTTTCAAAAACTGAATATTTCCAGTCGATTAATTCAGAACAAAATATCTGCTGTTTGAAAATACATGTCTAAACAATTTCGACACAAAAACATTTCAGATGTGTTCAATTTCAAAGGTTCTATATTCAACATTTTAAAAAATTCAAATTCAGAACTATGTAAAATGCAACATAATATTCAATTTTGTTAGATTACACTTGTCAATAATTCAGATTTATACAATTCAAATTCAGATCATTTAGTCATATTTCTAGCTCCATAATAATCAGTGTAGACAAGACATTTATATTTGTAACAGGGATGTCAGATGTGCTGGTAATCCAATTATATTGGAGCTGCAGCGCAACTTACAAAAAACTGCTTATTGCACGGAAGTTATTAAGGAATTAACATTTTTTTTAAGCTATAATAAATAATGATATTATATCATTGTTTATTATATAGTTTTTTAATATATAATTTAATTGGGTCAAAAACAATGGAGCCTTTTCACATTTTCTGGGTTCTCTAGAAGCGAAACACATCATAGTTTTTGTATACTGGCGAATGTGAGACAACAGCAAAGATAATTTTTGCATTTCCATTTTCTTTAATAGCAAAAGAAAAAAAACATGATCGTTTTTCCACAACTTTCTAAAAGTGGGGGAAATTTAGAGAGATTGATTAGGAAGTTAGACTGGGTAAACCCAGCCTGATCTGCCGGCAATTTGATTTTGTTTGACAACTTAGTCTGGAAACCTGCACATTAATTTTACTGCTTCTGTTACACTTTTGCGGGAACCAATCACAGACTGGCTTATCCACCTGGCACACTATTGTTGAGTTTAACACAATTACAGATAGAGAAACGATGGGTTGTTGCCTGTTGATCACACCTCTTGTAGGTGATTGGTTGAAGGACTATCCAATTGCGTACAGAGTTATTCAAATAATGCCAGTTGATTTTACACCCCTTGTGCCAGTAGAAAATAGTGATGGGAAGTTCGGTTCTTTTCCGCGAACCGGTTCTTTCGGACAGTTCGTTTCCATGATCCGGTTATAAAAACCGGATCACCGGTTCTTTTATGTCTTTACGTAATGACGTCATTTCTATCATCCCGGTGGATGAAAATACATTCAAACACATCCATATAAAGTATTTGTAATCAAAACTTAGTATAGTAATAATTATAATTGATATCATCATCACATTGGAAACATTTTTTTCATTTATGTTTTGCAACAGCACTAAATACAGTTCACCAAATCGAACTGAATCGATTGTTACAACATCTACTTCAAGATATTAGTTTTATTTCTAGTTTGAGAGACTGTCACTGTCACTGTCACTGCAAACACTGATGTTTTACACGGATTAAATAAACTTACATTGACATAATAGGCCTACTTACACAAATCCTCAGTGTTCACCCGGGCTCATGTATTATCAGCATCAGCAGTCCGAGAGAAACAGTTCGGTTACGACGCTATCACGCATGCTCAGTATCTCAGCTCACCGGTTCTCAGAATCGAACATGTCCGAAAGATCGAACGTGTCCGATAGAAACGGTTCTCGATTCTGTACCGGTGATCCGTTGCGACCGGTTGATCTGACTCGAGAACCGCTGTATCAGTGTGTGTGTGTGTGTTTGTGTGCTGAGCACAGGGTGCTGAGCTGCGAACTGCTGCAAGCTGAATAGTCTATATCAAACCTACTGTTTTGATTACATGTATTTTAAAATCTGTATCGACTTAGAAATTAAATAAGATAAAAGCTGTTCCTGAAAATATCATGCATTATTGATAAAAACAAATAAATGTTTAATTTGACCGTTTTACAATCCATTGTTTCCAAAACTTTAAAATAATATAGTGACAGCTTTGTTATGATGTTTCCAAACGTGATTAGTTTAATACACTTAACCTGCATTTCGTTCCTCTGGACAAATATCACGCATGCGCAGCTCATCGGCTCATCGGTTCTCAGTATCGAACGTGTCCGACAGAAACGGTTTTTGATTCTGTACTGCTGATCCGAGGATCCGACAACCGGTACGTTCGGTTATACGCGCATGCTCAGTATCAGCTGCTCGTGAGTTCATCAGATCTCTCAGCAAAACATGTCTCACTTCAGCTAACGATTGGAGTTACAGCATCTACTTCAAGATATTCGTTTTATTTCTAGTTTGAGAGACTGTCACTGATGGCAGAAAGTTAATAACTACAGTAACTTGTGGGATCAGCCCTGATTTGAGACGCGAACCGTTTAGAACGATTCAGTTCGATTTGGTGAACTGGTTCGACCGGTTCACTATAAAGATCCGGTTAAAAAGAACGATTCGTTCGCGAACCGGACATCACTAGTAGAAAATACAGAGCAGACTCCTCAGACCAATGTTACAATTTTAAATTGAGCTTGGTCTTGTGAAAAAGACTGATATGACTGCTTTCACTCCCTCCGCCGTTATATTAGAAACACTCTCGCAGCAGTGTTAATTATTTTTCTCTAGTTTATTGCCAAATATAACACCAGGTATAGTTATAAATGTATTTTCAGCTTTGGAAAGGTTTTTTTTTTTTTTTTTTCCTGAACCAGATTCACTATGGTAAGCCTATTATGAGTGTTTATATTTTAGACCTATCAAGATGTTTTTTGACGCGTTTTGACTGGCTGTTTTGACACGTGTAGTGTATGGTCTGGGAGTGGCACAGATTAGTTGTCACAACGACTGAGAAAGATTGACATAGAGTGCTCTAAATCTGAGACCTCCGGGTAATCACCTGTTTTTAAAAAAGCTGAACAGAGGAAGAGTCTGCTGGCAAAAAGAGAATGTGACCAAGCTTGTAATAAATCAAGAATCAACATTAGCTTGGCTTTTCGGTGATGGCAAGAACTAAGGGATTTGAAATGTTGTAAAAGCAACGTGGAGATGGGCTGAAATTTGTATTACTCAGCAGGTGAGTAAAGGTATTTTAGTGAACAGAAAAATTGTACCGATAAGTTGCCATATGTAGCTCTCAAACTTTTAAATCCGTGATGTATATATATATATATATATATATATATATATATATATATATATATATATATATATATATATGAAAAAAAAAAGATTAGAGACAACAAGACATGCCCTCTGTTGCGCGTCTTGTGACGCGACACACTCTAATCTTTTTCTATAATTTTCTCTGTTAATTAAATTGAGAGTATAACTAATGCTTATATGCTCTTTTAAATTCTGTAGTCTATGCCAGATATATATAGCCTACATTTTAAAATAATAAATGCTCAAAAATCCATTTCATAATCATGCGTGTTTATTTTCCGTCAGTGTTACAACACATACAGCCTGTAAAACATTTAAATAATTATAAGTAAATAATGGTAATCTTAAGAATATAAGAAAATCGAAATTATCGAAATATCGCATATGTACATATCACAATATGCATATCGCAACGGCACGCAATATCTGAATGATTTTAATAGGCTACTTCAACATTGTGAAAAGTGTAGGTGTTAGGTCGACGCATATGGCAGAGAATAGACTGGGCACACGACTGTTACTTATGGGACTTGCTTGACGTTAAAAAGAGAATAATTTGCGAAAAACAATAACTTGCAGTCTCGCGCTGCCTGACTGAAACGTGAACGATTTGTGACATAAATGTTTGCTAAAACACTGCTGGTCACTTTCAGAAGTTGTAGCAATGCTTTCTTTTCCCAGAAAGAATGTGAAGCACAAATGGTTTCATTCTCAGTTTTTAAAAATTTTTAAAAATATAATTTAAATAGATTTTACACACTAATAGCAATATCGTATCACATAGAATATCGCATTATTTAAACAAAGATGTGTCATGCCGGTCTGCGCTTTAAGATGAAGGTGAGACACAATTTTCTCCTGATGTTGCAAAGCAAAACTTGTTGTAAGGCAAGTTGTAAGAGTGAATTTTATCTTCCACAGGTTCAAGACATTTAGGCTATGTTTGATTATGCACTGCTAGAGAAAACGAAAGTAAAATCGCTGCGTGTGAAGTGCGCTATTCTAATAAACTTGAGGCGCCTCAAGTCTAATAACAAGCACTGTTGTTTTAACTGTGTTAAATAAAATTTCGTCCGACAATGTTTTTCTACTTTACCACAGTAAAAGATGTGAACGGGTATAATAGACTTAAGCAAACAAAAGGAAGAAACATTTATAATTCCCTACGAAAATGAGTGCGACACAAGTGAAGATTTGGGAAAAGAAATGAGATGACCCGGATAAAATGGACTAACGTTAGGCCTGTTGTTAAAATTCACAGAAATCGGAATATCGGATGACCAGATTGCAAAACAGAATTAAAAAGCTGGCAAATCTTAAACTGTGCTTAACCTCCCTCTCTCATTCGGCATGAATCCATAGCCTATGTTTTCATGTTAAAAGTTAGCAGAAAAAGAGCAAAGTATTTCTGACGATGCTCAGGTTTTTTGTGGATATTGTAAAACGTTAATCCATGTTTATTTTATTTGCTGTTGTCACAGCCCACAGCACAGCAGATAGACGCATGTTGGAATTCAGTCCTAGAAATGGTTGCCGCGCCACTGTGTGACGTCACATGAAATCTGAGCTGTAAACGCCAAACTCTTGTCGGGCCAATCACATCGTGTATAGAGTCGGTGGGCGGGGCCATAATGACGACGGCCGAGTTGCGTTTGCATGCTTCTGGTAAACACAGAAACTGGCGAACGGCGGTCTTTCCAATCAGGTTTGACCCTGACTCTGGAAGACTTGGAGTTAAGCTTTTCTCTGAGAAAAGAACAAAGAACGGCACTGAAGTCATTCTTAAAAAGGGAAGATGTGTTCTGAGTTTTGCCGACCGGATACGGAGAATGTTTAATCTGTCATCTAGCTCCACATCACCTTGGTTGCTCTGGTTGGTGGTAGCGCTATCCAATCACGTATCCTATCACGAGTTTGAAAGACAACCGTTTATCCCGCCCCTCGGATTGAGCCCTGTCAATGGTGAGTTTCCAGACCAAACATCTTGATGTGGGTCTGGCTTGTCAGGCTACCAAAAGCTACATTAAAATTTTATAGATTTGTGATGTTGATAGTGTAGAAATGTCATGACAGTCTGTAAAAACAGTCCATGAAGTTTTTTTTATGAATGAATCTTGATTAAATCACATACATGTACACTAAATACAAGCCTGTGTCACCCTGACACCCCACAAAAAAAGAGAGGCTTTTTGAGATGGAAAAGCTGTGTGATGAGGCAGAAAGACGTAATTTGTATTATATCGGGACAGTTTATTACAAAAAGTGGGTCATTAATATTACTCTAGACTATATTTATATTGGTAATATTGATGTTTACTGTGTCCTCTGGGGTTACAGGAGGAGATTGAGGCGTGCTGTGAACTTCTACAGGAGAGATGTAGGAGACTGGGCTCTAAGATATCTGAGCTCCTTGTTTTGCCTATCTATGCCAACTTGCCCTCAGACATGCAAGCCAAAATCTTCAATCCCACTCCACCTGGAGCACGCAAAGTAAGAACACCATTCCCTTTGTCAGCCAGCAGGGGGAGCATGTCTGTTGAAGTCTGTGGAAGGCTACAAATACAAATAATAATAATAATAATAATTCATTACATTTATATAGCGCTTTTCTAGGCACTCAAAGCACTTTACATAGAAGGGGGAACCACCACCAATGTGCAATTATGGCATTAGACAGAATATAATATAAATTCTTATGTAATTTTTTTTCTTTTGAAGTATTATTTGAAACCATTTTATTTTATGGTTTGTTTGTGTTTTTGCTGCAGGTTGTGGTGGCCACAAATATCGCAGAGACGTCTCTAACCATTGACGGCATCATCTACGTGATTGATCCTGGTTTCTGCAAACAAAAGAGCTACAATGCAAGAACAGGAATGGAATCTCTCATTGTCACACCCTGCTCACGAGTAAGACAAGCTTCAAGCAGCAACAAAAAACATTCTCTCACATTTATCTGTAAAGAGTACCATGGACCCAAAAGTATTCAGACATGTCATGCTTAGAGATTTACTAATGACATGATATGGCATTTTTATATGAAGAAAGCAAACTTTACAAGTAAAGCAGTATTTTAAAGATAAAAAACACATTTACATATTAACATGTATGCAATTGTTGTTACATAGAAATTATTATTATAGTTATTAGCATTATTTTAATTTAAAGATTCGGTCTGAATGTAGGACAGTGTAAACAGAGGCATGAGGTCATTATCTGTTGTCACAATCATTCCTCTTTCTGAGTTACTTGTTTAGGTCATATTAAAAGAATTTAGCTTTTCTACCTCAGGATCAGTTAATATGCTCTCTCATTGAAGGTCTAAATGGTCATTGATGTGTAATATTAGAGATTGATAATGTATTTTACTATCTCACAGGCCTCTGCCAATCAGAGAGCAGGTCGTGCAGGAAGAGTGGCAGCAGGGAAATGTTTTAGGCTGTACACCGCATGGGCCTTTAAACATGAGATGGAGGAGACCACCGTCCCTGAGATCCAGAGAACAAACCTAGGAAATGTGGTTCTGCTGCTTAAAAGTCTCGGTAAACATGAATGAATCAGTTTGTCTTGATGACTTTACCATGACAAATCTATATCAGCTTGATTTAAATGCACTGCAGGCATTACAAAGAGCAGTTGAATGTAGTGAAGAATTTTTTGTTTGTTTGTTTAAGTCTGTAGAGTTGGCTAAATGTATGTAAAATATTTGGAAACTTAGGTTTCTAGGCGTATATGACTTTCTTCTTTCAGACTAATACAATCAGAGTTATATAAAAAATGTCCTGGCTATTTCAAGCTTTATAATTGCAGTGAATGGGAGCTCAAATTTTGAAGCCCAAAAAGGTGCATCCATCCATTATAAAAGTGCTCCAGGAGGCTCCGGGAGGTTAATACATGCCTTCTGAAGCAAAACAATGCATTTGTGTAAGGAAAAATATCCATATTTAACACGCTTTCCGCATTCAACTTATGGAAAAGTGCGATCGCACTTAACGTAAGCATTTTGAACTGCGAGAGGCGTTACTCTATTTTCGCAAGTTGGATGCTGAAGGCGGTTATAACTTGTTAAATATGGATATTTTTCTTACAAAAACGCATAACTTCAGTTGGGTGAACCTTTAAGTAATACTTAAAAATTTGTGGATATCGTTAAATTTGATACAGAATATCAAACATTAATTAATTTATTTTGTATTATTATATTACATTATTTTCCTAAGGACAATTGCAATTTTGTGTTCGATCTTTATGTTGGTACTTATGCATACCTTAACCTGACCCACTTATTCACTTATTCACTCACTTGATACAGAATATCAAACATTAATTAAATTATTTTGTATTATTATATTACATTATTTTCCTAAGGACAATTGCAATTTTGTGTTCGATCTTTATGTTGGTACTTATGCATACCTTAACCTGACCCACTTATTCACTCCCTGTAAACAAACACAACATGTTTTTTTAAATGTGCTGAAGATCTAACATGTTTTTCCTGATCTGTGTGTCAGGCATAAATGACCTGATTCATTTTGACTTCATGGATCCTCCTCCTCATGAAACGCTGGTGTTGGCTCTGGAGCAACTCTACGCTTTGGGCGCCCTCAACCACCTCGGTGAACTCACTAAGGTGCGAAAACAACAACAACAACAAACAAATTAGAACTCTTTTATAACCCTACAGTTATGCTACATTCGGTTTTTCTTAACCCTTACGTACTTTAATGAACTCAGAGTTGTGTTCACAACACGTTTACAAGGAGGTTTTCAACATAAAGACTGTCAATAAGGGTTCTGGACATGGAAATTAAGTATAAATAAATTACTCTAAAGTTGCACATTTATAATATCCCTCATGGAAAATGCCAGTGTATAGCCCTTTTGTCAAGGGGTTTGACGTCCTTTTGTTCCCCTATCACTTTAGCTCGGCCGAAGGATGGCTGAACTCCCTGTGGACCCCATGCTGAGTAAAATGATTCTGGCTTCTGAACAGTGAGTCTAATCTGCAAAAAACACCTTTGTGTCCATGAAACCATATTTTTTGCTTATTTGCTTTTTTTTTTTTTTTTTTTTTTTTTTTTTACATTTAATCATCATTGCCTATTCCCTAGAGTCTTCATTGTATTGTTTTAAACAGTGTTCTTTGTTCTTTCCTGAAGTTATAAGTGCTCTGAGGAGGTTCTAACCATTGCGGCTATGCTGTCCGTGAACAACACCATTTTCTACCGCCCCAAGGACAAAGTGGTCCATGCTGACAATGCTAGGATGAACTTTGTGGTACCAGGAGGAGATCACATGGTGCTGCTGAACGTATATACACAGGTGTGTTTATGTGTGCATGTGGAAACGCCACTCAAAGCGCAATTCAATCTGAGTTCTGAAGCATATTAATAACCTGGTAGTTGCTGTAACTGAGATGTTTTGTTGTTGTCAGAGTACTCATCACATCTAGCTTTACTTCCTTCTGAGATGTGCAATTATAAAGCTGAACAGGTTATGCAGGCCTGTGCAGGCATACGTGCATGTGTGTATGTAGATGCTGTAGCAGGATGTTCTTGTCTTGTACAATTCATCAACTTTGGAATGAACAATGTTTTGTAAGAAATGCCTGTTCAAACAACAGAAACAAAGCCATATTGAATGCCTTAAAAAAAAGACATAGGCAGCATTTGGCACCTAAAATCAAGAATTTAAGAGTTGTTTTGTTTGGTATTAAATAGCAGAATTGCTCAATTTAACTTAGACATGGTTGTATTTAGTAAAAATTCACTGTAGTGTAATTCTTTCACACTATTGATCCTAACAGATACAAATATAATAAGAATACTTCTGCCTTTATTGGAAAAAAAGGTCACATGTTGAGGTGACCTCAATCTCAAATTGTTATTTATTAATTATTTTTAACCTTTCAGCTGTGCCTCATCATTTAACCTTTCAGCTGTGCCTCATCATGCTTATTTTATGTAAAATATGAATACATTTTCCACTGTCTTTTATTGCTTCAAAACAATGTGAATATAATGTGTCTTTAATTACATATTGTCATATGAACAACCATTTAAAGGTGCCCTAGAATGATTTGAAACAATATGTTAAATTGTTCTCTGATATCTACATAGAGGGTATGTGGCTTATTTAAGGGAAAAAAATGTCCATATACAGTTTTACAGGTCCGTTTACATCCCTATGTCCCTAGGATGTAATGCTCTGTTTTTGCCTTATTTGGAAGAGTCATGAATATTAATGTTGAGCTCTGCTCTGATTGGCTTATTTCAGCAGCTCACAGCAGTTCAGTGAAGCGGCTCGTGAGTCCTGCCCGCTCTGACAGAACAAGACCGACTAAATGACGACACTAAGCAAAACATCTCAAATGGAGATTGATAAAATGCAGCTTACTTGTTTATTTGGTGTTTTTAGATCATTCGCGCGCAAGAAAGAGCTCGTGTTTGTGCGGTTGCCAGATTTCAGTAATTAAATCCCCCAAACAGCTTTTCTGTGAAAAGTAACCTATATACACTCAGTTTTTTATCTAAACATGTCCAATCTGGCAACCATATGCACGCAAGCTCTCTCTCTTGCGCACGGACGATCTGAAAACATTATTAGGATATTGCATGTTTATATACTTTAGTCACAATGTAGTCTAACGTTATGCAGTGACTGTGATGTAGCCTAACCTGAAAAACAAATAGGAAAAAACATCATAGGAAATACCATAATTCAGTTCTCAAAAATATAAATATATAACATATATTTTTACAAAATGAATAGCCTTGTCAAATGACTATCGTTTTAACTTATATGGTGGAAAAGGTGACGTTTGCTAGAAGAATCGAGTGAACGATCTAAGCAAAGTATCTACGGTTGTATTTTGTAATACAAAATAATATTAACCTTTGTCATTAGACACACTATTTAGTTTTGTATGGTACTTGGTGTTTCCTATTGTTACTGTAATTACATCTTGCGTTATCTAGACAATGCTGTCTCTCTAAGAAACTTTCAATTTTCAATAAGTGGGGAAAATCGCTACTTACTGCTTGCAGGAATACAGTTGGCACTTTCTTCAGTTTAAGACGCTGAGCGAAGCTTGCTTGAAATGGGCCGAACAAACGAAGGATCTTGAATTAAATTGCTGTGGTATCGGATTATAAACATCAACCATGACTCTTGACGTTTTTTATCTGTGGGAAGGGTAAAAGTCCTCAGGTCTCCTGAACAGCCTGGAACATGACGTGTGTCCATGTGAGCAGCTTGTTTTGATGATTCGCTCCATTTCCGCCTGACAATGCACGTTTGGACAGTTGACAATGTTGGGGGCGTGCATATAAATGATCCCCAACGTTTGCGTCATGGTTGGCATTATGTTAAGAAGCACTTTTTTTTCTGTTGCGTTATGGATTCACGAGATTTACATAAGAACTAGGAGGCAATGATGTTTGAGACTCACAGTATGTGATGTCCATGTACTGAACTCTTATTATTTCACCATGGCAAGGTTAATTACATTTTTCATTCCAGGGTACTGGGCACCTTTAAAAATAGTCTCACAAACCTAAAGTATAAACCACATATAGTAGTCATAGTAATCTGATCATGTATCAGACTTGTTGCGTGCACTAAACACGCAATTATTGTCTCCAGAAAAGAAATATAATCTCTTTGTCAGTTGGTAGAGAGCAGTTTGCTGTTCACTTTGCGGTTCACACGAATCAGTGAGGGAGTCAGTTGTGAACCCATAGACTCCTCTGAACAATTCACTGCCCGAATCAGTCTCATTCAAAGCACAAACAAATCTTTATTATTAACTCTTAAAAACATATAAACGTTCATAAGAGTAATTTGTTCACAAATTTGATTTGACTGCTTGCACTGTTTACCATTTTTGTTTTGTTTTTAGTATTCTCTTTTTTCTTTCGTTTGGTAGAGTGGTTTAATGTTCAGTTATAACCAAAAAGAGTGGTGCAGGGATAGCGCCAGAACCCGGAAGACTATTTTGCAGCTGGTTCCTTCAAGATTTTCCTATGGGTTTTTGAAATTTATGTGTAAAATAAGCCTGTGGTAAACATAGCGTGTTGATACTTTGTTCTACGACGTAAACTGCATAGACTCATACCAAAAACGTTAATTTTGATGCAGTTATGTGTCTTTTTGAAAACATGTTTCTAATAAATAAGGTTTTGGAGTGCGAGTGTGTGCAGTTTACGTCGTAGAACAAAACGTCAAAAGGTATCATCATGTTGTTTACCACAGGCTTTATTTTACACATAAATTGAAAAAAACATAGGAAAATCTTGAAGCCTTGCACCACTTATAATGTGTTATGGATCATTGAGAGAGTCGGTTATAAACACTAAATCACAAGTGAGTTTTGTGAATCAGTAAGAATGAGTCATTTGTTCATGAGAGTCATTTGTTCACAAATCAGACTTCACTGCTCAGACTGTTTGTTGTTGTGTGCACAACACAATTATTTTCGGCAGAAATGAAAATTCATAAAAATAGTCTTTTTTCTCTTTCAGTGGGTAGAGAGCGGTTACTCCACTCAGTGGTGCTTCGAGAACTTCATCCAGTTCCGGTCTATGAAAAGAGCTCGAGATGTGCGTGATCAGCTGGAGGGGTTGATGGACCGGATCGAGGTGGAACTGTGCAGCTCCGACGGTGACAGCGTGCCCATTCGCAAGGTGATTCCCTCATTTTTCCCTACATTGCTTCCTTTCTTGCATTTCCTCCTGTGAAAATGTGTTTGGGCTGATGGCTCCTGCTTTGCATGTGATTGCTATCTAAACTTTATAAACCCAGGGCCATATGTATAAACACACTCAGAGTAAAATTTAATCTTGTGTGTGTCAAAATTATTCCTAGACTTAATAAGTGTGATTCAGAAAGGTTCCTAAGTGTTAAGACTAGGTCTCTGCTTCTAAATATTTTACTTTATTTCACCTAAAAAATATTCTGTCATTATTCTACTTATTTTAAGCTTATTCTTATTTTATTCTTATTTTATTACTTATCTTATTTTATTCACCTAAAAATTATTCTACTCACCCTCATGTCTTTCAAACCTGCAAGACCTTCGTTCTTCTTTGGAACACGAATGAAGATATTTTTGATGAAATCCGAGAGCTCCCTCCATAGTCCATAGAAAGCAATTTAATTAATTAATTAAAGGCCCAGAAAGGTAGGAAAGACATTGGTAAGATCATCCATCTGACTAGAGTGGTTCAACCTTAATGTTATGAAGCGACGAGAATACTTTTTTGTGCACAAAAACAAACAATAATAACAACTTTATTCAACAATTTTGTTCTAGCCTGTGCCAGTCTTCTACGCAGTTTACGTTGTAAACAGTGCTTCATAAAATTGGACTATTTTAACAACTTGTCTACCTTTCTGGGCCTTGAGAGTGTTAAAGGGATAGTTCACTTTAAAATGAAAATTATGTCATTCTTTACTCACCCACAAGTTGTTTCAAACCTGTATGAATTTCTTTCTTCGGCTGAACACAAGGGACGATATTTTGAAGAATGTCAGTAATCAAACAGTTAACTGGAGCCATTGACTTCCATAGTATTTTTTTTCCTACTATGGAAGTCAAGGGCTATATTAGTTGTGCCTGTCGTTACATTGCGTCAGATGATAGGGCCTTAAAGGGGGGGTAAAACCATAGACTGTAAAAAAAATATGGACGTAGTGTCCGTGACGTCACCCATAGGATTCTGATAAGCCGTTCTGAAGCTTAAAGTAGGGGCGAGCTGGGCGTTGCCATCTTGTGAGCGAGTCAACGCGTGTCACTCCCGGATAACAGAAAATGGGCAAAAAGGCGGGATGTGCGCGGAGCTGAGGTGACGCAATAACTATAGACGGCGGATAAATGGCTATCCACTTGTAACCACGCCCTTAATTATGCAGAACCTTAAGGCTTTATATAACGTAAACGAATGAGTTATAAAAAAATTCACCTTTTATACTATTGTATGCAACTAAACATAAGCAGCAGCAAGCAAAACAGTTTTGCACGTCAGACTAGTGTAACGTTATACATAGAACAATAATAGAGTAACCATTAGCGCATTTGAATGAAGAAGCGTGCTTTGTGAGAACCTCCCCTAGTTTTATTTGGGTGGTTTTACAATAAACAAACTGACACCTATATTGGTCAGCTAAACAAATGTATTTAAACACACACCATAGATCGCATGCTCCATTGATAAATTTACTAACGTTATACACGATCGTGTTGTTTACTGATGTTTACTCACACAACGATAGCCAACAACATAAGTTAGACATTTGAAGCAGTTTTACTCACCGCCTGCTTCCAAAGCAGGACCGTGAACATTTATTGCTGGGACCGCTCTGTCAAAAACACGCTTCTTTGGTAACTGTTGATTTGGTGAAGTCCTGTGACAGCAGTGACCGTAGAGATCCACTTTTGCGACACGACTGAAGCGTGACGCTTCCCGTCATTTCTGCGTTCAAATCGGTTCAAATAAAGCACTGCCTTCCCGGAATGTTGTGCGGGCCGCATTAAAGTCATTTGACGTCACCCATAGGAATAAAGTGGAGCGCGGCGCCACATAAGTGTTGCACGGATGACTGGATCTTCACCTGAGAGTGTTTATGGGCGTGCATTTCCTCTTTCGCTCTAGTCACGCGTGCGCGCACCCTACCGGGAGAAGAGCCCGTACGGCCCATACAAGGACCTTCCGCTCTGTCGACGTCAAGCCGACCCATACTCGAAAAAAACTCTCCGAAACTTGTGAGAAACCGGAAGGAGTATTTTTAACACAAAAATACTCCATCAAACGTCCAACTTAGTTTTTTGAAACTTTGTTTATGTTTAGGATGGGAATCCAAGTCTTTAACAGTGTAAAAAGCTCAGTATGCATGAAACAGCATTTCACCCCCCCTTTAAGCCTATTCTTAGGAGCATTTAAAAAAAGTTTTATATACACAGCCGTTGAATTTAGCCTTTTAGACTGAATACCCTTAAGTTTTGACTTTGAGACTCTTACTTGTGGCCTTTACTGGCTAAAAAGATAGAATTTGTGGCGCAATTTGCATTGTCACCTATCAAGGTAAGCATGTGCTCGTCTCCCTAGTGATTTTTACATTGCATTTAAAGGGTTAGTTCACCCAAAAATGAAAATTATCCCATGATTTACCATGATGTCATCCTAGGTGTATATGACATTCTTCTTTCAAATGAATAAAATCGTAGTTATATTAAAAATGTCCTGGCTCCTCCAAGCTTTATAATGGCAGTAACTGTGAGTCATTTTTAATGTTCATAATACTACATCTGTCCACGATAAAACTTCCACACAGTTCCGGGGTTAAGAAAGGCCTTCTGAAGCGATGCGTTTGTGTAAGAAAAATATCTATATTCAATTGTGTTCGTCTGAAAGAAGAATTTCATATAAACCTACAGTGGAGATCAAAATTAGAGAACAATTTAGAAACATTCGATTTCTTTCAGAAATATTGTTGATGTTCATTGCTTGAAGTTTGAGGGAAGATTAGCTGTGGGTATACCATTGTTCTGGTAGCATGTTTTACAGAATACCAAGGTACTTCAACAAAAACCTTTATTTTGTCAAAAACACAGTGATCAAAATTTGACAACAATAACCAATGTAGTACAAAAAAAACAAAAACATTACAACTAAAATGTGATACTTACAGCAGTCAAAAGTTAGTAGGAAGTATAGAGGCCTTTGCTTTGAATGAGCCCAGCACATCTGCGGCCACAGGACATCACTAGATACTCACACTGCTCCGGTGTGATCGGGCCACTCTTCTTCCAGTCTCTTCCACAGTTCGGTAACTGTAGTGGGTTTCTTAGCCATAACTTTGTAGCCAATGATTTTACATAGATTTTCAATGGGGTTTAGATCAGACTCTGGGCTGGCCATTTCATTATTTCAATGTTCTCACTTTCATGTATCTGCTTTGCCCCGTTTTGCAGTGTGATCGGGGAAATGTCTTGCATAAAAATTGCGGGCTGATTGGGAGATGCTCGCAGTGAAGGAACCACATTTTGCCGAAGGAGGTTCTGATAAACAGGTTCTGAGGTTCTGCCATGTAGCTGTATAATAGGCCCAACTCCTGCTACAGAAACATCCTCAAAACCATGCCACTTCCTTCTCCATCTTTCACTGACTTCTTTGAGCACTTTGGGTTTAATCTTTCCACAATTTGATGCCGAACATAATGTTTCTCATCAGACACAAATAAATTAAACTTGCATTCATCACTAAAATGGACTTTGGATCAGGTCTCCTCTGTTCAAACAACATGCTCCTCAGCAAAGGTTAGTCTAGCCTTTTGATTCTTTCTGCTGATGAGAGGTTTGGTCACTGAAGAGTGAGCATTCAGTCTGAATTCTCTTAAATGACAAGACACTGTATGGCGAAACAGATCCTTACTGTGTTCAGCTCTGAACTGGCGAGTAATTCCAGCTGCAGTGTTGAACCGATTCCACATTGAAAGTCTCCACATTGTCCTGTCCCTCCTCTTGTGCATTGGTCTTGTGTACCTTTTTGGGTACTTGAATGAATTAGTGTCTTTGTAAAGCTTCAATATTCTAGAAATTACAGATTTTGAATGAGCAACTTCTTTTGCAAGCTGAAAGGTTCATCCCTTTGGCCTTCATCTGGACACCCTGGTGTCGTAGGGTTTCAGTCACCTTAGAGTGGCTTGCCATCTTGCAAAGTCCGTGAAAATTAGAAAGTTTGCTTCAAGTTAAATAGGGTTTCCCAGATTATTACGGAAATTATCACCACGTGCCAGATTAACACCCAAAGCTTGAAGGTATCTGAAAGTGGTCTCTAATTTTGACCAACGTTATTTTTCAATTGTCTTATTTAAGTTGTATATACTGTAGTATATATATAATATATAGAATATATTTAACTTGTGAAATATGTTTAAAAAACTGCCCTTCTGCTCCTGTTATGATAATTTCTAAAAGGACTAAGCAGTGACCTTGAAATTTAGGAAATTGTATGTTGTTCTCTAATTTTGATCTTCACTGTAGGATGGCTTGAGAGTGAGTAAATCATAAGTACATTTTTGGGTGAACTATCCCTTTAAGCCAAGGTTTACATCTTTTTAGGCCATGAAAAGTGTAATTTTTTTAACTGCAAATCAATCAAACTTTACTAAAATAACATTGCAGTAATAAATCTGTGTCTCATGGTTTTTTGTTTGTTTTGTTTTTAGAACTTCCTGTTTTGTGACAGAGTAGTTTCACTATGAATCATCAGTATTTAAAAAAGACAATATAAGTTCCACGTCAGAGTATTTCAAGAGGCATACTAACACAATAGCTGAATGCATACATGCATACTGAATGTGTTACTGTTGCTTTTTTAGTTCATGGTTACTACATTTAGCAAATGCTTTTGTATATTTGAATAAAGTTTGGCATTGATGAATGCAGGTTAGGTGACTGAGGGTGTTTTCACACTTGGTCCTTTTCAGGAGGTCTGAACGCGGTGTGCCTGATTTTTGGCCCATATGTGAACACTCCTAACGATCTCAGACCCCTTTAAAACGAACCGAACCGAGACCATCTCGGGAGGTGGTCTGGCTACGGTTCGTTCTCATCTTATGGTACGGTTCGCTAAAAACACGCAGTCTGAACTCAAACCGTCCTGGACTTACTTTAATTTTCTGTTTGCGAATTCCAATGTAGTTTGGTCATCAGATGCCTCCGTACAAATCGGCTGTTCATCACGGCTGATTCTTCTGACAAATCTCTACATATTATTAGTTCATAACATACACTTGTTTATTGCAATTTCAACCGCTTCCGAACTGAGACACGGCTGGCGGCTGCGCACGTTGTCAGTTTAAAATGGTGTAACGAGTGCACACACCTGAAGCGCACGCACAGAAGGCAGCTGTCACAGCACGTGAAATAAACGCAATCTTTAGCATCTTATTCCATTTAAGTGTCAAAAACACATAAGTTTCACATAGACAGGTAGGTTTGTCTAAAGTGAATGTAAACATCTGCATTATTAGCCTAATAAAAGAATCAGTGAAGAATAGGCTATGTATGCAGTTTTTTTTTTTTTCATGTGATTATTCCATTTCTTACTTGAATGCTGCTTTTAGGCATATCTATAATTTAGCTGGAAAATTAGAAATATATATCACATTTTTTTAGAAATAAGATATCAGTAAAATATCCAAAAACCATTAGGCCAGTGTTATATATTTTGTTCAGTTGAGTACTTACAATATCCCAAATGTTTCCAACTATTTGTAAATTGTGAGAAAATTGCTTTTTTAACCAAGGGCCGGGACGTTTCAGCATAGCATTTGAGCGAGTTGCCTGTCAATCGCGTCATATCTGCATTACTCTCAGTTTTATTCTGCAGAAGCGCTTTACTCTTAGCAGTACTGTGAACATGTCACAGCAGCGCCGAGTGAACGCACAGAGGAACGTCATAACATCATTTTAAACACACTTAAATGTATTTAATATGATAAACAGAGCTGCTGGCTTTACCTTATAATCATCACCGGAAAAAGCAGAAGTGCGCGCCCCCGGCAACTGTGTCCCGTCCCGTCATAATAAAAGTCCCGGTGCTCGCGGGCTGTGTGTTAGTGTAACAATCGCTCCAGCCGCCTTGCTCAGCTCCACAACACTCGGTCCTGCTTTGCTTTACACTACAGTAATGTTAATAACTGCATCCATGAACATGACCAAATCCTATTTTCCACCGAAAGAAGACCACATTTCCCAAGATACTGCGCTCTCACTTGGCGTCATCAAAATATGCCTTTGTTTTGAATAGGCTCCCTCCAGTGGACAGAAAGTTGCATAGTGCACCTTTAATTCAACAGCATTTGTACCACATTCCTACTAAAGTGGACCAAAAAGGATCTGAGTCCTCTTTCAGGTTCAGGAACAGTGTGAACATAAAGAGAACTGGGTCATTTTTTATTTGGTTCACTTCTTGGTCCACTTAAAGGAGTCTTGGTTCTTTTTAAGAGGACCCAAGTGTGAAAACACCCTAAGATTCATTTGTGACATGGGACCAAATACATTTTGTCTGCGATGCTGTTTATTAATTGTTTAATGAAATCAGCCATTTATACAGTTTAGAGGTAATTGTATCAAATTATTTGACTTTCCAATGCCACGATTAACAAATCAGAATAATTTATTTCAGAGAGCTGTGCAAATAAAAATGATTAACATTGTAGTTCAACTTCACCAGATCATTGTCTAAATGTGCTTGTTTTTTCTTCCAAGGCGGTGACTGCTGGATATTTCTACAACACGGCACGCTTGAGTAAAGGAGGTTATAAAACAGTCAAACACCAGCAGACTGTTTACGTCCATCCCAACAGCTCACTTTTTGAGGAACAGCCACGCTGGATGATCTACCACGAGCTGGTCTTCACCACCAAAGAGTTCATGAGACAGGTATGGAGTCATCCTTCACATTCTTCGTATATTTGTCATCTAATATTAATGAAGCCAAACATTATACTTAGTGTTAGGGATTTGAACAGACTGGTTCTTTTTTTTTCTTGAGCCTGTAAGTAATCGCTTAGCACTGTAAAATCCACTTCTAAAGGTGTGTTCACACTTGGCAGGTTTGGTTCGAGTAACTACCTAATCAAACTCTGGTGCGATTGCTCTGTTAGTGCTGTTCATTTGAATAAGTGTGAATGCTGCCATCTGAACCTTGGTGCTGCCAACCAAACAAGCGGGCCTAGATCCAGTTCCAGTCTAACTCTTGTTTTTGTATGTTCCTAAATTAAACTGTTTTGATAATTAAACTCTCTGTAATTAAACTATTGTTCTTGATTGGTTCAGATATCACAATAGTTGTTTTTTATCGTACACCATCAGCTAAATCCAAATCCAAAAAATGTATCTTGTTTCTCTTTGCCCTACAAAGCTATTTAACTTCTCACCTATTTTGGGTGTACTAGTTTATGAAGCTTTATTGAAATTAGATTGTGTAAAATCACCTGGTCCTGATAGAGTTGGACCTTATTTAAAAAAAAAAAAAAAAAAATTGTATCTTTTAATAAAGGGAGTATCATAGCTAATTTCAAAGATCAAAGTAAAACGCAAGGAGATAAACTTTATATACACCGATCAGGCATACAATTATGACAGGTGAAGAGAATAACACTGATTATCATCACGGCACCTGTTAGTGGGCGGGAAATATTAGGAAGCAAGTCCCCGAAGTCAATGTGTTAGAAGCAGGAAAAATGGGCAAGCGTAAGGATTTGAGTGAGTTTGACAAGGGCCAAATTGATGGCTAGACTACTTGGTCAGAGCATCTCCAAAACTGCAGCTCTTGTGGGGTGTTCCCGGTCTGCAGTGGTCAGTCTCTATCAAAAGTGCTCCAAGGAAGGAACAGTGGTGAACCGGCGACACTGTGATGGGCGGCCAAGGCTCATTGATGTACGTGGGGAGTGAAGGCTGGCCCGTGTGGTCCGATCAAACAGATGAGCTACTGTAGCTCAAATTGCACAACAAAATAATGCTGGTTTTTATAGAAAGCTGTCAGAATACACAGTGCATCACAGTTTGTTGCGTATGGGGCTGCATAGTCGCAGACCAATGTGCACTGCTGAAAGTGGCAACAGTGGGCATCAGAACTAGACCACTGAGAAATGGAAGAAGGGGTGAAACTACAAGTGTGAACACACCAATACAAACCACATTGTAATGCTTTAGCAACCACCAAAAAATACCCTAAAAAATATATGCTTTATTCTAAACTTTCATCTGTCTTTCAGGTAATAGAGATCGATAACAGCTGGCTGCTGGAAGTGGCTCCTCATTATTATAAGAACAAAGAACTAGAGGACGGCAGCAGTAAAAAGATGCCCCGTAAACAAGGCAAAGCCCGTGAGGAACTGGGCTGATCCTGAGATAAGATGAGCAAGAGACTCTTCCAAACAAAATTACACAGACTCTGCACAGACAGACAGGACATCAGCAATGTGAGAATCTCCAGCAGTGTTCATGCGGAAATTATCAGACGTTTAGTTTGGTAATTTGCTGATCTGTGTTAAATATTTTGGCCATATGTTATGTTTCAGCTAAAGTTGTTTTCATGTGTTTGAATGAGGAAATATATTTTTGATTACAAGTATACACGTGTATTTTTATCATTCTTCAGATATGCTGATATATGATATGCCCTCTGAAACTATTTAAAGAGATATGGCTGGATGTGGATCAAGAGAAGAATGTTATCAAAGGGCATATTATTATGATCAAGACAACAGTGTTTTTATTGTTTTCAGCTGTATCTGTTACACTAAACCTCCTGCACGTGTCTGTCAAGGCTTTTGAGTCAGGTGAAGGTCTAAAATACAGGAAGTTTAGGGAAGAGAGCCAGGAGGAAATGTTCATACTCCAAAATAAGGATATTAATATGGACAAAATGACTTGGAAAAATGCTTAACCATGGATACAGCAATATAAAAGGAGAGGGTTGTGCAATAAAATGTATTTATTAATGCTGAAAGGTTAACATGCTACAACAGGCACACCTTCCAGTTTGTTAGAATATTTGACTATGGATTTATCAGCTTAATCCTTATCTAAAATGCGATACTTACATTTTAAATTCAGTTATTTATTTATTTACATTTACCATAGAAAAGCATAAATCTTTCCCCTGAATAGTTCTTGTGCCAGTTTAATATAGCCAGCAAAGCAGTCAATGATTGACATTTTTCCCCCTAACGCTTTCAGATAAACAGAAAGAACAGCCGCAATTAGCTGTTAGTCAATTAGTAGCTAAAGTAGTTTTTCCCCTTAACCAGAAATCCATTTAAAAGTTGGATAGACAATTTCGGAGAGTCTAGTAATAGCAAAGTAGCTCTGAAAGCCACGCCTCCTCCAAAACACATGAACGTGCACAACCAGAGCAGTTGCCCACCTGATGTCTCATAGCACATTAAAATATTAATATACATACTTTAGAGCTTCAGAGAACTTAAGAGAGCTCTTTCTTGTACCATCATCTTGGCGTTGATGACATAGAAACACATAATTCTATAAAATTCTAATTGGAATTGCACTTAAAACCACCATCAAATGTGGTTTAAATAAGATTCGATTTTTTTGTTGTTTTGTTGTTATTGCTAATTTGGATAAAATCTAGGTAGATATACAAAAAAAACTTCCTGGCAGTCTGAACATAGCCTAAAAAATAAATATCCTCCACAACTGAATGCAAACTGGCATTCAGATCTGCATCCATGTAGTTAACAACGCCACACTTCCTGTGATCCAATCAATCCCCAAAGGACGAAATAAGTTCCCACCTTCATTGTCTCATCATAGAAGCTGTTTCACTTGGATATTAGTCATAATAAGGAAGAAAACTTCTCTTTCATGCCGACCATTCACACAGAACATAATTATAGACTTGTGGAATAAAAAACCTCTGCAAAATGTGTTTTTAAAAGGTTTTTATTTGAGCGCTGTGTTTTTAGGACGCTGTGTCATGCGTGAGATGCTGGAGAAGATGCGCGATGTGAGTCTCTGAAGATGCCAGAAAAAGTATGTGAACCCCTTGCAGAATTTGTGAAAATAGAATCTCTTTTTTTGTCCTTCAATTGTCTGATCTCAAAATCATACAGTCTCTGTTGGAAAGAGTTCAAATAGTTCAAAGGATGCTGAAATGCTAAAGAATTTGCAGGATTTTTCTGAGGAACATTGCAAAGGACAAACAAGAGACTCAAGAACAACCACACAACAAAACAACAGCCATGGATCATCCAGGGAACGACAGACAGCATTGAGAATCAGTAGAACTGAACATTTTTATAAATTCAGCTATTTTTTTGTCTAGTGGACTGGATGTAAAAATATCTTTAATGCAAAATATTGTATTCAGGACAGTACTAAATAAAACAAATAACGTGCATTTTGTATGATCTCTCTTATTCTGTAATAATTATTCACGTTTTCTACAAGGGGTTCACATGTACTTTTCCTTACCACTGTATGTACGAAATCGGAATATGAATTAGCCGCCAATATGCCAAAACCCAAGATATTATGAATATTGCCACGAGAGTGTTGTGTCAACGGCCCCTTATTAAAGTCCCTCTGCATTTCAACCAAACAGTCCCAAACAGCAGGCGGAATAAGCTTCCTTAATTTAGAAAATGGTAACTGATCTGATGCATTCAACTGAGGCCAAGACCTTGCATTGTTCAAACCTACAAGCAACTTCTATTGACAGCTACACATTTGCCCTCTAATCTAAAAACAGTCTGGAAATCTGATCCTCCAAGTGCAGCCATGTGTACTTTGCATACGGCTTATCCAGTCATCTTGAAAAATTTCTCTCCTACTCTTCTATCTCGAGTGTGTTGACAACAACTCGTAATCCCAGATGCGAGTACAGGTATGACGGCTATGTGTGATAAAATGAAGTGATTCCCAACACAACAAACAGTATCAACCTTTGTACCACAACATTTCTGCAGCTGGAATGGGATAGTGCTTCCTTATCCCTCATCAGGGTGTGTGTGTGTGTGAATAGCATTAACCCAGTAACTTAATTTATCAGCGACTTCCTGGGATCTTAATACACTTCTTTATTGTTCCCATGTAAATGGTGTATAAGCCTATATTTCCAGTTATGTCCTGAAGGACATGCCCCCCATCTTAAGTGCACTTGTAGCTGTTTAAAAAAAAAGGCAAGAATCATAATCAAGTGTTAAAGGTGATGATGATGATGAGGCATTTTGATATTTAGAACATTGATAAGCACACTCTGTGTTATTTAAAGTAAGAAAAATAAGCACAAGTATATTAGTCAGTGGATTCCTCACATTCAAACTGGAGGAAATGGCAACTGGACAAGTTTAACAGGTATGACAGGGTAAAAAGAAGGAGGAAGGGAGGGAGAGAGATAAACATGCAGAAGAGGTGGAGATACCGTGCTTGCGTAGACTAACATGATGAAAACCGTAGTGATAGGTTTTTAGGAAGACAGAAAGAACTGGATTTCAGACCTTTCACATTGCGTTGTTGGATGCACACCTAGACTGGAATATGTGCTTCTGGAGCCAGGCAAACTTCAGAGTCACCTAAACATCTGGGTTCGACTGCTCTTCAGCTCCATAGGTAGATTGCATTTTTTGTGATTTTAATTTATAAATGCAGGTAGAGACCGGGGCTAGTTGTTACATATATATATATATATATATATATATATATATATATATATATATATATATATATATATATATATATATATATATATATATATATATATATATATATAGGTTTTGAGTCAACAGTCCAATTACACACACACACACACACATATATATATATATATATTTTTTTTTTTCTCTGATAGTGGTTTATTTGTAATCCGCTAAAGCCTACTGTAACATATTTGAAATTCAAATTTCTAAGGCCTATAAATTATCAGCACAATCAACTTTGTTAAAAAAAACATGTACACAGTGGCTTACATGCCTTCTGTTGTCTGACGGATAGTTCATATATTTTTTTAGCTAGTAAAAGACTAACAATATATACACCTGGCTCTTTTTTTGTTTTGTAAATTCTGGCCTCCAAATAACTTTTTTTGTTGTTGTTATGTATACTTTGTCACACGTATGTTTTATTTATAAAAGAAATTAGTCCAATGTGACAACTTGCTCCACTATTGGTATGTTTAGTGAATCAAGTCTTCTCTGTTTATTTATTTATTTGTTTTATAATGGGAATTAATGGTGAAATATATTTTTTAATCACTTTTTTAAATATGTTTAAGATATGTGGCTTTTTTTAATTTAAGGAAAAGGTGTCAAAACTAGCATCAGTCTCGCCTAAGAAACGGAGGGTGTGTTATTGCCATAGCAGTTAGAAACACAGGTCTCAACTGACTAGATCTGGTTTGGGCTACAAGTGGGTGTGTGCCGTCAATTTGGGAAGTCATTTAGTCCACATATGTTAATTATACAAACATAAACATGTTCTGAAAAAGAACTAGTTCTGCTTTAGGCTCAAAGTTGTGTTTATACACCTAAAAATAAATCTTTTGAATGTGTTATATGTGGTCATTTAGTAAAACCTTTATAGAACTGACAACTGAGTATGCACAAACATGGGCTATTTTGATTAAAGAGCAAAAATTCTACCTGGATTTTACATGTTCATATTACCACATTCAACAGTCACTTTCACAGCATGCGGTTGTTTGCTATTAGACATTCCTGATTGTTTCATGGGTTTCCTGAGTCATACAGTTAAAGCTTAACTAAGCATACAAAATGAAGCTGGGATTTACACCCTGTTGTAAAAACTTGATATTCTGGTTGGCATTCCTGTACAGACAGACTTTTGAGTTAAGGTCAAACACTCTTATGTGATTATCACATTAATTCTTGGTTAATCTAAAAACCCTCGCCAATCTGAGAGGTGGTTGTTATTATATCCCTTGGTTATGCCTCCCAATAATAAAGCAATGATGCTACAATTCAACGGCATGTTGTTTAGTGACAGGCGGTCATAAAATATCTCAGTACATATCTATTCTACGCTTTTGCAATAGCAATTGGTCTGGTTTTGTTTCACAAACCAGGCATCCCTGTGCAGTCATGACCCTTCAGCATCTGAGCAGTTTAAATGTTGCTATCAGTCACATTTTCTGGGGTGATGGGTATTATTTTAGTACCCTCACTTATGAACAGACGGACCAGGCCATATTCGCAGAAATGTTATCAACCTCATAAGTATGCAAATAAGAATGGTAGCCTGAGGTTTACAGTTGTACATTGTGTTAATTACTAACCCAAGATCACATATGAACATTGTAAAACATGGAACAAGGTAATCAGAGTTGCGTTAACCCTGTTAAACCTGAAATTACTTTTAGGTTTGATCATTCTGATTATTTAAAGAAAATTAGCATCTCAACTATGAAAAAGTAAGCTTTGTAAGGGTAAAAACGATCTCTGGTTATCAATTTAAAATATAAAAGATGGGGAAAACTCAAGGCCATTCAAGGCCTTTACTAAAGTACAAAGAAAAGCAAGCAATAACCAATGTTCTCATCACACTTGACTGCTAATGGTACACTTTTACGATCTCCACCTTTGAGTTGCATAGCTGTACACTTTGGTGACCTGAGTTTGTTCTTGTGCAATCTTCTTGTACAAGGTCATGCAGCACCTTTAAACCTCTGAATTTTCTAAATCCTGGATGAAACCATGCGCCTGTTGAATGTGACGTATTTGTAATCAAGACTTATAGTGTATTTCTTCATGTCCCCATGCAGGCTTTTCTGCACAACACTTCCATTTCCTTTGATACACTCCTGTGGATCTGAGGCTCTGCACGATGAGTGACGGCAAAGAGAAACCCCAGAGCAGCAAAAAAGGGCCAAATGTCAAGCCAAAAAGCAAGGGCAGCTTCAACCTGGGAACTTCAGAGCGACAGCACAAGGCCGGCAAGCCTCTTAGGAGAAGCCGCAGCAATGAGGCAGAAAACCGGCGTCGTGAAGTTAGCCGAGGTAGAGAACAGGCCCGCAAGGAAAGCGTAAAGCGACAGCGGGGTCGCAGCGAGGAGGGAAGGGGGCGAGACCAGGAGACTGAACCCCACAAGACGGAGCAACCCAGAGACGACCTGGAAGACACAGAGTGCATTGTGTGCTTCTGCAGCTTCGACAACGTCTTCAAGACTCCCAAGCTGCTTTCCTGCGGACACACGTTCTGCCTGGAATGCCTGGCACGCATCAACGTCAATTCTCCAGAGCTCAAGACGCTGTGTTGCCCCATCTGTCGGGAGGTGACGGAAATCCGACACGGCCGAGATCTGCCTCAGTTGGGCAATAATGAAGACATCTTCCGGAAACTTCCGGCCGCGATGCAAAAGGCGCTTTCCGTGCGCTTTAAACGCAGCAAGGGCAAACTCGTCCTCAAGAATCCTCCACCAAACAGCTCTATTAAGAGCAGCTTAAACCTGCCGGTGATAAAGAAGAAAGAGGAGCAGGCCGGAAATAACCCACTTGGAGTCATGGAGGAAGGTCTCGGTCAGGCGACTATGATCGATGTGGGAAGACCGCCCAGCATGATGAGGGGTCGCATGAGAAGGATAATGTATTCCAATCAGTGCTATTATGCCGTACTTGCGGCCATCATCGTGATCACTGTGGCTCTGATGCTGGTAGGCGTCTTCACCTTTGTGGTGATGCCCTTTCTTAAAAAAAACAATTTTCCAAACCATAATCAAACTTCTTCAGACACAATCCCTTAAGAGATGAGCACAGAGTTCAAGAAGAATGACGGGCAAAGCAAAACAAGCTATTCTTAGTGGAACAAATGGTTTGGAATCTGTATACACAAAACAACATTTTTGTTTGGTTTGTTTAAGAAACTTCAGACAGGCTTGATAGGAATGAACGGGAAAAACTTGAACATATGATACACTGAAGGCTGTTGGGCATGGGCATATTTTACACAGACTGAGACATTATGCAAAGGTCTGTAAGAACAAGAGGCAATGATGATGTCTATCTGACCAGTGAGCAATTGTATTTGAACTATGAATCAATTTAGTTTTTTCCCCCATCTTTTTCTAAAAGGGCTGGATAATATTAAATAATAATATTATTGTACAATATGCCATATGGTTTAATGAAGAATTGTTTTTTTTTCATGTACTGTTTATGTATTTTGCATCTATATGGTTTGTGGTATTGACACGGAAATACAAAAATGTGACAACTAACCAATGCAAATAATCTCAGTCTATAAATATGCATGACAACACAATGTAAGCTCATACATGTACTTTCTCAGGTTGGAAAGACATTCATTAGAAATTTAGAAGTACCGGTATAATTCTGATGTATGCTGCACATAATGTAAATAATACACTGTATAATTATAATGTATGTTCATAGTTTTATTTTTTTGCACAAATGGGGAGAGACAAACTGGAAAATAATAAATGTTTCAGAACATTTTCTGGTTGTGACAAACACATTTTTTACTAAAAAACTACTCAACCAACAAACTACACTAAGTATTATGTAGATATTATATTATATATTATATTATAATATGTAGATAGTATATTATATAATAATTTGTAGCATAAACATGATATCTTAAAAAAAAAAGTTGATTATAATAAACAAATAGGATAACTATAACATAAATGTTCCAAATAGTTTTTCAACATAATAAACTCACCAAAATTGTCAGTTTAAATGTAATACAATATTAAGTTAATGTAATGAAGTAATATTTTAAAACAATCATTTAAACTTGAAAAGATTTAGCTATGTCAATAAATTCGAATTTTTATCTTAAAAACATGCATTTAGTTAGGTTGTGGTCCCCTGAATAATTTTTTAGATATGTACAATTACTTATAAGTTTACCAATAAAACATGACCAGAATGGCACAGCAATCAGAAAACATCTGCTTTAGAATAAAATTAAACTTGATATTCATTGGCTTCACAATGTGGCTTTTACCATGTCACCTTTGTGGTGGACAAATTTTAATCACTGATGAAGAAGATTTATTATTTAGACATGTGTTTGAATTCATACAGGAGCTAACGTGTTTCTGCCATGCAGGACACTTTACCAAGCTTAGTAGACACAGAGACTGTTCTGGTGACCTGTGGGGTCATGGGACACCTTTTTTTAGGGCTCTTCCGAACCAAAGGTGTTGGGCAGAACTAATTCTATAGGCCAGTTGTAAGGAAACCAGGACAGATGAGAGGTTCTAACTTTTACCATGTGTGGAAAACTACAGAGAAGGATTGTTTAGACAATGGGGGTATAAGAGATTGTGACTTCTGTTATGTCTTCAGTTAGCAATCTGCAGACATTCAGGATGGCTGTAAGACTGTGACTCTTCTTGCAAAAAAATAAATCTTTATTTAGACAACTGGCTAAGGTTTGTCTCTTATTTAGAAAAGAAACGGAGTTAATATTTTTTGGCCATTACACCTTCTAATCCCTTAAATGAAGCATAAACATAGTAAACATTTCACAAGTGCGTGGGAACGGATGTGTCAGCAGGACTTTAGTTTCATAAATAAAGGTGCTGGACAAATAATTAGAATATCATCAAAAAGTTGATTTATTTCACTAATTCCATTCAAAAAGTCAAACTTGTATATTATATTCATTCATTACACACAGACAGATATATTTTAAATGTTTATTTATTTTAATTTTGATGATTATAACTGACTACTAAGAAAAAAACCCAATTCAGTATCTCAGAAAATGTTAATATTGTGGAAAGGTTCACTATTGAAGACACCTGGTGCCACACTCTAATCATATAATTAACTCAAAACACCTGCAAAGGCCTTTAAATGGTCTCTCCGTCTAGTTCTTTAGGCTACACAATCATGGGAAGACTGCCAACCTGACAGTTGTCCAAAAGACCAGCACTGAAACCTTGCACAAGGAAAACAAGACACAAAAGGTCAATGCAAAAGAGGCTGTTCATAGAGCTCTGTGTCAAAGCACACATAGAGAGGAGAAAGGAAGGAAAATATGTGGTAGAAAAAAGTATAGAAGCAATAGGGATAACCTCACCCTGGAGAGGATTGTGAAACAAAACCCATTAAAATGTGGGGGAGATTCACAAAGAGTGGACTGCAGCTGGAGTCAGTGCTTCAAGAACCACTACACACAGACGTATGCAAGACACGGGTTTCAGCTGTCGCATTCCTTGTGTCAAGCCACTCTTGATCAACAGACAGCATCAAAAGCATCTCACCTGGGCTAAAGACAAAAAGGACTGCTGAGTGGTCCAAATTTATGTTCTGTGATGAAAGTAAATTTCGCATTTCCTTTGGAAATCAGGGTCCCAGAGTCTGGGGGAAGAGAGGAGAGGCACATAATCCATGTTGCCTGAGGTCCAGTGTAAAGTTTCCACAGTCAGTGATGGTTTGGGGTGTCATGTCATCTGCTGGTGTTGGTCCACTGTGTTTTCTGAGGTCCAAAGTCTATGCAGCCGTATACCAGGAAGTTTTAGAGAAATTCATGCTTCCTGCTGCTGACCAACATTAGGAAGATACAGATTTAATTTACCAACAGGACTTGGCACCTGCACACAGTGCCAAAGCAATTAGTACCTGGTTAAAGGACCATGATATCCCTGTTCTTAATTGTCCAGCAAACTCACCTGACCATAATCTCATAGAAAATCTTTGGGGTATTGTGAAGAGGAAGATGCGATATGCCAGACCCAACAATGCAGAAGAGCTGAAGGCCACTATCAGAGCAACCTGGGCTCTCATAACACCTGAGCAGTGCCACCGACTGATCAATGCAGTAATTCAGGCAAAAGGAGCCCCAACTAAGTTTTGAGTGCTGTACATGCTCATACTTTTCTGAGATACTTAATTTGGGATTTTCCTTAGTTGTCAGTTATAATAATCAAAATTAAAAGAAATAAACATTTCAAATATACCAGTCTGTGTGTAATGAATTAATATAATGTACAAGTTTTACTTTTTGAATGGAATTAGTGAAATAAATCAACTTTTTGATAATATTCTAATTATATGACCAGCACCTGTATTGTGGATGCCAATTCCATTAATTCAGTCAAACTCACAAATAATCTCTATCACTGTTGGACAATATGGATCCTAATGCATGTGTAATACACTAGTAAATCACTATTACCTACTAGGTAACCATCAAAAAGTAAGCTAAGATGCCCTCCAGTGTACATTATGTACAGTGCATTCACAAGTCAAAGTTTTAGACTGTCTGATAAGAAGATTTTTTTGTTGATATTCTTCTAAAATGCAGGCCTGTCCAATTGTCCTCCTGACAGTTAAATTAGGCTATAGAATATTTGGGACATTATGTTCTCATATATGGTGCCAAAGCACAAATGTTTAATTATATAACATGGGTCTGCCCTTCCTAATCTATTAAAACATACACATTTATTTTTTTAGTGATTCTATAATTGGAGATAGCCTACATTTTTTAATTTAAAAAAGTTAAGAACAAAACAAAAAAAATCACTAACAGATTTTCTTTCCAGTTTCTTATTGAAGACGTATCTTAATGAATATGATGGAAACAATCGGACAACAAAGTTTCAGCTAGGCGTATTTAGGCAAATTTTAATTGGACTCCATATTTACCTGCAATTAGAATCACCAAGGGTCTTGCATGGGGAATTTTGCTAATTGTGGTAGAGGTAGGCTACGTCCTAAATAAGACCAAAAAAGGAGTTTGGCCAAAAAAGGAACTTTTCTGATAGATTTCTTATAAGTGCCTTAACAATCAAAGTTAGTCCTCCAAAATAACTGTATATTTAGCTCACTGTGTGCACGAGGGCGGCATGTGAAGTACACGATATTGCCCACAGGCAGGCAAGTTGAAACACCAACACCCCTCGATCTGACGCAAGCCCTGTAACGAGACACATAACGGTGCATAAAAATTCATAGGTCATTCAGAGTCAAATTCGGGCTCTGGAGTCGCTTAACCCGTCTATCAGCACCAAAAAGAGATTTTACTTGGAAATATTGATAAGGACTGCATTTAAAAGGACCACCCGAGTCCGATATAAATTCTGTGATGGCTTCGACACCCTCTGCTTCAGCCCTATCGGCTGTTCTCCGGTGTCAGGGGAATATCATCGCCCGAAAACAGGCGAACAAGAAGCGGCCTCCAGCCTCAGTTTACGGGCTCGGGGTGACGTATGGAGATTCGGTCAAATCTTATTTTCGCTCTCTATGGGGATTCTTATTCCACAGGGAGCGAGTGGATATTCCCGGAGTTCTGTCTGTCAACGCTCGGTTTGAAACGTCCTGTTCGGGGAAATCTTCGATGAGGAATTGTGAATCCAAAGATCATCTGGTCAAAAACTCTCCAAAGTTTGACAACAAAATGTTAGCAACGAAAGCATTCAGTGCAAATCATTGGCCAAAGACGAAAAGGGTGTCAGGGTATGGGTTTGCTGTTAAATCTAAACGCGACCTGGTTCTTCGACTGGATGGCACGCGTTTAACGTTACGAAAACTAAACTCGGATAATCCATGGACTTTATGTATTTGTGTAGTTTGCGCTCAGAGTATAAACCCCCTGACCCACAGTAGTGTGAATGCGTTGTTTTTTAATGGCGTATTGTGGTTTTTAAAGGACAAACTGATATATTTTACCACTGCAGTGTCAGACAGTGTGAGGACGCAAGTTGGAAAAGACAGGATGAACCAGCTTCATCCGGATGTAAGTCGCCTCTAAGTGACCTTTTGAAACCACATTAGCAACAAGTCATACCTTTTTGCTTAATTCTATGCAGAACAGATTAGTAGGCCTATATTAAGCTATAGGATACGCCCTTTATGTTATATATACTTATACAGCATCACTAATACAGAAATACTTGCAAGAAAGAACATGACTATATAGGTCAGGTCAGTTAGCCTAATACGTTGGCCTATAATATAGGCCAACGTATTAGGCTAACTGACCTGACCTCAAAAAGTACATTCAATTAATTTATACACTTTAAACAAATCTTCAGATAATACATGAGGATATGTAATTCATAAATAAAAATAAAGAAGGATTTTTTTAAAAGAGAATATTACAGCTGAATCAAGGTTGCATTATTTGAATAAATTAGGCTATTGTATAGAAATGACTGCTATTAGGATATTATTTGTTATAAAAATATTATAACAATACTATCTTCTTCTTTTCTAGTGTGATAAATTAAGCGGGTATGTCAAATGTACCTCTGAACATCATGAAGATCAACCTAAGACAGCAAGGAGCTGAACCTGGGGATTGAGTCTTCTTCGATAGACTATATGGATGGCATGGACTTAACACCTAATGCACTTTCATGATAGATAGATAGATAGATAGATAGATAGATAGATAGATAGATAGATAGATAGATAGATAGATAGATAGATAGATAATGTTCCTTTATTCACTTCATCTTTGCGTCTTGTTCACTTCCATACACTGCATTGTTTTATACAATTTGTATTTTTGCCACTGTTTTTGCACCAGAATTTCCAGATATAAAGCTATACTGCTGATCATGAGAAGCCTTTATGATCAGGTAGCAGATGCTGCAATGCATGTTTGACTTTGGGTACATTAATAAAAATCCCACTGGTTTACAGCTAATGCTTAACGTGCTGATATTAATTAAAGTAGCATTTTTGCTCCTATGATAATGCTTAATTAAAGACCCCCCCCCTTTAAATTATAAATATAATTATATAATATAATTATATATATATATATATATATATATATATATATATATATATATATATATATATATATATATATATATATATATATATATATATATATATATATATATATATATATATAACCAAAATCCAATAAGGAATACAGATACAATGCTTTGGGACTTTTTATCCCTCTCAGTGTTTTCAAATATACTAAATCCTTCATTAAAAACAAATAATTACATTAGAGATACCTTTTTAACCTTAAATAATAAATCACATTTAGGCTATCAGTTTCCCATGGCATTATCAGTCTAGCAGGTAGGCTAGGTTATTCTTTATTGCATCCATGCCACACATACACAAAATGTCTTGGGGAGTTATCTTGACTTTAGAGGTTAACTCCAAATCATATCAACCCATGTTTACAATGACTGTGGGACGATTCCATGATTTACAAAGGTTCACAAGTATCGATTTATGCCTAGCACATACGCTTTTCTAATTGAGGAGGACACCTGTTTTCCACCTCTCGCTGCTCTTGTAACAAGACCCTCGGCCAGAGACACAGCTAATAAATATCGCGGGATCAGCATTAACACCATGAGGCATACAGCCATATCCAGAGGTCGAAACCTTACCTCTAACCTTTCATCTTGCATGAACACAAAGGAAATGCGTTTTATGTACACGTATCTCTTCATTATGGTAAACACAGCAGGGGGAGGGACTTCCTAAAAATGACGCCACCCGGAAGTCAAGTAGTCTTACATTCTTGAGCGAAGCTTGAAGGGTGAACGCGAAGGAAGTTTACTGCGCTTCAAATTAAGCATTATACCGTCTAATCCACATCAGAATCAAACAAGTGACTTGGATTAGTTGAAATGGGAGATAATCTTTAAAGCGACGGAAGTATGAATGCATTGGCAGACTAAGGAAGACGGGAAACATGACAGAGTATGAAGGCGCGTTGACTCATGTAAGTCAGATATGTTGTCATGTTTTACGCATCATGGTGGTGTTGCTTAAACTCAGCTCTCCGGGTGATACACAGGTCGGTTTAGTCTCATACTGTTAGGCAGTTGTGGTTGAGGGAGTTCTGGGTGAGCTACAGGTGAGATTATTGATCGACGGACGAAACTGCTTGATAATGTTACGTTAACATATTTGCTCCTAGACCAATTTTATTGAATCATATGCGCAAATATGGTAATGCAACTGCCCAGTAAGGATAAATACATTTCAAAATGTTTAAGGTCTACCAATAACAGTGACTAACTAAATAATAATTGTAATTGCAAATGCATTAGCTTTATTGTATGTATTTTACGCTGTAGAGAGTACAATTTCCCAGAATTTTAAATTGCACTTTAGCTGTATTTATTTTAAATTATTTAAATTAAGTAGTCAGATTAATTGCAGTCAAATGAAGTAGCCTACAAATGTATGATGTAGTCTCTCAATTAATATGAGATCATATAACACCTTTACATTGTCCTTGTTACATGTTACAACAATACATTATGCATAATCACATGCAACTAACCCTAAAATACAACCTAATCCTACCATAACCCTATATTAAGTAATACCATAACCTACCATAACCCTTAGTAAGTGTAGTTATTTAATATTACTCAGTACTTAAATATATAGTTACACTGTAACAATGAAGTGTAACCAAATATAGTGTATAATAATTATGCAATATGTTTAAAATAGGATTACACTGCAGGACACCATTGTCCCAGTTTAATATGTAATACCCTAACGGATTATCAGGCCAACAATGACATTAGTTTTTCTTGAAAAATGGACATTAACAGATTAGTTCACTTTAAAGTGAAAATTAATCCATGATTTACTCACTCTCAAGCCATCCTGGGTGTATGACTTTCTTCTTTCTGATGAACACAATTAGAGTATATTAATAAATATCCTGATGCTTCCAAGCTTCATAATGGCAGTGACAGGGTCCATTAAGTTTAAAGTTAATGTAAAATATAGCCTCCGCCAGACTGCCTTCTGCCTTCAACTTCCAACTTCTCGCAGTTCAAAATACTTACGCTATATCTCTTTTTCCATAAGTTGAATACAGAAGGCGGTCTAGCAGAAGCTACATATGTTACTTTATAACGTGTTAAATATGTATATATTTCACTTCACTTTGGAAGGCCTTTATTGGAGCTTGTTTGTGATGGATGGATGCACTTTTTTGAGCTTTAAACTAAATGGACACCTGATGAAGCATCAGGATATTTATTAATATAACTCCAATTGTGTTCATCAGAAAGCAGAAAGTCATACCTAGGATGGCCTGAGGGTGAGTAAATCATAGGCTAATTTTCATTTTAAAGTGAACTAATTCTTTAATTTGTTTAAAGAGCGAGATCTTGTTTGCTGGGCTGCCATCTTCATCATAGGTAAATAAGGGGGAGTTTTCCTGTTTTTTTGTTTGTTTGTTTGTTTGTTTGTTTTGTTTACCAGTGTTATTATAGTTAACATTTAATTTAATAGTTAGTTCATTTTTTACTTTAAATTAATTTTAACTGAAGAAATAATAAAAAATAGGCATTTTTTCTCATTTTCATTTAGTTTAATTGAATGTACTCAAATAACTAAAACCAAAATAAAAACGACTTAAAATCTTACTAATAAAAGTTACAAAAATACAAATTCCGAAAACTTTTACTAAAATTAAATTGAAACCTTATGAATATGAAAATTATACAAATTCAACATATTATTTAAAGCTACTATATCATAGTAATGCTAAAATAACGTGTATCACCAGTAATTTGAGATTTCAGTGAATAATTGGTGGAATGTAGTACATTTGAATCAATTTAAAATGTATTTGCATTTAGACATTTTTATGTACACGGAACAAATCCACTCAAATTGTGCACCACTGAAATGCAAAAGAAGACTTTTTCCATTCTAATCTGTAATGTTCACACTAGTTTGTAGAAGGGATTCAAATGAGAAATGTACTGAAACTTTCTCAGCTGTTTGGTTGTAAAACAGTTTAGTATTGATATAGAACAGTTGGCTAACATGTGACCTTTTTTTCTCTGTTAATCTTGCTTATTTTACAGACTCTGCTGAAAGTCGCTGTGCCACTTTGGACTATAACGCCAATATCAAGATCCTGAAACCTGGCAATATGTCTTATGTGTACCTTCTGTTGGTTTAATGTTTAATTTATTTTACTTTTGTGACAACTGACTGAAAAATATCAGGCAAAGCATGTACAAAAAAAAATTCAAAGATCCACAAGACTCTACTTGCCCATCCATCCAGCAAGCCTTCCTGTTCTAAATGCCATCTTTATATCTACATCCATTTCTTCCTTCCTGAATCCTTGTCCCATCACGCATCAGGCCATGCTCCGCAATAGAAGTTCCCTTATCATTTGTGGTGCTTTGATATTTGTAGCTTGGAATGTCATTCTTATTTTTGTCCTAATGAGACGCCCTTCTAATAAAGGGTCTCTGGGCAGCCACACTGGGGACGGGGACGGAGCCAGAGGAAGCAAGTTCGGAAATATAATGAATGAGGTGTTGCGTGTAGCTGATGCATTTGAAAATGAACTTGAATCGCAGAGGAAGATTCTATTGCAAATCGAGAACCAGTGGGCAGTTTGGGAGAACAAAGATGGTGTGACTGCTGCTAAGCCAAATTCAGAAGTAGAGCATTCAGCTCCGGCTGTCATCCCTATTTTAGTCATTGCCTGTAATCGTGTGACCGTGAGACGCTGTCTTGACAAACTAATTGAGCACCGACCGTCGGCCGAGCTCTACCCAATCATAGTGAGCCAGGACTGCGGACACGCGGAAACGTCTGAAGTGATCGCCTCATATGGCAGTAAGCTGACCCATATCAAACAGCCTGATCTTTCAGATATCTCGGTACCTGCGCAGCACAAGAAGTTCCAGGGTTACTACAAAATCTCGCGGCATTACCGTTGGGCACTCAACCAGGTTTTCAACACCTTTTCGTACTCATCGGTTGTCATCGTGGAGGATGATTTGGAGGTAACTCACATTTAATGCATGTTGTTTGTATAAAGTCTGTCATTAAAAGAACAGTTCATCCACAATTCAAAGATAATATACAAGGGCATTTTTTAAAGACTAAAGCGAAAGGATACTAAAAAACTAAAGGCACAATGTTTCATGAAAATTAGTGATATAACTGTGAATTCATAAAATAGCTTTATTTGTGTGTATACAACAGCGGGCACATGAGCATCAGAACTCACATTTTCTTTTACATCACGTGGATGGCCAGGTGCGTCTCTATCGCTTACCTGGGGAACACATGGCATCATGATGCACTATGGGGCGGAGGCAGTGTGATGCTTTGGGCAATGTTCTGCTGGGAAACCTTAGGTGCTGCCATCCATGTGGATGTTACTTTGGCACATACCACCAACCTAAGCATTGTTTAAGACCATGTACACCCTTTCATGGAAACTGTATTCCCTGGTGGCTGTGGCCTCTTTCAGCAGGATAATACGCACTGCCAGAAAGCAGAAATGGTCCAGGAATGGTTTGAGAAGCACAACACCGAGTTTGAGGAGTTGACTTGGCC
Source organism: Pseudorasbora parva (assembly GCF_024679245.1). Lineage (NCBI taxonomy): Eukaryota > Metazoa > Chordata > Actinopteri > Cypriniformes > Gobionidae > Pseudorasbora > Pseudorasbora parva. The sequence continues at coordinate 21,070,697 of NC_090179.1, forward strand.
TCCATATTCCCAATTCCCCAGATCTCAATCCAGTTGAGCATCTGTGGGATGTGCCAAACAAACAAGTTCGACCCACGGATGCCTCACTTCGCAACTTACAGGATTTAAAGAATCTGCTGCTACCACAGCACACCTTCAGGGGTCTAGTGAAGTCCATGCCTTGATGGGTCAGGGCTGTTTTGGCAAGGGCAACACTATTAGTCATAATGTTATATATATAATATATAAATAAAATAATATATAATATATATATTTTCTATCAGAACCAGCTTTAACTTCTTGAGAAATTTGAGCTACAGTAGCTCGTCTGTTTGATCGGACCACACGGGCCAGCCTTCACTCCCCATGTGCATCACTGAGCCTTGGCCAAATATGACCCTGTCGTTGGTTCACCACTGTTCCTTCCTTGGACCACTTTTGATACTGACCACTGCAGACCACCCCAAAAGAGCTGCAGTTTTTGGAGCTGCTCTGACCCAGTCATCTAGCCATCACAATTTGGCCCTCGTCAAACTCATGCTTGCCCATTTTTAACAACTTTGGGGACAATGTTTACTTGCTATGATGAAGAGATAATGTATGTGTATATATTATTTTTGAATGAATCATTCTTTTCAGTCAGTTATTTATCAGTTCACTAGAAGAGATTTTCAGTAAATAATTTGTTAATTTGTTACATTTTTATCTTGATTCTGACGTGAAGCCATTGTTTAACTTCAGAAGAATTGGCATTAAGCACAATTAACCTTAGGGACCACATTATAATGCTTTTATGGATGCTTTTTGTATGCTTTTTTTGAATATTATCTTGGGGGAAGGGGGGCACTTTATTCCTTTAAGAATGTCACATACACATTTTATTTTGTTGATGGTATGTTTGATCTTTTTTCACCAGGTGGCCCCTGATTTTTTTGAGTACTTCAGATCGCTTCATCCAGTTTTAAAATCAGACCCAACTCTGTGGTGCGTGTCTGCCTGGAATGACAACGGCAGAGACGGATTTGTGGACCCTGGAAAAGCAAGCTTGTTGTACAGGACAGATTTTTTCCCAGGCTTGGGCTGGATGCTCACAAAGGACCTCTGGGCAGAGATTGAGCCAAAATGGCCAGCCTCGTTTTGGGATGACTGGATGCGGCACCCCGATCAGCGCAGAGACAGGTCCTGCATCAGGCCAGAAATTTCCAGAACTTTGACATTTGGCAGGAAGGGTGTGAGTTTGGGACAGTTTTACGACAAGTACCTCCGCTTTATTAAGCTCAATGCCGAATTTGTGCCTTTTACAAAAATGGACCTTTCTTATTTAGAAAAGAAGAAATATGACAAGAGCTTTGAGAAGTTGGTTTACGATGCTCCGGTTGTCACAGTGGAGGATTTGCAGGGTGGGAAACTTTCTGGGCTTGGCCCATTTCGGGTGCAGTATTCTGGTTCTGACCGTTTTAAAACATTGGCTCGCAGTCTTGGTATAATGGACGACCTGAAGTCAGGAGTCCCACGAGCTGGGTATAGAGGTGTGGTTAGTTTCCTTTTTCGTGGAAAGAGGGTCTATTTAGCTCCACCTGCTGGTTGGAGTCAGTATGATCCTAGTTGGAGTTGAGGTGGGCTGTGCCATTGTGCCTATCTCACAAGATTTATTTTTTTAAGGTGCAAAGCACATGGAAATAATATTGCATGTTATCTGTTACCACCATTCCATTCACAGCATTCGTGAGAGTAATTGTCTTAAAATTCCATTGTGCTGCTTTATGATGGAACAACTTCCAGAAGGGGTTTCAGGGTGAAGATACCAAAGAGAATAAATAACATATTGATCACGCAAGACTTTTTCCTCAGGTTTCATTATTTGTGTATATAATGTCAACTAGGATTTACGTGAGAACTTTGATTATTCACTTCATTAAACTGACAGATTAAAATAAAAGCTTATACTGACCAAGTATATTTGTCACACAAAGTATATTTGTTCAGGAACTGAAAATAAGGGTAAAGTATGATTACAAAAATAACACTTATTTTAAATAAAAAAAACTGTGAATACTGCTAAGTGCCTTAAATGTAGGATGTGTTGATTCACTTCTGTGTCTTTATTAAATCATGTGTATGGTTCATCATATAATTGTGATTGGAATATATTGAAAAAAAACAAATGATTTTGTTTTGTGTTTTACTTATATACTGGGATTTTTGAAAATAAAATAAATGTTTTGCTAAATATAATTGAATGCCTCATTATTTCTTATAATAATGATAATAATACATTATTAACAGCTATGATATTCATATGATTCAGATGAAATTCTTTAGCCATTTTAGATTACAATTTATATTTTACTTACATTTAGCAGGCTTACAAATAAGGAACAAATATTTGTAATTGTTTATATGTTTACATGTCAAAAAATGAACTATATATAAGAAATTGAGGAAAATAAGTATTTGAACACCCTGCTATTTTGCAAGTTCTCCCACTTGGAAATCATGGTGGGGTCTGAAATTGTCATCGTAGGTGCATGTCCACTGTGAGAGACTTAATCTAAAAAAATACATCCAGAAATCAAAATATATGATTTTTTTAACTGTTTATTTGTATGATACAGCTGCAAATAAGTATTTGAACACCTGTCCATTAGCTAGATTTCTGACATAATTCTGCCTTTAAAATGTCCACCTCCACTCCATTTATTATCCTAAATTAGATGCACCTGTTTGAGTTTGTTAGTTGCATAAAGACACCTGTCCACCCCATACAATCAGTAAGAGTCCAACTACTAACATGACCAAGACCAAAGATCTGTCCAAAGACGTTAGACAAAATTGTACACCTCCAAAAGGCTGGAAAGGGCTACGGGGAAGTTGCCAAGCAGCTTGGTGAAAAAGGTCCACTGATGGAGCAATCATTAGAAAATGGAAGAAGCTAAACATGACTGTCATTCTCCCTCGGACTAGGGCTCCATGCAAGAGCTAACCTCGTGGGGTCTCAATGATCCTAAGAAAGGTAAGAAATTAGCCTAGAACTACACAGGAGGAGCTGGTCAATGACCTGAAAAGAGCTGGGACCACCATTTCCAAGGTTACTGTTGGTAATACACTAAGACGTCATGGTTTGAAATCATGCATGGCACGGAAGGTTCCCCTGCTTAAGCCAGCACATGTCCAGGCACGTCTAAAGTTTGCCAATGACCATTTGGATGATCCAGAGGAGTAATGGGAGAAAGTCATGTGGTCAGATGAGACCAAAATATAACTTTTTGGTCATAATTTCACTAAACGTGTTTGGAGGAAGAAGAATGATGAGTACCATCCCAAGAACACCATCCCTACTGTGAAGCATGGGGGTGGTAGCATCATGCTTTGGGGGTGTTTTTCTGCACATGGGACAGGGCGACTGCACTGTAATAAGGATGAGCAGGGCCATGTATTGCGAGATTTTGGGGAACAACCTCCTTCCCTCAGTTAGAGCATTGAAGATGGGTTCATGCTGGGTCTTCCAACATGACAATGACCAGAAGCACACAGCCAGGATAACCAAGGATTGGCTCTGTAAGAAGCATATCAAGGTTCTGGCATGGCCTAGCCAGTCTCCAGACCTAAACCCAATAGGGAATCTTTGGAGGGAGCTCAAACTCTGTGTTTCTCAGCCACAGACCAGAAGCCTGACTGATCTAGAGAAGATCTGTGTGGAGGAGTGGGCCAAAATCCCTCCTGCAGTGTGTGCAAACCTGGTGAAAAACTACAGGAAACATTTGACCTCTGTAATTGCAAACAAATGCTATTGTACCAAATATTAACATTGATTTTCTCATTGTTCAAATACTTGCTGTAGCATACAAATAAATAGTTTTAAAAAATCATACATTGTGATTTCTGGATTTTTTAAAATTTAGATTATGTCTCTCACAATGGACATTTTCAGACCCCTCCATGATTTCTAAGTGGGAGAACCTGCAAAATAACAGGGTGTTCAAATACTTATTTTCCTCTGTGTGTGTGTGCATATATATATATATATATATATATATATATATATATATATATATATATATATATATATATATATATATATATATAAAAATATTAATTTTTATATATATATATATATATATATATATATATATACACATATAATTAACATTATTGGAGTGCTAACAAAATGATACATTAAAATAAAAAGACAGCAGTACAAATATAGCAAATTTACCTTTTTAGCAAATACAATTGTATATCTAGATGTTTTGTTGTCAATATATTTAAGAGTCAGCAACCATAAATAGCTTGAAACAATGACTAATTTTACTTGTATGTGACCTTTATCAAATAAAACGGATTATTTTATTTTTAATTCAATGCCATGAGAACAAGAGGCATTACATACACAATCACGTTAACAGCTGGCTGGAAACTAAAATAAATAACTAAAATAAAAAAGAACAAACTATATAAACCCCCTCCCCCATAAAATCCAGTGCTTTTTAAAAATATTACGTTTTCATGTTTGTTCCAAAATATTCATAGTTTCATAATTTTAATTTAGTCATTCGTGAAATTGTATTGCCGTTATATACATTATTAGCCCCACACAAAACTCAAAAAACGTCAAATGCAAATTACCATTACATACGTCAATGCGCACCCACGCTATCACGGATGTTGCCGTTACATAACGTTAACTACAGTATGCCAGAAAGACCTAAAAGGTTTAGTTTCGCGTTTTCTATTTACCTCACTTGTGTCTGTGTATCACATTTCGAATTATTGAATGGCGAAAGGAGTGCGATGTTAGCCATGGGGTAAATTTGTGGCAAGTAAATGGACTATAGACGATTTTCGATCATGTAATCTCCATACTATCTTTCATGGAACTGTTGAAACTCGCCAATCCGGTTTATTTATTTGCTTATAGTCATTTGTAGTAGCGAGCAATCTAAACTACTATAGAAATGAAGATAAGCAAAGACATTTAATATATAGACAAGGGACGTCACCACTCTTTTTCGCTTTCGATCTGACAGTTTGCGTCTTGTTAATCGGCAACATTTGATCTTGGATATCTTAAGAGGCCTGCAAATGGATCCAGCGGCTTTGCGTGAAAGTCCTGCGGGTTCAGGAGCAACTTCAGTGGAGCAAAGAGGACGAAACGAGACGGAGGAGGAGGCGACGGATGACGGCAGAGAAGCTGATGGGGAATCCGAGGAAACAGAGATGGAGAGTAAAGACTGCGAGAGATCAAAATGTCCAGATGAAAACTCACTGCATGGAAAACTGACTGAGGAAGAACTAGATCCCAGAATCCAGGTAAAAAATGACATGTGAAAGTTCTTACACAATACTGTTTTATTAACTAACGTTAGTTAATTACGCCGTCCTCGAGCAAGCTATTAAATATCTGGTATCTCTAGCAAATTCTTAATTAACATATTATTTAATGCATGTTAGTTCATTGACTTTCAGTTATGAATGTATTTAAATAAAAAAAATTGACATTTGTGACCCTGGACCACAAAACCAGTCAAGCAGGCCAAATTTTGAGATTAACAAATAAATAATGAATTAATAAATAGCCTTTTAATTGATGTATGTTTTGCTTGGATAGGACAATATTTGACCTAGATACAACTTGTTGAATGTATTTAATCTGAGGGGGCAAAAACATCTAAATATTGAGAAAACCACTTTTAAATTTGTTCAAATGAAGGAGGGAAGTCTTTAACAATCAAATAAATGTTTGATATATTTATGGTAGGAAATTTACAAAATATCTTCATGGAACATGATCCTTAATATCCTAATGCTTTTTGGCATAATAGAGCAATCAATAATTTTGACCCATACAATGTATTGTTGGCTATTGCCATAAATATACTCATGTAACTTATGTCAAAACTTTATGGTTTTGTGCTCCAGGGTCACATTTCTGTTTATGTGCACTATCATCAATCAAAAATGTAGACAACCATGTTTGTTCTTTATTACTATTTTCAGTTAATATAATTATTAATAGTCAATATAATAATAGACTAATAGTAATACAAATAATAATAACAATGATGTTAGTTGTTATAAAGTTTTATCAAATATATTGTCATGAAGTTATTACAATCTCAAACTCTAGTTTCTTGGTCACCCTTATTTTATATTGAACCACAAACCTTTAAATCAACAGCCAAGATCATTTTCCATTGGGCGACTGTACTCTGCTGTGTTTCTGTGTCTAGGAGGAACTAGAGCGTCTTAATGAGACCAGCGAGGAGATCAATAAGATGGAACTGGAACTGCAAGTATGTAAAAGTTAAGACTGCTTTTGGAATAAATGGTTCCTTACCTCAGGGACATTTGGTTTCATTTCTCCACAAAAGAGAAAAAAAAAATCCATATATCGACCAACACCAGTCAAAAAAAAAAAAAAAAAAAAAGTGCCCAGAAAAGCACAAGTTATGAGAAATCATCATGAAATCCCAAAATGTAAAAAGTATCTGTGTACTTTCCTCAGTGAATTGAACATCTCTGGACCTGAACTCTGTCATGACAGACGTTGTGCAGCGTTTTTTGCCACTGAGGTGCCTTGATACAGCACTCTGGGAACAGCCTATTCGTTCAGAAATTTCTTTCTGTGTCTTACCCTCTCGCTTGAGGGTGCCAATGAAGGCCTTCTGGACAGGGTCGGGTCGGCAGTCTTACCCATGATTGCGGTTTTGAGTAATCAACCAGGCTGGGAGTTTTTAAAAGCCTCAGGAATCTTTTGCAGGTGTTTAGAGTTAATTAGTTGATTCAGATGATTAGGTTAATAACCCGTTTAGAGAACCTTTTCATGATATTCTAATTTTTTGAGAATTTTGGGTTTTCATGAGCTGTATGCCAAAATCATCAGTATATAAACAAGTAAAAGACCTGAAATATTTTAGTTGGTGTGCAATGAATCTAAAATATATGAATGTTTAATTTTTATCATTACATTATGGAAAATAATGAACTTTTATCACAATATGTTAATTTTTTTAGAAGGACCTGCATTCACCTCAGAGAAGAACGTGCATGTATGGGTTGTATTTAATGCTGCATCTTTATTAGTCCTAATTTCTCACAACTATGCTTTTTCTGGGCGAGTTGTAGTGAATTGCAGCACTAAAAGCTTGACACTTTTAATTCAATGTTTTTAGATGGACTGTACTTGGGATCCAATCTACAACCTTTCTGCTACTAGCCTAACATGATTATTAAACATCAAGCAATCACCATATAATGTTATAGTCAGATACTATAGTAGTTTATATTAATACCCTAAGTTAGTTTTTTTTTTTTTGATATTCCTGTTGTCATTTTAATGTGCTCTTTTTTGTACTTTTAAACTAAACACATTTTTTTTATGGTTTTAGTCTTTGTTACCTATAATAAGTTAACCATCCCATATAATGCAGATAAGACATGGCATATGAATTTCTCTCTATTTGATCCTAAATATTAAGATTAGCAGTAATGATTGATCTTTTCTTTGATACACACTTTATTTTTTATTGACTTGTTATGAATGGAATGTCTTTTTGTTGTCAGGAGTTTCGCTCCAGCCACAGGAGGATAATGAATGAATCTGTGCATAAACTCAAAGTGAAAAGTTCAGAACTGGGGTCCTGCATAGAGAAGGCCAGGCCTTACTATGAGGCACGCAGGAAAGCAAAGGAGGTAGCCGGGCACACACTCTCTGTTTAGCCTTCACCTGATAAAATTGTATTGTCTCTTCAATACAGTATGATTGGTTTCACTCTTCTTAGGCCCAGCAGGAGACCCAGAAAGCCGCGCTCAGCTTTGAGAGAGCGGTGTCCATGCACTCGGCTGCTCGAGAGATGGTCCATGTGGCAGAACAGGGCCTCACTGCAGTCAAGACGCTGGATCCAACCTGGCAAGAAATGTTAAATCATGCGACCTCAAAGGTATGTCACTTTCCCTCAGCTCCTCTTATCCAGTTGTATCAAGCAGTTAATTGTATAACCTTGAACTTTGAGCATGTTTTCTTACTAAGCCAACTTCTGTTACATGACAGAATCATGTAGCATATCAGCATTCTGCATACATTTGCAAGTGTATATACATGTGAGTGTGTGTATGTATGTTAGTTTTTTTGTAATTTTATGAACTTTTCATGCCTTAAAATGACACGCTATGACACGCATGGGTTCATTGCTCAAACAAAAGCCTGTTTGTGTACAACAATATGTAACAAATGCACAATTAACCCCCCATATGGCTCATAGAATCTGCAAAGAGAGCAAGGTCCAGTTCAAAAAACTTTTTCTGGGGTGTCCAGGTGAACGAGGCAGAGGAGGAGCGCATGAAGAGTGAACGCGAGCACATGCGTGTCACCCAGCTGTGTCAGGAGGCCGAAGCCCGTGTGCAGGAGCTGCAGAAATCACTGAAGAGATCCATCATGAAGTCCAAGTCTTACTTCGAGCTTAAGGCCCAGTTCAATGACATTCTAGAGGTGTGTTGCGATCTCATTACAGCTGTACAGTGGGCTCCACAAATATTGGCACTCTAGGTAAATATGAGTAAAAATTTTCACAAAGTTTTTCATCCAAAATATTCACAAAAATATAATCTTTAATTAGACAAACAGTTGAAAGAAAAAACATTCTTATCATAAAACAATTTTTCCTGAAAAATATGTAGCACCCATTTATTTAAAGGTCCCGTTCTTTGCGTGTTTTCGAAGCTTTGATTATGTTTACAGTGTGCAATATAACATGAGTTCATGTATCGCATGTAAAAAAAAAAACAGTATTTTTCACACAATTTACTTATCTGTACAGCGCTGCTTCCTCTGTCCTAAAAACGGCCTGATGATTTCCTTGTTCTATGAAGTCCCACCTTCAGAAACCCGTAACGAGTTCTGATTGGGCCAGCGCTTCCCGTGTTGTGATTGGACAGTAGCTTAGTGCACTTTGCCCGGCAAGGTCCCGCCTCTAACCATAACGGGGAGATGCAAGCGCTGAATGCGCGCTCTTCTCCACGTGAGAAAGCAACAAGAACACGCCCCCTATTTTGCATGTTCTTGTGGGCGGAGGGTTAGTCAACAAACGGTTCTAGTGACGTCATTACATCCCTGCACTTCCTGCTGTAGTCCAAACCGGCCGTTCACTGTAGGCTTTGAAAGGGAACTTCTGTTAAATAAAATATCTCGCTTGTTATTGACCTTTGAGTTTTATAATTTTACAGGTATTATTAATGCTCTAACAGCAACATTTCACACTAACTAAAGTTTGAAAGATGGAATCGCGAAGAACAGGACCTTTAATACTTTGCCAAGATAACAGCTCTGAATCTTCTCCTAAAATGCATAATAAGGTTAGTATGCAAGAGATCTGAGACCATTCCTCCATACAGAATCGCCAGATCCTTCAGATTTAGATGTCCATGCTCGTGGACACGATCATTCGAATATTATCCCAGGTTTCTACTGATACAAAGCCATATACTAAATCGCTGAAGTAACCTTTTAAAAACATACCATATGAATGGGAAATACTTAGTTATATTTAGATTTTTAATCATTAGAATTTTGAGGGGTGCCAATAATTGTGGAATGCATATTTTGAATTACTTCCACATTTATATTTTGTGTAACTTTTTAATAAAAGGTTACATTTTTGTGAATATTTTGAATGAATGACTAAAAGGAGAAATATTTTCATAGTCAGTTTTTCTCATATTTACCAAAATATTATGGCAATATTTGTGGAGCCCACTATATAGGTTTGGTGTTGAAAAATATGGCCATGCCTACTAAAATTTAATAAATAGATTTAAAAAAACAAGTCATTTACTCACCTTCATGTTGTCCCAAACTAATATTACTTTTATAAAATACATAGAAAAAGGACATATTGGACTTCTTGTGCTATATTCCAAGACTTCTGATTTATCAGAAGTGATATAATTAATATTTTGAATTGGCTTTTTGTTCATCATAATTTTAGCTTTTGTCTATATAATTATTTTAAATATTGCTATTTAGGTCTAATTCATTTTAATTTCAGTTTTAGTCATTTTTGTACAGTTAATACTTTTTATACTGGGTTAGTGATTGTAACACTCATACAAGCAAACAATTTTAACCGTTTTAAAATTTCCACCATATCTCAGCATGAACATGGGTAAATGATGACAATAATTTTTTTTCGGTGAACCACCCCTTTAGATTAAATGGTCTTTGGTTAATTAATTGAGATTTACTATTCACCATTTGCAGTTAAAATATGTGCGCTGAACATAAGTCAAAAATGTTTTTGTAGGAGCACAAGTCAAAAATTTTAGAGTTAGAGGAGCGTATTTCCAAAGCCAAGTTAAACTACTCCAGCACCTTGCGCCACCTGGAGCAAATTAGCGAGGAGATTCATGCCCAGAGGGAGCAGGAGCAACAAAAGGATGGACGAATCAAAACATGCAGTGGGCGGAGCCCTCCTGTAGGAGCAGAGGCTATCGGCAGCACGGGTACCGAAAGTGGAGCCTGCGGAGGTTACCCGAGACCAAACGATTGGGTGGATGGGAAAGAAGGCGTGGCTAATACCAGAGAGTGGGTGGAGATGCATCAAAACTCCAGGTGGGTGGACATGGGAAGAGCTGAGGTGACGAGATCTGGTTCAGACTCTCTTTCCGTCGTCAGCTCCCAGACCATCATCTCCGATCTTGGAAAGTGTGACTCGGTCGAACACCTCAGTCGTCTCAGCAGTAACGTCAGTCTCTCAGGAGAAGAGGGGGAGAGAGACGGGTTGGAGAATGATAAAAAAGGTCAAACAAATTTAGACATTTCAGAGGAGTTTCTCAAACAACACATGCGAAGTGTCAGTTTATGAGTGCCTCCATGAATTATGTTTTGATGTTTTCCTTACATGAGGAGCTTTTTTCTTGACTGACCGAGTAACTCTTATTTATTATTTATTGTTCAGCATTTTTATCGGTACTTGAAAAGGAAAAAGGCAAAATAGAATAATAATAATTACCCCCCCCCCCCCCCCCCCCATGTTTGAGTATCTCTAGTAAAGTGGTAAAAGGCTGACCATATTTGCAAGGCTAGTAACCCGTTTAACATAATTATAAAATAAACAGTATATTTTTTCATCCTAATAAGCACATAATATTTTTCTATGCAAATGTATTAAAGCATGTCTTAAACACATGCTCTTATTATTATAGTCTCTATAGCTGACATAATGATAACATTTTACTGACCGTTGATTCACTCATTGATTTACTGACATAATCACTCTTTGAAAGTACAATGCCATTAGTCGCTAGCTAATGCTATGCTTTAAAATGTCACTATGATTTCTTAAGTTATTTTAAAATGGGTTTTCTTTTTGTTTTAATATATTAATCCCATGCTGACTTTGAAAATAGTGGTTTACAAAAAGTGCTTTGTGCCCCAGTGACACGGTACGATGCAAAATATTTTCAAATCATAACTTATAGTTCTTAATGCATGCATGAGTTTGCTTTATGTGCATCTCGTTTGCATTAGTGCACTCCGACCTTTTCATCAGATGAAACATTGATTATGACAGAAGTACAGATTTTGTGCAGTTGGAGAAATGAATTTTTATTCTCAGTGCGGGGTTTGTAAAACACCTGCCGTTGAACATTTGATGTTTTGCTATTCAAGACAATCACTTTTCTATATTTCAGAGTTTATTTTCATTGAATGTTTTTCAAGTGTTTTAAATGCAGTTTTTCTTCATTATCTGAGAATCTTTGTTCATTCAGTGTGCTTTACATCTTTAAACCTCAGTGTGAGCATTGGATGTCCTTATGTTGATGATATTGTCTTTAACTAGTGTTCTGTGGGAAGATGTGCACAGTGGTGACGTCTGATGGAACAATAAATGTATATTTATGAATTCATATTATATGTCTACTTTTTAAAAGGCAAGTCGGAAACTGAGATATTAAAATCATGTTGGCAGAATATGCATATACAGTACATAGTACTCTGCATAGATTTTTTTAAAATGTTTTTGAAAAAAGTCTCTTATGCTCACTCTTAAGGCAATTCTTGATTTAATCAAGAATATGGTCAAAAATGTAATACTGCAAAATATTACAAATTAAAATAATTAATATATTTTAAAATGAAATCTAGTTCTGTGACATCAGAGCTGAATTTTCAGCATCATATCTCCAGTCTTCAGAAACAGTTGTACTGCTTCATATTTTGTGGAAATGGTGATACTTTTTTCTGTATATCGTTGAATAGAAAGCTCAGTGAACTGCATTTATTCAATTTGTTAAAACCTTTATAAAATAGAAAACTTTTTGTGACATAATTGTCTTCACTTGATCAATTTAATGTATCCATGCTGAATAAAATTATTAATTTCTGTATTTTTTTTAATCTTACCACAAATATTTGAATGGTATCACAGCCCCCCCCCCCCCACCCCCAGAAAAAAAAACATGAAGCAGCACTGTTTTCAACATTGACGTTAATAATAAGAAATGTTTACAGTACTTCAAATAAGCATATTAGAAAAACATCTCACATGTGCTGTCCCTCTGATGTACTCATTCCTGATCCTATCCATCCTTGTCACTCCCAAAGAGAACCTCAACATCTTCAGCTCTGCTACCTCTAGCTCTTCCTCCTGTCTTTTCCTCAGTGCAACTGTCTCCAAACCATACAACATCGCTGGTCTCACTACTGTCCTGTACACCTTTCATTCTTGCTGGTACACTTTTATCACACAACAGACCTGACACTTTTCTCCACCCATTCCAACCTGCCTCCATAGTCCATGGAGATTCCTGTCTGACCTCATCTGTCAGCCTGTCCATCACCACCGCAAACAGGAAGGGGCTCAGAGCCGATCCTTGATGCAGTCCCACCTTTACCGTGAAGTCCTCTGTCTCACCTACGGCACACTTACCACCGTCCTACTGCTCTCATACATATCCTGTACCACTCTAGCATACTTCTCTGCCACTCCAGACCTCCTCATACAATACCACAGCTCCTCTCTTGGCACTCTGTCATATGCTTTCTCTAAATCTACAGAGACACAATGCAGCTCTTTCTGACCCTCTCTGTACTTCTCCATTAACATTAGCAAAGCAAATAATGCATCTGTAGTGCTTCTTTCTTGGCATGAAACCATACTGCTGCTCACAAATGTCCACTTCTCTTAGCCTTGCTTCCAAAACTCTTTCCCACAACTTCAATGTATGGCTCATCAGCTTAATACCTCTGTAGTTTCCACAAAACTCTGCAAATCTCCCTTGTTCTTAAAAATTGGCACCAAAACACTCCTCAGGCATCCTCTCACTCTCTCTAAAACTTCATTGAACTACCTAGTTAAAAACTCTACTGCCATTTCTCCTAGACACTTTTCTATACCTCCACTGGTATGTCATCAGGACCAACTGCCTTTCCTCTCTTCATCCTCTTCAAAGCTCTCCTTACTTCACCATTGCTAATACTTTCTACTTCCTGGTCAACAATATTTGCCTCTACAACTCTTCTCTCCCTGTCATTTTCCTCATTCATCAGTTCTTCAGAGTAATTCTTCCATCTTTCTCTCACCCTCCTGTCAAAACGTTTCCATCTCTATCTTTAATCACTCTAACCTGCTGCACATCCTTTCCATCTCTATCCCTCTGCCTCGCCAAATAACATTTTAAAAATATATTTAAATAAGAAAAATCTTCTCTTTTTTTTTTTTTGGTTGTTGCCATGAGCAAAGCCTACTGGGAAAAAAAAAAATCCCATCCCAGTTTCAGTTAAACTTAAATTGAAGAAAATGAGTTCATACAGCTCAAAACAATTAAAAAGTTTACTTAAAACTTAAAGCTGTGAACTCAAAAAAAGGGAACTGAACTAATTTGTTTAATTTAAGTTTGTCCAACTCAAACCAATGAAGTGTTTTGAGTATTAGGTTTTACAGTGACCAAATGAGCAATATCCAGAACTGATTCCTTATCTGGCCATTTTCACTATAACAATATATTAGAATTTGGAATGTGTACATACGTTTCGCAGACCAGGCACAACTTCACGAAATGCATACAAATATGTCGTTCCTGATTTGAATAAACTGCCACAATCAAAACTGTGAGGGCAGAGAAGGTGAGCAGATATGAAAGTGGAGCTCCAGCAGATGACTGAAATAAGACACTTGACTGTAATGTATTCCCTCTGAAGTCATTCCTGCGCCCTTTTTCTGGCAAGTTGTACCATCCTGTCAGTTTTTGCTCCTCATCTGCTTACCTTCTTGACTCCTGAGCTGTTTATATGCTGAAAAAGAGACAAATATTTCACATGGTGCTGTTTGAAAATCCTTCCCCTGGCCCTGGTCTGTGTACAATCTGATCATGATTATTGCCTTATCATGCCTTTTTTAGAATCAACATTTGATACATTTTTTTTAATAATGGATATGTTTTATTTACTGACTAATCTTATCTTTCTATCTTAAGTGTGCTTGGTACGTGAAACCTGACAAGGATAACGACTAACTGATTATTTTAAAGTGCTCCTATTGTGCTATTTTAAAGGTTCCTAATTTTGTTTTAGCAGGTCTCCAATAACAGGTTTACATGCATTACATCCACATCACCACAATGTTCAATAATTCTCAAACAGCTTGACAGATGAATCAGTCTCTCTAAATCCCTCCTTTCAGTGAGCTGGCTCTGCTCATTGGTCAGATGACCGAGTCTCCTGCGATTGGTCTAGCGCGTAAAGCATGTTTCGGAAGCTAATCACCTATTACCATAACTGAACTTCAGCTCCGTCCAGAGGCTGTAAAGACAGTAACGATGATTTAGAATGTGAGTCCGATGACAAAACACTGGAAGAAATAGTTATTCTACCCGAACCTCCATCGACTTGAGCAGGATGTTTCTTAGTGATATGCAAATCATTTTGAGTTACATTATGAGATACTGCAACTAATTGATTTGAGAAGCAGTTGTCAGTAAAATACCATTTGAGGGCTGGTCAAGGGTTTCACGGGGTGACAAAGTACAACATAGGTGGGCATTATGCAAATGTATTTTCTAGTAATAATAATAATAATAGATTTTTATTTATAACGTACTTTTCATTCCGAAGAATCTCAAAGTGCAACAATGGAAAAGGGAAAAATAACTAAATAAAAAGTAAAAATATAGAATAATAATAAAAAAACAATCAACCAACACAACAGTTAAAAGCTTTTCTGAACAGAAAACAGAGCTGATGGTGGAAGTATCAGTGACATGGAACCATCCCCCAGTGAGAGTCGATTTAAAAACGATAACGACATTTAAAGACTCATATAGGCGGTTTAGAGACGATTCTTTCTTTTGGGAGACAATAACTATTTATTGTGCACGTTGGACTTTACAACTTTACAGAACGTTAACATTCACAAGCAGATATATTACACAGTGCATGAAAGGGAATATTAATATTATAAGGGGGCACTTAAATATGAAACAAACTCATCCTGACATCACAGCAGAAACAACAAAAACTGTCAAAATGGCAAATAGCTGCTTGTTGGTTTGACTCAAAAAACAGTGTATTATAATTGAAAAAAATTGCACTAAAAAGGTTATTTATTGGCATCTACACGTACATGAAGAACCTTTAACATTCATGGAATCTTTCCAGTTGAAAAAGGTTTTTCAAACTGTCCTTCACTGGTAAAAAGAACTGTTCAACAAGAGGTTCTTTGGGGAACCAACAAATGTCTCAGCCATGTGGAACATTTATTGTGTGGTGCAGTAAGTACTTTATATATTTTGTTGATAAGCTGAATTTTGATGCATTGTTCCAGGGCATTTATCATAGAACACATGGGATTTTAACTATTTCAAAATAAAGAGAACAATTTGCATCGAACTTAAGTTATAACTGTCTTATAGTTACGTGATAGGTCATCTAGGTATTCTTTTTAAAGGTTACTTAACATTTTAAGTTTATTCATTCATTTTATTTCATTCTGCTGACACACCAGAATTCTTTTTACAGTGAACATAGTCTTCAGAATAGACTCTTCAAAATGATTCATCTCTTTTCAATTATTAAAGAGCAAAGTATAAATAGATGGCTGTGCCCATAATGAATAAGACAATTCTGGTGGAAGGGGAAATTAATATAAAATGTATAACTATATGTGCATGTGTTTGCACACACCTATTCACACTGCAAAGCACTTAGTAAAGGCTTGTATAACTAAATATTAATCTTGTTTATTGAAATAGAGGGCAAATATGTGATGTTAAGAATATAGTTGTTTGCTCTACAGGACGATATAATGTTTTAATAAGTGTTTTTTTATTTTCTTATTTTTTTTTAAAGTTGTCCTTAAAGGGATTGTCCACCCAAAAATCACTCACCATCAAGTTGTTCCAAATCTGTATGAATTTTTCTTCTGCTGAACGCAAAACAAGATATTCCCGGTAACCAAACAGTTGATGGGTATTTTTTTCCCCACCATACTATGGAAGTCATCAACCGTCTCAGAATTCTTCAAAATATCTTCCTTTGCATTTAGCAAAAGAAAGAAATTCATACAGGTTTTGAACAACTTGAGGGTGAGTAAATGACAGAATTTTTAAATATTTAGGTAAACTATCCCTTTAAGAACAATACTTTTCTTTTTATATAAATATAGATAAGGTCAATCATTGGTGAAACTATTGTAATTAACTGACATAATAGTTAAAATAATACAAACGAGACAGAAAATACAAAACAGGGTAATTGATTCATATTATATTTTAATAAATGTAGGTAATAATGTCAGTCATTGGTGAAACTATTGTAATCAATGTATCGACACATCATAGTTAAAATAATACAAACGAGACAGAAAATAGCCACAAAACAGTAATTTATATAAATATAATATAATTATCCATATAACAAAAAATAAGAAAGAAATGGAGAGAGAGATATAGGAAAAATAATACAGCAAAGCATACTAGTTCACAATTATACACTGAGTACAGAAGATGCCTCGTGATGCAAGGATGAAATGACGTAGGCTGCGTTCCCCCGTCACGTCACAAGTAAGTGAGATTGAGGAGGGAGTGGAAAAAAGAAGGAAGGAAGGAGGAAGGATGAGCGCTATGTAGATAATGTTTCTCAATGTAGCCTGTGATTTACACCTGCGATGATCTAATGAAAAGCAATACAGACCCTTCTCTAAAAGCCATAAAGCAGTCCTCAAATGTGATGCACAGATTTGCAAGATCAAAGCGACATCGCGCTTATATGTGTGGATTTTATATTTAAACTCACTGAACGGAAATTGTGTTTATTTTCGTCGGGTCGGTCCTGCTGGAGCTGCACAGGGCCTTTGCTGTGAGTAAAACACTTTTACATGATGTCTGCGCTTGTTTGAGTTTCGTTTGTGTTTTGCGTACGTGTTTATGTGAAGAAGTCGCTCACGGCGGTGTTCTCATGAATATTTGACAGATAGCTTTTGTTTATTGAACCCCCCTTGAAGTATTCTTCGCACGGGACACAAAACTTCACAAACGGTGCGCTTAAAGGTGTAGACTAACTACAGGACGCTGACGACATTCGCAGCCATGTTAATATGGAAACTTCAGGGAAGCATCATCCCCACGACAACATATATTTTTAGACCTGAAAACGTCATATTGTATGTCATATTATACAACACGGAGGGTTATTAGGATAAAAAGGCAGCAGTGAAGCATCTTTATGGGGACTTGTCCGTGGTGCTGAAAATGTTTCGCCAAACGGGACGGTAACCTCCCAACAAACCCTTAACCGAGCCGATATCACATTCATGGCACTGTCTCAGTCTAGATGCATTTTTACTGTATTAAAATTTGAAATATACGCTAAAGATGACTGCATTTGTGCAACAGTGCACGTTATTATTCATTATATATAATAACATCCACAAAGAAGTATAAAAAGGGAGATTTATTGTCAAAAGAACTGAAAATAAAAATATAGCAGTGTGTGTCAAAAAAATGTATATCCCATAAATTAAGTAAATGGCTCAGTCATATAAAAATATTTAGGCATTTTTTTAGGTTTTGTCAGAAAAAGAAATAACATTCTTAATATAAATTTAAACTGTTTAAAAACAAGAAAGAAAGCCTTGCTTATTGGTGCCATATACAGTTTGATGAGATTTGTTTATAATTTAAAAAATAAAAGGGGTCTAATGAAATCCTATATTTATCAGGAACATTTCTCATCCACATCACATCCAGGTAAATTAATAAATAATTATTTCATGAACCAATGAATAAGAGTAAATCACTTAAGCATAAATGGGGTCAACCATAACACATATTTTCAGCATAAGTTTTTGTCAGAAAAGAAAGGACATTCTTAACATAAATCCAACATAATAACATAACATAATAATAGTTTTAACATATAATAAATAAATAAAAACACACATAAGAAACCTCCATCCACATCCACTCCCTAGACAACATCATATTCATGCAGCTGCCACACATTTTTTTACTATGTTTAATGATGAATTTAAAAGTGCTATGTAAAATATGAACTACAGGGACAATTAGGATAATCGAAAAAGCCAAAAATCTACAGTATTTGTTTAACGGTGCAATGCAAACCAATCATTGTTAGTGCATCCTATTCGCACCCTATCCTCTGCATGTTTGGATTACTATAATCTCAGAACTCTGGATTTTCGAGTGTCATCCTCCACTGCTGTGCCGAACTGAATTAATAAGGTGGAGTGCTGTTGAGACGTGTTTAAAGTTTAACTGATCCCTCTGATCCTCACCTCCCTGAATCATCTCTTGTCTCTTTCCCGTGGAGTCCCTAAAGCTCTCTCTCTATCCCTATCTGTCACTTCCTCTGCCTGCCTGCCTGCCTGCCTGCCTGCCTGCCTGCCTATCTGCCCATCTATCTATCTATCTATCTATCTATCTATCTATCTATCTATCTATCTATCTATCTATCTATCTATCTATCTATCTATCTATCTATCTATCTATCTATCTATCTATCTATCTATCCATCCATCCATCCATCCATCCATCCATCCATCCATCCATCCATCCATCCATCCATCCATCCATCCATCCATCCATCCATCCATCCATCCATCCATCCATCCATCCATCCATCCATCCATCCATCCATCCATCCATCCATCCATCCATCCATCCATCCATCCATCCATCCATCCATCCATCTTACATTGACCTTGTGTATTGAAGTGTATTCAATACAAAAGTCAATAATGATGAAATCGCTCTGTTCAATGCTTTGTCCTCCTGAAACGTTTTTTTTATAAGAAGCTGTGTGTGTGTGTGTGTGTGTGTGTGTGTGCGTTAGACCCTTCTGCTTATGTTTGTGTTGCGTGCTGTTGTTTGACCCACCCTGGATGTTCTTTTCCACTCCAAGTGTGGTTGAGGGAAAGCTCATAAAATCTTTACAGTGTAGGGATGGCAAACTGCCTCCATGTTCTACGAATCCTCCTCCTCCTCCTCCACGACCGTGCGTGGTGTAATTAAATGAGACAGTAGGTTATTATTATGTTTAACACATCTGAATGCCAACAAGATCTTGTCATGCCATGAGCAGTTTAATTGGGTTGAATAGAGCATGAATTGTGACCTGCTGAAATCAAGCATATTATTAGTCATCTCTCTTTCTCTCTCTCTCTCTCTCTCTCTCTCTGTCTCTGTCATTTTTGTTCAGATGCAGTAATGGAGCAGCTATTATTTCTTGTAATTTTCTACTTGCTTCCTACTCTCATCTCGTCCATACATAATTCAACGACCGGAGGTAATGTGTGCATATGTGTGTGTGGACAATGTCTGGTCTGTGCATGTTGAATTTAACACTACAGAATGTCTAAAGTGGCCCACCTCTGTTGCTTTGTGAGATCAGAGGGCTTTCTGTTTAGATTCTGTAAACTGAGTTTCATGGATTTCAAACAGTGATCTGCCCTCAGCCCTCTAGGGATCATGTTCTGCCGGAACTATAGAAGGAAAAAATGGATTGCAATGTCAGGTCTCCTTTTCATTGCGAAAGCAATATATAGACTACACAATCTTGGTGAATCAGAGCAATTCAGTGTCATATACAGTACGTCTCTATAGGTTTACATACCCCTTGCAAGATTTGTAAAATGTTTGTATGAATGTGAATTCATACATGAATGTGTGTATATATATATATATCAAGTGTATGAATTTGAGTGAGTTTGACATGTGCCAAATTGTGAAGGCTAGATGACTGGATCAGAGCATCTCCAAAATTGCAGCTCTTGTGGGGTGTTCCCGGTCTGCTGTGGTCAGTCTCTATCAAAAGTGGTCCAAGAAAGGAACAGTGGTGAACTGGCGACAGGGTCATGGGCAGCCAGGGCTCATTGATGCACGTAGGGAGCGAAGGCTGGCCCGTGTGGTCCGATCAAACAGATGAGCTACTCCAGCTCAAATTGCTCAAGAAGTTAATGCTAGTTCTGATAGAAAGTGTCAGATCACACACGTCATCGCAGTTTGTTGCCTATGGAGCAGCACAGCCGAGGATCAGTCAGTCTGCTAATGCTGACCCTGTCCACCGCCAAAAGCACCAACCGTTGACATGTGAGCACCAGAACTGGCAAAGCAGTCCGGCTCAAAATGATTGGCTCAAATGCGTAAGACTTTTTCTTCGACATTTCCTACACAACACGACTTCCCTATCCAGCAAGGTTCATCCTTGATTTTCCCCTTCAAGGTCGGTCAGAAGTATCGGAGTAACCTTTGATGACTAGCTGTCCTTTGAAGACCACATTTCAAAGACTGCTTGGCTTGACTACTGCAATGCGCTTCTGGCTTGGCTTCCATCGTGTGTGATCAAAACTTGGCTTCAAATGATCCAGAACGCAGCGGCACATCTTGTCTTCAATGAGCCTAAACGGGCCCACATCACACTTCTCTTCATCTCTCTTCATTTGCTACCACTCGCATCAAGTTCAAGGCATTGGCGCTCACATACAGATCCACTCAGCACTTGCATACTTCCACACGCTCCTACGAGTCCACACCCCCACCAAAAGGCTTTCCGCAGCTAAGGAGCGACAGCTTGTGGTACCACCACAGAGAGGCACGAAATCACTCTCCAGGACATTTTCATTTACTGTTCCTTGCTGGTAGAATGATCTTCCCACCTCCATAAGGAATGCTGAATCACTGACAGCATTCAAAAGACAGCTGAAAACTCATCTCTTCCGTGAGCACTTAAACTTAGCTATAAAAAAATCTATTTTCCTCTATTTCCTCCCTATTCTAGCTTATGCTTCTCTGGGAATATCCAAAATGTATTATTTCATAGCCTGGATGCCAGCTGAATTTAGCCCTCCCCACAACGTTCTGGACGTGATTCGTTGTGGGGTAATTATGCCCGAACAGGAACTGTATATACGATTTTATACGATGATTGACAGATAACGCAATATAATCATCCACGTCACCAAAGAGCGCTTGGGTTGAATTCATTCTGATCCTAAACTTGTTCGTATATGCATTCACTATTTCTCTCAAAAATGATGATTGTGTTAGTAAATACTCTGTGTATTTTTTAAAACATCGGCAAAGATAATTTACACTCATCTTCGTGCAGTTGAGTTCTTTTGACGACTATGCGTTAGTAATGTGTTGTTCATGAACAATTTATTCTTTTCGAACTAATCTTAAATATGACTCGGGAACAACGAGCTATCTCAGAGAGCATTGTTTATTTTGTGTTGACCGTGCATGCGCCATAGGCCATCGGTTCTGTACAGGATCTTCTGCACTCAGCCTATGGAGCTGTGAGAACGAATGACTCGAACCTGAAGACTCGAGAGGTGAACTAAACAATTCTGTTTTCGGGACTGCATGCATTGCATATGGGACTGTCCCGGCCCAGATCAGACACGGATGACGGAACTAATGACTCAAACAGAAGACGGAAGAGGTGTACTAATCTTTCCAGGAAACAGACGGGATTAAATATGAAGTGACAAAAGAAAGAATGCCGCTTTGACTGCCAGGAAGAAGTCCACTGCATAACCCGCACCAGTGCGGGCTCGGCAGAATTGCCACTCGAAGGCGCATATTGACCTCAAAGGGGGCGCTCGCGAACACCCTTCTGAGACCTAAAATGACAAATGGGACACGCTGCGGTTTCGTGGACTTAACGGACACGCGCACACAGCGGCCATTGTAAGTCTACAAGACCGAAAGTGCACATGTGGGACATGGCCTATTCATCGCTCAAAATACGTCACTTACTCCGTTGCTCTGATTGGTTTTAGGTCTATCCAACTGAGGTCTTTCCTGGCTCGGGTAGAAACATGCTCCAAAAATCTCAAAAGAGTCTCAAAAAGACTCATATTCTGACTAATCGGTTAATGGAAACATAATTTAGCAATTTGTAGCATGGTTTAGTTCAGGAAAAGAAGGAGGCAGGAACTGGTGAATGTTCAACCAAAATACTTTAATTAAATAATTAAAGGTGCCCTGGAATGAAAAATTGAATTAACCATGGCATAGTTGAATAACAAGAGTTCAGTACATGGACATCACATACAGTTAGTCTCAAACACCATTATTTCCTTTTTCATGTGTAAATCTTTTTTTGTGAAAAACAGGCGATTCTCAACATAACGTCACCTGTCAGCAATCGCTGGGGATCATTAATATGTAGTAATTTGGTAGGTAGTAATTTGACAAGGCATCATCAATTTGTAAAAAAAAAAAAAAAAAACCTGTAGGCTACTGTACAAACAATATATTTGTGTGCTAACGTTACCCAGTTCGCTGTTTAGAATTTGTGATTCAAAGGGAAGAAGTTTTGTAAAATCAAACAGTGAAGCATTACAATGATTAAAATGTTTTTAAACTGCTAAAAACAAAGTTGTGACTGCTGATGATATGAGTTAACTTGTAAAGTTAATGGTATATGCTAGTTCACATGTAAGCTGAAGTTATAGTACTGACGCTACGTTTTGCATGTCTTACTGAAAATAAAGACTAAACTTACCACTCAAAATCGTCCGTTTCCAATCTTAAAACAATTTGTTGTTCCTCAAAATCTTTATCATTGTCAGAAACAGGATCAAACATAAGGTTGGCCACATAATCTCTCCATGATTGATAGTATACCATTACATCCTTACAATTTCTGGGCTTGTAAATGGACCTGTAAAACCGTATCTGGACAATTGTTTACCCTTAAATAAGTCACATACCCTCTATGTAGATATCAGAGAACAATTTAAAATATTGTTTTAACTCATTCTAGGGCACCTTTAAACAAAACGAAAGTAATGCGGGCAGCCCCTCACAGACGACTGCCCGCACACACATAACAAAACGTAAACAAAACTCAATGTAAAATCCAGGCCGGGTCCTCTCTCGTCCTTCGCTGGTGTCGTTTGTCCTTATGCCTCCGAGCTCCCTCACGAGAGGACTCGAGACCGGTGTGGCCCGCATGTGACGCTCCGTCTCAATCACGTCTCTGGTCTTACTTGCTCCTCCCATGTCTCTCGCTCGTCCAACTCGCCACATACCCGCAGGCTGGGGGGCCCAATCTCAATGTCACCCGCGTTTGGGGTATGGACAGTTGAGACGAGAGAAACGGGAGATGGAGACAGAGCAACAGGACGAGATAGTGAAGAGAGGAAAATTCGGACACACTGCCGCTCGGCCCTTACCAGCCGAGAAGCTCTTCCTCGCGGTGCCATGCGATGGTACTGGACGCTCGGCGGGTGGCTCCTCTGATTGAGGGCAGTTCCCTGCTCCTCCCCATCATAGTGGACAGCAGCAGGCTCCGGCCCAAGGCGAACGTCGGCGACTCCTCCGCTCCCTCCAAGACGGCCGCCACCCCATCTCGACCCAGGGGCACGGCAGTGACTTCTCCATCCCACCGGATCTTCACTCGCTCCAGCACCAACGCTTCGGGCAGCCACTCGCGGTCCTTCTCCATCTACGCTGCCAGAACTCCTCTGCACTGCGAGCCCCCTCAGCTGCGAGGGCTCTTTGACAGCATGTCCCTCCTTCCTCCTGGGTTTCGGCACCAAACTTTAATAAATAAATAAACAAACTGAAAATAACGCAGGCAGCCCCTCACGGACGACTGCCCGCACACACATAACAAAACATAAACAAAACCATAACAAAGTCCAGGCCTGGTCACTCGCCACCGGCCCGCTCTCACGGTCCCTTGCCTCGCTGCTTCCCACACAATTGTTTTATTTTTTTAACATTTAGAAAAATCGCAAATGTTTTGCGCAAATAATGGAAATGCGGCTATTGTCTATCATAATTGTCCATTTGTAGCCTAGAAATCTAGACGCACCCTAGCGGCAGCAAATCTAATTTGCCGCAAGTGTCGTCCAGCAACTCTCAATACACTTCTGAGCTGTAAACGCCAAACTCTGGTCAGGCCAATCACATCGAGTATAGAGTCGGTGGGCGGGGCTTAACATAATGACGGGCGAGTTGCGTTTGCGTGCTTCCAGTAAACACAGAAGCTGGCGAACGGCGGTCTTTCAAATCAGCTTTGACCGTGACTCTGGAAGACTTGGAGTTAAGCTTTTCTCTGAGAAAAGAACAAAGAACGGCACTGAAGTCATTCTTAAAAAGATGTGTTCAGCGTTTTTCCGACCGGATACGGCGAAAGTTTAATCTGTCAACGAGCTCCACTTCACCTTGGTTGCTCTGGTCGGTTGTAGCGCTATCCACTTTATTGGTACTTTATTGTGGGTTTGTTTAAAACTGTTTTCAAAAATTGACAACAAACTGGCAATATTCTGTCTAAAATATAAGTTACTTATTATTTTTAACTTGTTCATTAAATTGTTAGCAATGTTTAAAAAGATCTGTTTCTCAGGGCTGTACTTAATAAAAAAACATTTGTCATTCTCTCTATTCCTTTCATCCTCCCTCATCTCTCTTACTCTTTCAGGATGTGCAATCATTCGTCCCCCCAGAGATGGAGGGATACGCTACAGAGGACTGACTCAGGAACAGGTAAAATTCTACGGCAGCACATTAAACTGGCAGCCATCAACATCAATGTCAGTTCTGATGGGACTTTGACCCTTAGCAACATCTAATTTAATCTACAAAACGTCTCTCTTTCTCTCTCTGTAGATCCGCAGTGTGCAGATCCTGCCGGTAGACTATGAGATAGAATATATCTGTAGAGGAAGCAGAATTATTGTGGGGCCCAAGGTCCGAAAGTGCCTCCCTAATGGAACCTGGACTGACATGAACAATCTCAGCAGATGCTGTAAGTGCCCTTGCTGTCCCATTCTTTTGATTAATATCTATATTTATTACACCACTTTCTGGAATACTGGATTCGGATTGGTCAATAACAGCATTCTGAGATCAAAGGCTTTTGTATAATGAACTAAACTCTATAATTTACAGATTTCTGTTATATTATTTCTCGTATCGCTCCACGGCCTCTTCTCACAAAATAAAATTACTGCAAATCAATGTCCATTTATTAATTAAGTATCCGTGTAGGATGCTAACTGTTTTCTATTTTAATATTTTTTAAATGTAATTTATTACTGTGATGGAAAATCTGAATACTCACCAGGCATGATGATCTTCCTATTATCAATGTTGAAAAAGATTTTACTGCTTAATGTTTTTATTTTTATTTTATTTGTCTAATTATGCCAAGAATCCTGAAATTTACATTAAATATTAAGCAGTGAAAGCTGTAAAAAAAACTGTAAAAAGGTTGCCGCCTTAAATTAAGTAAAATCAACGTGGATGTTTAAATAATTTAAACTTAAATTTAATTAAACTTGAAAAGACTTAAAACTAGTAATTTTAGGCGTGTTGTTTTGGTAGTGGCATAACACTTTAAAGCTGTGCAATTTTAAGGTAATACAAATGTGCTAAAAAGATGTGTTGCTAAAATTCCCAGTATTGGTTTGCCCGCGGTCCTGGGTGTCTCTGGAGAATGGGAGGGCGACGCTTCAGCCCTCTGGACAGCCAGTAGAGGGCACAGTTCTGCATTACAGCTGTCATGCTGGCTTCCTATTGGAGGGTCTCAATATCTCTCACTGTACCAAACTGGGCAAATGGGACTCACCTAAACCACTTTGTGTCTGTGAGTAAAGATATTATTTGATTTGAGTTAACTGTCAATCACACAAACAGAAAAGTATGTTTTATTAATATGAATAATCAGCTTAACTCTATGTGGCTTTTGCCCCCCCATTTGTGCATCATCAGATGACAGTAACTATACAGGTAAGACATAAGATCATCTCAGTTTTTTTTTTTTTTTTTTCATTTCTCATGTAAGAGGTCACTTTTCCAATGACTCAAAAATAATATTTTAGAGACCATGATAATCTATTCATCACTTGATAGTCCACTTTGGTCTGCTTACAATAAAATGAGAATGTTAAAATGTTAATATGCTATTTTTTTAAATAAAATCCAAATTGCAGACCACAATTCCCAATTTGAAAATCTCAATTGTAATTCTTTGTTCACCCACAAGGGGGCTGTATTTTACTATCAGTCGTGTGAATTCCACAATGCATCAAATAATCTCCATTATTTCAGTGATATATCTGTAGCACTAAAATAAATAAAATGTTATAAAATGATCTAATATATATATCTTGTTTTAGCATCCAGAACAGTTTTGTGTCTATGTTTATTGCTACATTATGAGAGAACTGTTGTTTTATGTAGATGTGAATTTGATCAGCAACAAGGCTAGGTTGGGGAACCCCCTCTACTTAAGGACTGTATAACTTTTTTTGTGAAACAAGAGTTAAATGTTTCTAGAATTGTTATCCGAGTTTTTAGTGACATCAATTATAAACCAAGTGTGAAAAATGTCTAGAGTTTCCATGTTATTAGATTTTTAACAAAAATTGAATTTATACCGAAGGGGCAAAAAATCCAAAAAAGTACAAAATGCCCCCAGTCTCTACGTTTACAGCGAAATCAGAGTACAAGCATGTTTTAGCTAAGTTAAAAAGAAAAGCCAAAATAACAGTATAAATATGAATATGAATGCTAATGAATGCTGAATAGCTGATGCTAACTGGCTGGCTAACTAGCTAGCTGATGCTAATGGTCATATTTAAAGGTGCCCTAGAATCAGTTGAAACAATATGTTAAATTGTTCTCTGATATCTACATAGAGGGTATGTGGCTTATTTAAGGGCAAAAATTGTCCAGATACAGTTTTACAGGTCCATTTACAACCCTATAAATTGTCCCTAGGATGTAATGCTCTGTTTTTGCCTTATTTGGAAGAGTCATGAATATTAATGTTGAGCTCTGCTCTGATTGGCTTATTTCAGCAGCTCACAGCTCAAGCAGTTCAGTTGTTCAGTGAAGCGGCTCGTGAGTCCTGACCGTCCTGACAGAACACAGACCGATTGAATGACACTTTAAGCAGAACATCTCAAATGGAGATTGATAAAATGCAGCTTACTTGTTTATTGGTGTTTTCAGATCATCCGCACGCGATAAAGAGCTTGCGTGCTTATGGTTGCAAGATTGAACATGTTTAGATAAAACACCGGATAGTATACGTGCTCTTTTCACAGAAAAGCTCTGATTGGCGGATTTAAATGACTGAAATCTGGCAACTGTCCCCCCCAACAAAACCAAAACCAGTTGTTTTTGTTCAAGTTTTAATTTTTTTAAACTACATTTTAGACTTTTTTTTTCCACCGATATTGCAAGTTTATATTACGTTAGTCACAATGTAGGCTACACAGTGACTGTGATGTACTCTGAAATACAAGCATGCAAAAACATCATACTTAAGTTCTTAAAAATATAAATCTATATATTTTTTTAAAAATGAATAAAAGCCTTGTCAAATGAATATCGTTTTAACTTATATGGTGGAAAAGGTGACGTTTGGAACTAAACGTCAACTAAACTAATGTAATATGGCATGTGTATCTACGGTTGTATTTTTTAATACAAAATAATATTAACCTGTGTCATTAGACACACTTTTTAGTTTTGTATGGTACTTGCAGTTTCCTGTTGTTACTGTACTAATAAGTGCTTGAAGCTTGCAGGAATACAATTGCCCCTTTCTTCAGTTTAAGACGCTGAGCGAAGCTTGCTTGAAATGGGCCGAGCAAATGAACGATTTTGAATTAAATTGATGCAATATCCGATTATAATAAACATCAACCATGACTGTTGACATTTTTTGTCTGTGGGAAGGGTATGAAAAGTCCTCACGTCCCCTGCAGAGCCTGGAACATGACGTATGTCCATGACAGCTGCCCGCTATCCTCGTGTGACGCTTGTTTTCCCGATGATTCGGCTCCATCAGTTCCGCCTGACAATGAACATGTTCGGACAGATGCAAATGTTGGGGGCGTACATATTAATGATCCCAGCGATTGCATCACAGGTGGTGTTATGTTGAGAATAACTTATTTTTCTTTGGTGTTTTTCATACACAAGATTTACATAAGAAGTAGGAGGCAATGGTGTTTGAGACTCACTGTATGTGATGTCCAAGTACTCTTATTATTTCACTATGGCAATGTTAATTACATTTTTCATTCTAGGGCACCTTTAAATAGAAAAAAGCCAAACATTTTGATTCAACCATCTAGTTAGATTACATTTGATAGAAAAACAGAGAATGGTAACTACAGTATTTATGATAGTGGGAAGTGATGCCATCTGGGTGTTTTATCCCACAGACTATGATTTTTTTTTTATAAAATATAATTATATTTTTCTTAAATAACCAGTACTCCCTACCTACAGGTCATGCTCCTGTTATATCATATGTAACTGTGATGTTCTGCTAAACAACAAGCTTTGGAACATTTTTTTCTTACTCTTAAAAATTATGCCACTTAACGTGAAACCTGGTTTGTCTCAGCTAAGTCGCCAGTGTAATTTCACAGTGAAAACTTCTACATCACTCTACATCAACGTAGTCCATAGCAACAGCAACAACTTTTTACCCCATGGGTATGGGGCATTTCCCCCATTCTACCCATATGTGAAACTGATCCTGCAACTTGTCACCATTTATTTAGTTTGTAACTATTTTTAAATGCTTCTGTATCTACTAGTTCTTTTGAATAGGTTATACAGAAAAGCAAATACATTTTTAACCCTCTGGGGCTTTTTGGTCACCTTTGGACGAAAAGTTTACATTTACATTACAGTTTAATTTGCTTTTTTTTTTTATTTGAAAAGGTTAAATTGTCCTAAAAATAGTCACATACAAAATCAGCTGGGGTACAGTCTACTATGGAAGCCCGTTTCTGCCACTAAATATAAAAATAAAAAGAGTAATTGTGACTTTTTATCTTTAAATGGGCTGCCATAGTCTACCAATCAGCTGTGATGCAGGAAAAAAGCTCAAGCAATAAAGTGGTAAATTGAAAAGAAAACAAAAAGACAACCTATTTGTATGGATTAAATAAATTAGATTGTCTTATAAAAACTGTCAAAAAAGTAGAAAGAACAATTTAAAAAAGCATAGTTTATTATACTTCAACAGAGGCCACAAAAAGACGTGCAAAAAGCTGCTATAAAGTGCAAAATGTAAAACATTTTCAAGATCAACTCTTCATTAGTGCCATGTAATTGCAGATACACATCTGCGTCCATTTTAAGTGCACACTATTACCATAGACAAAATAAAAGAAGGCACAATAGAAATAGTGGGGAAAAAACAAATGGATAATATTTATTGCATAAATATTTCTTAGTACCATAAACGTATTATAATAATAATATTAAACAAAAATATTTCTTTGATTTTACTAAAAATGTGTTACTTTTGAGGTCTTCTCACAATTTTGACTGGGAGAAGTGAATAATTGAAAGTCCTCAGGGCCATTATCATAACAGAAAGCATTTGATTGGTCAAAGATCTGTGTAGTGCAGGATGAGTCATCCATATTTGTTTCATAAATAGTTTTAGATATAATAGAATGAAGTAGTAGGACTTCATGTCAACTTCCAGACTATAGAATCTCATTATAATTCTTCAGGCTGCCAGAGTCTCTCAGCATTAATACAAGCACTCCTGCATGCAAGCACGACTGTAGCACCCTGTCATTCAACCATCCCTCCCTTTAATTGCCTTCCATTCCTCTCAACCCCTCTGTCCTTTCTTTCATTTCCTTTCATTTCTTTCAGCTCTGCTGATTTAGACTATCAAGCCACGCAAATGCATGCGCTCTCTCTCGACTCCTTCCCTCTCTCTCGACTCTCTCTCTCTCTCTCTCTCTCTCTCTCTCTCTCTCTCTCTCTCTCTCTCTCTCTCTCTCTCTCTCTCTCTCTCTCTCTCTCTCTCTTGACTCCCTCTTGCTCTCTCTCGACTCCCTCTGTTAACTCACAGCAAGAGATCACCGCCTACTTAGTGCACTCTCAGCAGGCTGAAGATTAACACTCGGCCAGTGTGTAGATATGTGTGTGTTTCTGCCCTCTGTGCATATGACTGTATATGAGGTTACGTGTGTATCTCACACACAGTGTGTGTTTTTATGTGCATGAATTCAAGCCTGTGTGTACGGGGTGGTGATTACATTGCTCTTACCATGCTTGATAAAGGATAATTCAGCATAAAGGTGACCTTTTGTTTGTCAGCCCCATAAACCCCTCTATAGGAGGCAGTTGCTTTGTAAGCAAGAACACAAAATATCATTCTGTTTTGTAAACAAATTTAGTTATCACATAAACTACGACTCTGTTAAGTTACTACGGTAATTATATATCCTCACAGGAGACTCCTCTGGCCTTTTATTAAATAACAACTAAAGATCAGGGATGAATAATTAATGACTGACATATGGAGAGAGCAGATTCAAAGGGAGCTCCAAATGTCACCGTAGTGTCTCAGGTCCTGAAATTCATGGTGGCTCAAGTCATCAATTTCATCTCTACTCTGTGGTTTTACTACTTAGTGGTTTTACTGTGAATAGAAGAATGCAGAGGGCTGTGGGGGCAACAAAAGTGACATGCTTTGTAAGGTGTCATTATGCAAATGAACGATGGATGGATGGATGGATGGATGGATGGATGGATGGATGGATAGATAGATAGATAGATAGATAGATAGATAGATAGATAGATAGATAGATAGATAGATAGATAGATAGATAGATAGATAGATAGATAGATAGATAGATTCTACAAACAATAGCCCATTATGGCAATGTGAAAGAAATCTTTGCAACTGTATTAAAAATGAAACAAATCACATGTACATAAGTATTCACAGCCTTTGTTCATTACTTTGTTGAAACACCTTGACACCAATCACAGCCTCAAGACTTCTTGAGTATGATGCTACAAGCTTGGCACACCTATTTTTGGGCAGTTTCTTCCATTCTTATTTGCTGGACCTCTCAAGCTCCACCAGGTTGGATGAGGAGCGTCGGTGCATCATCTGGATTTCTCCAGAGATCTTCAATCGGGTTCAAGTCTGGGCTCTGGCTGGGCCACTCAAGGACATTCACAGAGTTGTCCCGTAGCCACTCCTTTGTTATCTTGGCTGTGTGCTTAGGGTCGTTGTCCTGTTGGAAGATGAACCTTTACCCCAGTCTGAGGTCCAGAGCCCTCTGGAGCAGGGTTTCTTCAAGGGTGTCTGTACATTTTGCAATCATCTTTCCCTTAACTCTTACTAGTCTCCCAGTTCCTGCCACTGAAAAACATCCCCACAGCATGATGCTGCTACCACCATTCTTTACTGTAGGGATGGTATAGGCCAGGTGATGAGTGGTGCCTGGTTTCCTCCATACTTGACGCTTTTCATGGTTTGAGAGTTCTTAATGTGCCTTTTGACTAACTCCAGGTGGGCTATCTTGTGCCGTCTGGCCACTCTACCATACAGGTCTGATGGATGGAGTGCTGCAGAGATGGTTGTTCTTCTGGAAGGTTCTCCTCTCTCCACACCCTCAGTGAAATGCAGAAGCTCATTGGGTCCTTGTCCTCTCCCGGACTAAAGCCCTTTTCCCCCAAATTGCTTAAATGGGCCAGGCGGCCAGATCTAGGGAGAGTCCTGGTGGTTACAAACTTCTTCCATTTACAGATGATGGAGGCCACTATGCTCATTGGGGCCTTCAATGCTGCAGAAATGTTTCTTTACCCTTCCCCATATCTTTACCTCGATAGAGTCCTGTCTCTGAAGTCTACAGACAATTCCTTGGACTTCATGGCTTGGTTTGTTCTCTTACATGCACTGTTAACTGTGGGACCTTATATAGACAGGTTTGTGCCTTTCCAAATAATTTCCAATCAACTGAATTGACCAAAGGTGGACTCCAATCAAGTTGTATAAACATTTCAAGGATGATCAGTGGAAACAGGAGCACCTGAGTTAAAATTTGAGTGTCATAGCAAAGGCTATGAATACTTATGCACTTATGTACTTATTAATACTTTTGTGTTTTTTTTCTTCATTTTTCATTTGTAATAAATTTGCAAAGATTTCAAACAAATGCCATTTCAATCATGTCAAATGTGGAAAAAGTGAAGCACTGTGAATAATTTAGCTTGCACTAAAATGAAATTCAATAATTGACAGATACAACCAACCCCCCCAAAAATATTTAAAATCCAAAATGATTACATTTTCATGATTAAATTGAAGGATTAACAGCAGTGGCACCGTGAAGAAATAGACAGTTAAGAAAGAAAGAAAGAAAGAAAGAAAGAAAGAAAGAAAGAAAGAAAGAAAGAAAGAAAGAAAGAAAGAAAGAAAGAGTTGGGCTACAAAGAAAGAGAAAGAAACAGAAAGAAAGATTTAAAGACAAATACAAAGAAAGACAGTTACAAAGAAAAAAGAAAGAGTTACAAAGAAAAAAGATAGATATAAATAAAATAAAAAAATAAGAGAGGCAGTTACAAAGAAAGAAAGAGAGACAGAAAGAAAGGAATTAAAAAAGATAGACAGAGATGGATGGATGGATGGAAAGGCAGACGGAGGAAGGGTGTATAGATAGACAGCTTGGGTAGACAGCTTTGCTGTATCGAAAATGAATCACCTGTGTATGACTTTTAAAAATGATTCTGATTCAGTGAAAGTGATTCTGATTCAGAAGAGAGCGTTTACTTTAACCCCGCCCCTTTCCTGCTATACAACAGTCCTGTTCGTCTGTCAGTACCTCAGTTCTCTGCTGTCTGCTCTGAGGACGGATCTCTGTATTTGGTGGTTAATCTTTCCCCTTCTCTTCTCGGCGGATTAAAGGATTATGCCGCAGCACAATAGTTATTTTCCTATATTCTGATCAGATGACGGGATAATATGCTCGACACAGCTTAAAACTCAATCACGTTTCGTGAGCGGCGCGGTAAATAAAGCAACGCCAGAGGATTTGCGGAGCGCGTTCTGACCGAACATGTCGCTCATCACCACCTGTTTTTTTTTCTCTTGTCGTGACCCACGAGCATAGCTTTACTACAAACACACTGTTTATAACTGACGCATTGGTTTTGTACCAAACAATGAACGCGTGATTTCTATAGTTTGTGTTTTTACATGTTTGGAGAGTTTGGAGAGTTGGTTTATGTTGAAGCGCATTCTGTGACAGGACATCAGGGATTTGGTGTCGGAGTCTGAACTACCCAGAAGATTTTAAAAGATAAAAAAATAAAAAGAATTAAAAATATTTCAACATTTCTGAAAATGATGTTCCAAAAGGTTCGGAAAACTAAACAAGTTCGAACTTAATATATTCTGAAGAGTCTGTAGATTATATTAATAAGATTAAACAGAGTTTAAAGATTCCAAAGAGTCTAAAGATTCTAAACGTTCGCTAGACTAAACAATCTCCAAGAACGCGATAAAGAGGATTCAATAACTGCATTAAACTCTCAATTAAGACGATAAGAGCTCAGTGCCATGCCTGACAGACACCAGCGATGAAAACATAACTATAATGCAAACATTTCAATCCCAACTAATATCCAGCAATTTCATGTTCTGACAAGGATTGACACGTGTGCGTCTAAATATTACTTTTCGCTTAAAGTGTTCAGTGCTGCTGTTTTCGCGCGTTCCATCCATACGCAAACTGGACACATCGCACGTGCTGACACTTTCGGCTTCGGACACAAAAGCACAGTTTAAGTTCAAAACGTATACATATCGAATTGGATATTGATGGCATACACGGAGAGGATCAGGACCTTGGGGGGAGATTGGAGAGGCTTGGCTCTTCTTTACGCGCTGCTTATCTTTCTCCCCTGGCCGTGTGCGGTTGCAGGCAAGAAGAAACTGTACATCGGAGCTCTGTTTCCCATGAGTGGAGGATGGCCCGGTGGTCAAGCGTGTCTCCCCGCTGCGCAGATGGCTTTGGATCTCGTGAACAACCGGAGCGACATTCTTCCGGACTACGAGCTGGAGCTCATTCATTACGACAGCATGGTAAGAACCGGCCAACACTTTACATTTACAATGCCCATATTACATATTCTCTATGATTTCCTAACACTTATTTTTTTAGGCTATAATATTTAGGCTACTTAATATTTAAATATTAAGTAGCCTACATGTTGTGCCATACTTTTGCCCAGCATTTAATTATATTACTGCATTCAAAATTGCAGTTGGCATGGTATTTAATTTGCATCATGGAGTTTCTAATAGTTTGAAATGATCAGATCTCTATATAATGATCTCATCTCCCGTATAATATATACTTTTTTGTTTAATGGGTTTTTGCGTTTTGATATATTTCATTTAAATTGAACCGTCCTAGCACATGTATTGGTAAGTGTTTTTTGTTTTGCATGACAATAAAATTGGCTTTACCTTAGAAATCATATTAGCACATATAATGTGAACATATATGATAGCATTCAAGTAAGTTACTGAATATTTGCCGAAATATTCTAATATATTTCATGTCGTAATTAGATAAAGTCCTTATACTTTCAGTCTCCTAATAATCCCATAATTTTTTAACTGCATTTGATCAGAAATAGTGTTTTTCAGCCATGTACAATTCACATGTATTCATATTTTTCAAGGGTTTTTTGCTGAGTACTTTAGTAAGAAGAAATGTCTTTGCCCTCCTTAGCTTTTGTTAATTTATTCATGTATTTCATGTTCAAGGACTGAAACATAGATAAGTAACAGATGTTAATTTGAATCGGCATGAAATTATCAGGGTTTAGCAGGTGCTTCATTAATGTTGTGGCACTGATTGCATCTTGAGATTCAGGAGTTGGTGTCGAATTGACATTGCAGTTGTTGGTACATTAATATTTTACAACTCACCGCGCTTGGCTGTTATCAACAGCCTGTAAGGCTTCAGCTGCATAAAGTAATTTGGCTTCTTAAAATACTCAAATTCATGCGCCATCAATGCTTATGTATGCTTTTAGTGTTGCAGTTTTTGAAAGATCACCCCAAAAGTGTATTCCTTCGTGTGCTTTGTTTATTTATTTTTTTGTAGGATTTTTTTGTACAGTATACATCGAGAGACTTTTTGTCAAAAGTTGGTTTTCAGTTCTGTCAGCCCCCATAGATGACAGCTCTTTTGAATCTGTCACCAGTGCTGGTTTGATAGCTAAAATGTCCAATATGTGCTAGAGTGTGCAATTGTGATGTCTCTCTTATCACTGTCAATGCGTATGAAGCACTTTCAGAAGTTCAAAGCGGGCCTGCTTAGTTTGGTGGTGTGACGGTTCTGAGCACCCCATAGAGGTGAGGAAACGGTTAAAGAGTGCTCTAACTGGACAGAGATGTGTTGTATCGTGGTTGTGATTGGTGAACCACACTCTGCATTGCAATCGCACTCAATATAGAGGAAGAATCAGGGAGAGGAGGGTTGGCATGGCAACAGCCACCAGTGAAACCACAGTTCAAACAAACTTGCATCCCTGTAGATCTCGTAAGGATAAGGAGGTTCTTCTGCAGACACTTGTGTGCAGTACCTGTCTGACCGCTCACGATAGAGAGGTTCTTACTGATGAATCATGACCATCTGTAAGGTGTCAAGATAATCATTGTCCTCCCAGTTTGTTTATTAAATCTCCTACTGGCTCACATTCCACCTGTGATTCTTGAGTTGAATTTGACCCTCATTGAAAAGCATTAAAAAGTCTTGGGTATTAATAATTGGGATATGAAGGGTGTATTAAGGATTTTTTTCTGATCACAAAATGTGTTATGATAAAATAATTATATTGACTGTTGTACGTTACAATGACATTTAAAGAGCTGTTTACGCGATACATTTTTAAACTAAAAACTGAAAACTTTTCATCTGTTTTGGCCATTCATTTACACAACAACGCTTTTTGAGGGCCTGTAAATGCAAACTTTTGAAAGCAGGTTTCAAAGTGCAAGTTTTTGAAAAAAATTGTGTTATCATCTCCGTTTAAACAACAAAATGTGAATTTATGAAGACTGTGACATATCCACTCATAATGGGAGAGAGAGCCAATGAGCAGTAGGGGGCATGTCCAATCATAATGGGGGAGGAGAGAGAGAGAGCCAATCAGCTGTAGGGAGGCGTGTCCACTCATAATGGGGGAGGAGAGAGAGAGAGCCAATAAGCAGCAGGGGGCATGTCCAATCATAATGGGGGAGGAGAGAGAGAGAGCCAATCAGCTGTAGGGTGGCGTGTCCACTCATAATGGGGGAGGAGAGAGAGAGAGCCAATAAGCAGCAGGGGGCATGTCCAATCATGATGGGGGAGGAGAGAGAGAGAGACAATCAGCTGTTGGGAGGCGTGTCCACTCATAGTGGGGGAGGAGAGAGAGAGAGCCAATAAGCAGCAGGGGGCATGTCCAATCATAATGGGGGAGGAGAGAGAGAGAGAGCCAATCAGCTGTAGGGAGGCGTGTCCACTCATAATGGGGGAGGAGAGAGAGAGAGCCAATAAGCAGCAGGGGGCATGTCCAATCATAATGGGGGAGGAGAGAGAGAGCCAATCAGCTGTAGGGAGGCGTGTGTCCACTCATAATGGGGGATGAGAGAGAGAGAGAGAGAGCCAATCAGCTGTAGGGAGGCGTGTGTCCACTCATAATGGGGGAGGAGAGAAAGAGAGCCAATCAGCTGTAGGGGGGGTGTCCACTCATAATGGGGGAGGAGAGAGAGAGAGCCAATCAGCTGTAGGGGGGGTGTCCACTCATAATGGGGGAGGAGAGAGAGAGAGCCAATCAGCTGTAGGGGGGGGTGTCCACTCATAATGGGGGAGGAGAGAAAGAGAGCCAATCAGCTGTAGGGGGGGTGTCCACTCATAATGGGGGAGGAGAGAGAGAGAGCCAATCAGCTGTAGGGGGGGGGGTGTCCACTCATAATGGGGGAGGAGAGAGAGAGAGCCAATCAGCTGTAGGGGGGGCGTGTCCACTCATAATGGGGGAGGAGAGAGAGAGAGAGAGAGAGAGAGAGAGAGAGAGAGAGAGAGAGAGAGAGAGAGAGAGAGAGAGAGAGAGCCAATCAGCTGTAGGGGGTGTGTCCACTCATTTAGCGCCCATTCAAACAGAATGGCCCTCATTTATCAATATTGCGTAGAAACTGGTGTATATGTTGGCGTAAGATTATGCTTACACTCCTCTCACCGCCTGATTTATGAAGCTGTGCGTACCTCTGCAATCCAGGTGTACGCAATACTTGCCCTTAATAAATGTGGCGGCTGAAAATGATCGTCATTAGAATAACACGCCCCTATATATTCAAGTCTCCGCCTCTCCCACGCCCTCATTTTACGCCATGGACAAACAGAAGACGGCAAAGAAGCGAAACTTCTCCGACGTGGAGATCGGACGCGCTAAATCATCTCGCTAGTCCACTATTCAGGGCACTGATTAGGACATAAGTCAATGGGCTGACTCCCTGATCAGTGCCCTGACTACTGAACTAGTGAGATGATTGAGACGCGCCCATCGAGACCATCACCAGGGAAGTGGGGGAAAAAAATGAAATTGTTTTATTTAGGAGTTTAAGAGTGGAATTAAAGGCACCTACAAAAACAAAATATGGACCCAAATTATGGTATCTTAATAGTGTGGGGGTTGAGAAGCGCACTCCAGCAGTTTAAATAGCTGTTTGGATGATAAATTACCACCACACTGCATTATTTTACAGCACGTTTTGAAACAATTAGCATTTAATTTCGTATCACGGCACATGTATTGGGGTGTACAATAGTGATGATGATGTGAATGGTACTACCATTCATTCACATTAATAATTACATGACAATTTGTAAGATTCTTCTTCTTATTATTATGACTATTATTCTTAATGACGCTTGTTATTTAGAAGAAGAATGTCGTTTTTATTGATTTTATTATTTAAAAGAAGAAGGTCATTTTTATTATTTTGTCAGTCTGAATTATTTTAGTCCCAGTCCGTGCGCAGCTGCCGGGCCAGGCGGGCCTGAACCGTCAGGTAAAGCGCACAGGCTCGCGACTGGAGGAATACATATGCCTACAAATCAAACGCTTTGGTAAAGTCACACAAATTAAACATTGACGTTCATGTTGCACAAAAATAAACACTGAATGTTGTTGTTGTTTTTAACAATGGGTCATAATATAGCATATCTTTGTCAGTGCGTTTTGTGGTGTTAGGAATTGTTTTTCTGCGCATTTTCACACTAACTCAAACGTGCGTACACCACCTCCTGAGCTGGCGTAGGATTTGAGCGTGCCGTACGCCAACGTCCATATTGATAAATCTCAAAGTCACCGTGGGTTTGGGTGTACGCAAGGTGTACGCTGGAAATTTGGTGTACGCACTTTTGATAAATGAGGGCCAATGAGAGACAGAGCTGTAATTTATAGTCAATAAATTAATTGATTTCAATATATATATATACACACACACACACACACACACACACACACACACACACACACACACACACACACACACACACACACACACACACACACACACACACACACATACATACATACATACACAACTAAAGGATTATTAAGAACACCATACTAACACTCAGTTTGACCCCCTTTCGCTTTCAGAATTGCCTTAATTCTAAGTGGCATTGATTCAACAAGGTGCTGAAAGCATTCTTTAGAATTGTTGGCCCATATTGATAGGATAGCATCTTGCATTTGATGGAGATTTGTGGGATGCACATCCAGGGTACGAAGCTCCTGTTCCACCACATCCCAAAGATGCTCTATTGGGTTGAGATCTGGTGACTGTGGGGGCCATTTTAGTACAGTGAACTCATTATCATGGTCGAGAAACCAATTTGAAATGATTCAAGCTTTGTGACATGGTGCATTATCCTGCTGGAAGTAGCCATCAGAGGATGGGTACATGGCGATCATAAAGGGATGGACATGGTCAGAAACAATGCTCAGGTAGGCCGTGGCATTTAAACGATTCCCAATTGGCACCAAGGGGCCAAAAGTGTGCCAAGAAAAATTCCCCACACCATTTCACCACCACCACCAGCCTGCACAGTGGTCTCAAGGCAATATGGATCCATGTTCTCATTCTGTTTACACCGAATTCTGACTCTACCATCTGAATGTCTCAACAGAAATCGAGACTCATCAGAACAGGCAACATTTTCCAGTCTTTAACTGTCCAATTTTGGTGAGCTCGTGCAAATTGTAGCCTCTCTTTCCTATTTGTAGTGGAGATGAGTGGTATCCGGTGGGGTCTTCTGCTGTTGTAGCCCATCCGCCTCAAGGTTGTGCGTGTTGTGGCTTCATTCACAAATGCTTTGCTCCATACCTGGGTTGTACCGAGTGTTTATTTCAGTCAAAATTGATCTTCTTTTAGCTTGAATCAGTCGGCCCATTCTCCTCTGACCTCTAGCATCAACAAGGCATTTTCGCATTGGTTGTTTAGATAATTGCATTAATGAGAAATTGAACAGGTGTTCCTAATAATCCTTTGGGTGAGTGTATATTATTAGTTTATTATTATTATTATTATTATTATTATTATTATTATTATTATTATTATGTTTTATTATATTATTAAGACATAATAAACAATTAAATAAATAAATATATTATCAAATAAATATATTATCAAAATATTATGGCATAATTTTAAAGCTGCTGAGAAACTTTTGTCCAGTAATTTGTATGTCAGGGTAACATGACTACAAACACAGCTCTTTTATTATGTATTGACAAAGTAATAGGTTTGTAAACCAAGGTTTGTCTCTCAAATATTAATACATTGCTAATTTCAAGTATGGATAGGTTGGTACACTTTCAATGTCAGGTGGTACAACTACCGTTTGGTTGTACCACCTGACATGAAATCAGTCCAAAAAAACGTTTGCACTGATTTAGCGCGATGGATGTTTAATAAATTGCATGTCAAGAATGTCCTTTCCTCCATGCTGTTTTTGTAGTCTCCACTCTGGCTTGCAGTGCTGCATGGGGATGATCCAGTCGCTCAGAGAATGAGTATGAATGTTTGGAGAGGAGGAAATATGCTCAAGTCAACAGGAGCAATCTAAATAGAACCAAAGATTTTGTGCTAAATTGTGCGCTAATCATGCTTGAATCTGAATCTCTTTTCCATTAAAAAACAACACTGGGAAGTGTGATGTTTATTAAAGGTTAAAGGGATAGTTTACTCCAAAATTAAAATTGTCATCATTTACTCACCCTCAAGTTGTTCCATCAAAACCTGTATAAGTTTCTTTCTTCTTTTGAACACGCACAAAAGGGCGAGTAAATTATGAAAAAAAAAGTTCCTTTTGGAGTGAACTAACCCTTTATAAATGAGTAAGCAAAGGCTTGCAAAATCTAAGGAGGTGAGACTCAGGGTTAGGGTACAGCATCATTGCAGGATCACACTGCATCCTCTTTGTGCTTTCTTGTGTTGAAAGCAAGATAAACGGAACAAAAATAGGAGAATCTATGTATTATACAGTAGTAGTAGTAGTATATAATACGGTTGGTATTTAGTATTATTCCCTATTTAGCTGCGTATGATTTGTTTTTGTTTTAAAATGGCTTGCTGCTTTTAAGCATTGTTTTTTTAATCTTCTTATAAACTTCCCTTTTCTACAATCAACACAAAAATCAGCCGAGCTGAAAAACAGAATATAGATGTAACAGGCTAGTCAACAGAATCACAAGGCCTAAAAAACTCCACCCATATGGTTTTGCCTACTCAAATATGCTTTCCCTTTCTTTATTGCACATTTAATAAGGTGTAAAACGGATATTCTCATTTTGCCACTTCCTCCCACCGCTCACTCATTCCAATGTTAATAGGCAGTTGGTGGTTTATGTACTACTAACTTTATCAAATAACATATTCAAGCCTATTCTTTTATCTACTAATATCCCCTAAAACTACTAATTTAGAGAGCAATAATCATCGAGTATACTTTAATACACTGTTAATTTGATTCAGATGCACTGGTAATATGCAAATTTTAAAAATTTTAAAGTCTTACCTTTTAAAAGTGTTAAAAGAGTCTGTTTTTTCTGCCTGTAACCGCGGAGATCAACTTTTGCGACACAACTGAAGCGTGATGTTGTGACGCTTCCCCTCATTTTTACGTTCAAATCGGTTCAAATGCAGCGCTGCCTTTCCGGAATGCTATGCGGACATCAAGTAAAGTCGCTTCACTATGGGGGTATCAAGTCGCTTGACGTCACCCATAGGAATAAAGTGGAGTGTGGCGCGACAGAAGTGTTGCACGGACAAGTGGATCTGCACCTTAAAACTCCGGGGAATTTTTAAATTTGTCTTGATCGTTATACCTTTGTGAGTATAGTCTATTGAAAAAATAAACAAACCGGATTGGTGCTTGCAACGCGGAGTTATTACAGTTAATGCCCAGAGCCTAAACGGCAGCTTTGGGGGCATAAACGTAAAGGGTGTCTTTGTGCCTCTGAACAGACACAAAATGCAATTAAAATGTCTGTCTTACATGAACAGGGCCCTTACATGACAACGAGATGCGTTTAGCCACTTAGCCATTGTTTAAATTCATCTAAACAGTGTGTTAGACGGCTAGCTGTATCCCGCGCTGAAGTCCCGTGGGAACTCAGGGGTAGCCGGAAAAAAAGGCAAATAGTCCAGTTGGGAAGAGCGTTGTGTGTGTAAAGCATGATTATTTTACATTTACATTTAATCATTTAGCAGACGCTTTTATCCAAAGCGACTTACAAAAAAGGGGAGAGCAATAGAAGCAACAAAACAGACAAGGCCAACAACCTGTAAAGCCGGGTGCACACTGTGCGATTTTGGCCACGATTTGGCCGTCTGAGACAAATTTAGCAAATCCTAAAAGATTCCTCTGATCCTAGGCTAAAATCTGAAGTCTTTGGTCGTTAGTTTGACATGTTCACCGGCAGCCGATTAATGAGCGCTGCGATCAAATTTTACCTCAGACGAAATTCTGGCAGTGTCAGGAGATTTGGCACAGAATCCTGCAGTGTGACTTCTCCTACGACGACAGTCAAATATCTCAGTTTTTCAAGACAAACTATGACTAAAACGAGAGCAAGAGATTTCTTTGTAGCCAGCAGTGTCCCGCGTGTAATGCAGCTCACCGTCACCAAACGAGTCATTCATTGATGATATAAAACTCCAGGTGAGTTTCTTGCACGCGTCCGTTTTTAGCCCGCCTTCACTATCGTGCAGTCTGACATTAATGTCAACTGAGATCTTACAGTGTGACATGGCGATCATGTTCGTACAGTCTGACAAGGGACATTCGCAAAGGATTTTGAAAATCGCACAGTGTGCAGGACCCATAAGAGCTGTAAGAAATCTCAATTAATTAGCACAGTTACACAATTTTTTTTATTTTTATATATTTTATAAAATATTTTATAATTATATATTTTATAATTATATTTTTATATATTTTATATATTTTATATATAAAAAAATATATATATTTTTTATTTTTTATTTTTATATATATTTTTATATATTTTTATATAGACATCTACAACAAAAACTCACGTACGCAAAATACAGAACACTGGATTTTGATAGCTATGATAACAACCCATTAGGACTAAGGCTGTTGCCCCAGCTGTTGTCGTTAATGCGGATTCAGTGGCCCAATGGGTTGGTTTTGTATGGCATTCTAGCTAAACGCGCAGCAATAGCCATCTACAACAAAAACTCACGTACGCAAAAAACAGAACACTGGATTTTGATAGTTATGATAACTATATAACATACCCGCCTGAAGGCACAAATCCGGATGAGAGACATAGATATGATCCAGGAGTGTACGCTTTTTGGTCGTTGCTGTGGTAAGTGCTATTCTGTATTGGTCAAGTGCAATTGAAAAAGATGTGTCTTAAGATGTTTTTTAAAAATGGCTACAGACTTGGCAGCACGAATTGAGATCGGCAGGTCATTCCACCAGGTGGGAACGGTCCAGGAAAATGTCCGCGAGAGCGATTTCATGCCTCTTTGGGATGGAACCACGAGGCGCCGCTCACTCGCAGAACGCAAGCTTCTGGAGGGTGTGTAAGTCTGAACAAGTGAGTTTAGGTATATTGGTGCAGAGCCAGTGGTTGTTTTGTAGGCGATAACTAGTGCCTTGAATTTGATGCGAGCAGCAATTGGCAACCAGTGCAGTTTGATGAAGAGAGGCGTAACATGCGCTCTCTTCGGCTCATTAAAGACCACTCTCGCCGCTGCATTCTGGATCAGCTGCAAGGGTTTGATAGTGCATGCTGGAAGCCCAGCCAGAAGAGCATTACAATAATCCAGTCTGGAGAGAACAAGAGCTTGAACCAGGAGTTGTGCAGCCTGTTCTGATAGAAAGGGTCTAATCTTTCTAATGTTGTATTAAGCAAATCTGCAGGACCGTTGCAGTAATGTGGTCAGTGAAGTTTAACTGGTCATCAATCACAACTCCAAGGTTCCTGGCTGTCCTTGTCCTTGATTTTATTACCGCACATCTTTCCTCAAACCGTGTGTCCAAATGGGAGGATAAATAAAGTTTACATTACCTCAGTTGCACCCGTCTTCGACCACAGAATGGCATTTTTCTTCAACCGGCCCCGCTGTGTTGTGTCTGTGTAAGTTAGTGTTCGCTGCAAATTTTCGCATTCTGTTGCCACAATTTGGAAAGGCACAAACATGTACCATTTCTTCTTCACTTGTGAGCCCGATCGGATCATCACTCTAGTGATGTCCGGTTCACGAATTAATCATTCTTTTTAACCGGTTCTTTTTCAGGACTGAATCGGACTGAATCGGACTAAACGTTTCGCGTCAATCAGCGATGATCCCACAAGTTACTTCAGTTGCTTACATTCTGACATGAGTGTCAGTCCCTCCAAATAGAAATAAACGAATGTCTTAAATTATATGTTGTAACTCCAACCGTTCATTGAACTGAGTCATGTTTTGCAGAGAGAACCGATGAACTCACGAGCAGTTGATACTGAGCATGTGCGTGTAACTGAACATGCAGTGGTTCTCGGATCAGCAGTACAGAATCGAAAACCGTTTCTTTTGGACACGTTCGATACGGAGAACCGACGAGCCGATGAGCATAGCTTTTTCATACACATGACGCTCTTCCAACTGGACTATTTGCCTTTTTTTCCTGCTACACCGGCGTTCCCACGGGACTTCAGGGCGAGAAACAGCTAGCAACAGGTGAATTTAAACAATGGCTAAGTGGCTAAACGCATCTCGTTGTCATGTAAGGGCCCTATTCATGTTGGACAGACATTTTAATTGCATTTTTTTGTCTGTTAAGAGG
Source organism: Pseudorasbora parva (assembly GCF_024679245.1). NCBI lineage: Eukaryota > Metazoa > Chordata > Actinopteri > Cypriniformes > Gobionidae > Pseudorasbora > Pseudorasbora parva. Next base: position 21,115,360 of record NC_090179.1, read on the forward strand.
CACAAAGACACCCTTTACGTTTATGCCCCCAAAGCTGCCGTTTTAGCTGAGGGGGGGCTCTGGGCGTTAACTGTAATAACTCCATGTTGCAGGGACCAATCCGGTTCGTTTATTACTCTATAGACTGTACTCACAAAGATATAATGATCAAGATCATTATAAGCGCATTTATAAGTGATTTCTCTGATTTTTTTAACTTGTTCCGCTGTATGATCGTATGTTAATGTTGGGTGATTTGAATGTACACGTCTGCTGCCCCGGATGTCCATTGGTTGCTGAGTTTTCCAATACTGTAGAGTCATTTGGTTTTACTCAACTTATGAATCAAGCAACACATGTCCTTGGTCATACTCTGGATTTAATTATGTCATATGGTACATTTGTAGATAATGTATATACTGAAATTGCTTCATTCTCTGATCATAAGCCCATTGTATTTACGATCCCTGTTGTGAGTCCTACCGCTGTGAATAAGTCGGTAGGCTCGTTTTCTCGTTTCATAAGCCCACTCACTGCCTCTCAGTTTTGCGAGACATTTTTAGCCAATGCTGTTGAAATTTTTCAACTCAATTGAAAGATTCCATTGCCCCTCTTAAATTGAAAAAAACCAAAGCGAAAATCTTGTTATTGGCTAGACGATAATGCACGTTCTCTCAGACAGGCTTGTCGCAAAGCAGAGAGGAGATGGAAGCACGATCGCTTAACTGTGTCATTAGAGATTTTCAAAGAGTGTCTGGTTAAGTTTCAGAATGCAGCAAAATCAGCTAGAGCAAATTATTTTTCATAATTAATTAATACACACTTTCATCAACCTAGAATTTTATTCTCTACGATAAATTCAGTTATAAATCCAAGCTGCCAATTTCATTGTGAACCGTCGGCTGATCTTTGTGAGAAATTTCTAACATTCTTTTCTGATAAAGTGCTAGCTATTCGTTCATTATTAAGTTCACAGCTATTTGATCAGTCCTTGGTTTCACTGGCAAGTCCGCTTTATCATACTTTCCAGGAGGTCTCTCTACGGGAGCTTTGTGATTTGGTAAAGAAGATGAAGACAACTTCCTCCTAGCTCGATGTTATTCCCTCAGAGATAATAAAATCTACTTTTCCTATAATTGGTCCCAGTATCCAAGTGTTGATCAATTCATCTTTGGACACTGGGGTGGTCCCTAAATGTTTTAAGCATGCGGTTGTTCAGCCTTTGCTTAAGAAACAAGGGCTGGATGTAGGGTTGGGCATCGTTTTGATTTGAACGATTCTGATTCCGATTCCGATTCTTACTTTCGATTCCGGTTCTTTTCGATTCTCGATTCCGATTCTTTGAGGGGTGGAGTCAAAACATGTCACATCGATATTCAATGCTATTTTCAATACAACGGGGGAAAAACGCTGCATATACTGTCAATTAGATATTTTTTATATAAATGTTTTTTTTGTCTGTCTTTTGAAAGTCTAGGCAATCAAACATTTCTTCTGAAGAGATCACTTTATATGATAAAGCTTTTAAGCTTTTTCTCATATATAAACATTGATCAATTACTATTAAAATTATCTCACAAATATTTGTTAACTCAATGTATTTTTTACAACGGGGTAATTGTGTTGCAATAGTTTACACACAGCACAAGTAAGCTTGATTTTGAATGGTAAATTGAATAAGCAAAGATACATATTACAAAAAATAGCACAAATAAATACAATAGAATAAAAGATATAAATGAAATAGACTGCTTTATTTTTTCAGGTAGGTCTAACATTCAGGTAAGAAACTGAATAAAAAAACGCAAAGTGGCTAAATAAATTTAAAATAACATTGGATAATGTTTTTGCAAAAAATTAGATAGTTTCATATAAAACCATTAAAGTTACACAAGTTGATCAGTCAAGAGCAGTGTGATCGTTTGTCTTTTTGTAGTTTGACTTTGAATAACAAATGACTGCTGTCCCTTTAAGAACTGCCTCACTCATTGATCCTGAACACTGTTCCTGTTACTCATTCTTCATTTCTTCCTGAATTGTTTAAGACTATGTTTACATACTGTTCAAAATGTGCACTGAGAATTTGTTTGAGTGTATTTGACCAATAATAAGCTGTAAAAAGAAGCGAATATTTGCACTTGTATGTCAGGGGCGGCTTTATTACGGTAGGTGTGTGTGTGCGTGCGCTTCAGATGTGAGCTTGAAATCTGCGGGGATTCGTAGAATTATGTGCAATCCCGCGCGAAATTCAGACCGATCACACACACTAACACTAACACGCTGTCGTAAGGAAAAGTCCATCAGAACGCGCGTCCGTCGTGTTCAGAGGTTAACCGGCTGAATGAGAATATGCGGCTGTGCGTCAACTCGCTGTCGGTCAGAGAGGAGAGGAGAGGACAGCAGCTGGGATCGATTGTGTTGGCTGAGCAGGCTATCGTATCTTTTCAGATATTTCAGTATCGATATTTTTGACAACACTAGTTGCACTGTGCCGACCCAGGCTTTTAAAAGTGAAATAAATCCACACTTCAGAGCCGCTTACCGGGCTTCCATGACTATAAGAACAAGCGGGCGCGCAAGCACCGGAAATCAGGTGGCCATGGAAACCAAAACTTGCGCGCTTGGAACCGAAGATCGGAACCGAAAATAAATTTTCTAAACGATTCCAATGGAATCGTTATTTTTTAAACGGTTCCAAGTTAGAACCGGTTCTCGATGCCCAACCCTAGCTGGATGAGGGTTGTTGTAGTAACTATCGGCCGATCTCTAAACTATCATTTTTATCAAAACTTTTAGAAAAAGTTGTCCAGTCTCAATTAATCCAGTTTTTAAATGCAACTACGCTATTAGAACCTTTTCAATCTGGTTTTACTGGCCATCATAGCACAGAGTCAGCCTTGCTTAAAGTGTTCAATGACATTTTAATTGCAGTTGATGCTGGTAACAATGCTGTATTGATCTTACTTGATCTTACAGCTGCCTTTGACACTGCTGACCATGACATTCTTATCTGGCGTTTAGAACACTTATTTGGTATCAAGGGGACAGCATTACAGTGGTTTAGTTCATACCTTAAACACAGGTCTTTCTCTGTAGAGTTAGGTAAGTTTTCTTCATCTTCTGCCCCTATTATTAGTAGAGTCCCCCAGGGATCTATTTTGGGTCCACTTCTTTTTAACTTATACATACGTCCGCTGGGGGATATTATTAAGCGGCACAATGTTGCATTTCATTTCTACGCTGATGACACACAGCTGTACTTATCATTGAATGATGGCGATTCCATTCAACCTTTGTTGGATTGCATCAGGGACGTTAAAGAATGGCTGGCAAAAAACGTTCTTCAACTGAGCAATAACAAAACTGAAACAATTGTTTTTGGTCCTCCAAAATTATGGAGCAGTTTTATTAAGGAGTTGGGTAATCACTTCCCTTCAGTTTCCACCCAGGTTAGAAACCTTGGTGTCATTCTGGATTCAGACTTATGTCTATCCAAACAAATTAATTCTGTTGTGAAGAATAGTTAAGAAAAGTTTTTATCAATTGTGAACCATTTCCAAACTTAAATAGTTTTTATCATTCCAAGATTTGGAGAAGGTTATTCATGCATTTATCACTTCGTGTTTGGATTACTGTAATTCTTTGTATCTGGGTCTTCCTCAGTCGTCACTTACACGACTCCAAATGGTGCAGAATGCAGCTGCAAGGCTTCTGACCAGTACAAAGAAGTATGACCATGTCACCCCGATTTTGGCTTCGCTACATTGGCTCCAGTGTTCAATTTAAACTCCTGTTGTTTGTTTTTAAAGCTCTTAATGATCAAGCTCCACGCTATCTTAAAGATCTTCTTACCCCACAGTCGCCATCGAGATCTTTAAGATCTTTTATCCATCCCACGATCTCGTTTAAAAACGAAGGGAGACAGAGCTTTTTCTGTTGCTGCCCCCCGTCTCTGGAATCAATTGCCCCTGGACATCCGCCTTGCACCTTCCATTACTACTTTTAAAGCAAAATTGAAAACCTATTTTTTTGGCCTAGCATTTGTATAGTATTATATTGCTGTCTGACTGTTTGTTTGATTGATTTTTTTATTGTTTTTCTTGCTGTTTTATTTTATTTTGTATTTTTTTATTCTATCTTTATTTTAGTCTGTATTTTTTCTTTACTCTGTACAGCACTTTGGATAGCTTTGCTATGGTTAAATGTGCTATATAAATAAAATTGACTTACTTTACTTACTTACTAAGATAAACTTAAAAATTCACCGGAGTTGTCCTTTAACTCTATGGTGCGGCTGCTACTTCCTAAAGATGAGGAAAGATAGGGAGCCAATCAGCAGTTTGAGGTGTGTCCACTCATAATGGGGGAGGAGAGAGAGGGAACCAATTAGCAGAAGGGAGTGTGCTCACTCATTATTGGGTTGGAGAGATTGAGCAAGAGGGAGATTTGAAGAAAGACTGTGAAAATGTCTGAGAGACATTACAAAAGATGAAAGGTCATAGGAATATAATTGAAAAAATTATGACCATAATCTTTTGTAATTTTATATATATAGGAAAAGTAATTTCCCATTTCCTATAATTCAAAATACCTGGAGTAGTCATACACAGCTTAGGAAATACTTTTATCCAACTGAGAAAGATCACAACCAATTGATCATACAGGCTTCAGCAAAATTAGCAGTACTGCAATAATCATGATTCATTTCAACTTTCAATTCATAATTTAATGAAAATCATGAATTAGATCAGCATAAAATTCCTGATATTATTAACGGATTTCTAGAAATGTCACCATATGGCCCATGATGCAAGTCTTTGTTTTAATTTAGTATTAATCTTAATAAAAATTAGAGGCACACTGCAGGTGACGAAGTAGAAAAATGCGATATTCGGAGAGGCCAAGTGTGACGTTGTATAAATGTCACGCGTTAGTATGCCGCGGAGATGGAAGAGCAGGTGTGAAGTGCTCCGACTCGTTGACATTTAAGCCGGCAGATATTTTGAGCATTTCCTCTTGATTGGCGAGCACTTCATACCTGGATGAGATTTTAATCAACATTGCTTTCGGGTGTCAGAAATGTAATTACAAAAGGAGAAAATCAAATTTGATGTAGGTTTTGCATTTAATTATTGTTCAAAGAATATCAGGCATGTTTGGGGCATTCGTTTAATCTCTCTCAAATAGCCAATTATCACGCAGAGCAATGTTTGCATAGAAACATGAAAGTCACCTCAAAATTCCAATTTCATTTGACATTTGATAAATATTTATTTCATAAATGAGTGTTATTATAACCCCTGCCATGCTCTGTCTGCAGAACACGGATCTTTTTTTTCCTAATCCATTTTTTCCCCTTCCCTTTTTAAAATGTCACTTTTAGTAAAAAATTATGCATAGGAGATTAGTGTTTTAATTGATTGAGACCAAGTAGATTTAAACTTGCGGACATGATGATACAGCATTGTGGGTGGTTATTTGGTGGTCGCTAGGTGTTGTGATTGGTTGCTAGGTGTTTGCTTAAAAGAACCCACCGGTAAGTTATTATATTTTTGACTTGACAAGTTGGCATGGGTCCTTTTTTCAATTTAAGTCTATGGGAATGCTTTTTAGTTTTTATACTTTTTATTATCTGCCAAGCAAATATTGTAAGTCTGATCACTTAGACAAGTAATATCAAACCTCTACCTAATATTTTGAGGTCAAAACGGAAATAACAAAATCTGAGCTGCCACAAGTTGTGGTGTGTGTGTGTGTGTGTGTGTGTGTGTGTGTGTGTGTGTGTGTGTGTGTGTGTGTGTGTGTGTGTGTGTGTGTGTGTGTGTGTGATATTTCAGATATTTACAGGGACACCCTTGCATAGATACACTCACGCTCTCCAGACGGTTGCCATGGTTATATCAAAGCTCAGCCTGCAAACTTTGATCAATTATTAACCGAGAGAGAGAGAGAGAGAGAGAGAGAGAGAGAGAGAGAGAGAGAGAGAGAGAGAGAGAGAGAGAGAGAGAGAGAGAGAGACTGATGCCCTGATGAGACACTTGTGCCTTCCCTGTTTTAATTGGCATCTGTTGTATCCAGATTGTAACGAAAAGGATTTCCATATCCAAATGCATGCTTTATTCATTCTCATCAGGGTTCAGGGATACAGAATCACAGTTTAGAAATAACAAATCAACACTTTACAAATCAACAGTTAATATAAGGCAGAACAGCAGATAAAGACTCATTCATGGTCTGAGTCATGAGGGGGACGTATTATTCTTTGTTGGAAAGAGACATTTAGCATTTGAATCTGTATAGTAAACAACATCAAAGCTATAGATTTGGCTTTCAGTTTGCTGTGTTTTATTTTTATGCACACTTTGCTTATATTCACAAAATATCCTTTATAACTCAATCAAAAGACTTGTTTTATTTTATTAGTTAGATATTTAATGGAAATGATTAGCAAGAAAGAAGGAATGGGATGTTCACATTTAACTGCGGTAAGAAACTGACTGCAGAATAGCAGTTTAAATTTAAGGAAATAGAATTAAATGTAGAATAAAATGTTTACCCTCTATGATGTAAGATCTGTTGTTTTTATCCACCAAATTTTGTTTAATATTTAATGCCATTGTGTTTTGGTGAAAGCCTAAAATTTTAAATTAAAAATTAAAACAAAGAATTATAATACTAGAATATCTGATATAGAATATATCAGGTAAATCTTTTGTAAAACAAAAAAAAAAAGACAGACAGACAGACAGACAGACAGACAGACAGACAACACTATGTTACATGTATGTCACATTGTATGATCTATAGTTCTGCCCACACTTAACAGGAAATAATAATAATAATAATACAGGAAATACGTCATGAACTTAGTAAGTAATCAAGTGCAAAGTGTTGGTATTGGGTAGGACAATAATGAAAGTTTATTTTACTCTTTATGTACACTGGCCTTTCATTTCATTAATAAAATATTACCTAAAGTACAGTTAAAAAATATAATATAAATATATAATATATATCCTGTATTAGCACACTTCATAGATAAGTGGTACCATAGTTTTGGTACCATAGTGAATGAACTGATCCAAATTAAAAGATTGTCAAATGAAAAGAAGCCAATTCTTTTATTTTGCACAACCCTACGCCATTACTGGATATCAGACTCAACAAAAACAAAATTGTTCTTGCCCTTTTTAGCCAACGCTCAGTATTCTGGTACTGAGACCTGCATAACCTTCAGCCCCAGGGACTTTAAGAAGGAACACAGATGCTTCCCTCATGTCAAGCGGCTTTCGATGGCTGCTTTACCGAGCCCGTGGACTGAATAAAAATGCCTCAGCTCCCTGGAGATACCAAGAGAGACGAGAAGGGAAACTACATGTGGCTCTTTCAGAATTGTACTAGATTGCTCCAACGAGTGATGTCTGACAAAATTATTATCATTAGCTATTGCTAGTAACTACTCAATCAATTCCCTAATATACCTTCCACTTAAAGGAGAAAGACTCGACTGTTGAACTGAGGCTAACTGCAATAACCACTGAACCATTTTCAGTCACAGTTTAGATTGGGGGTTCAATTTTTACTATTAACTATGACTTTTGCTTTAATAAATAACTAGTTACTGTTTTTCAATAATTAGTAAGGTAGTTGTTGTTATTGGTTAGGATTAAGGGGTAAGGGACAGTGCTGCTAGTGCTACCACTGCAAAAAAATCACTTGCAAATTTGATTTCATCACAAATCTTAATTAAATTATTGTATTGTACACTGTACATAAGTACAGTTGAGCCCTGTGTACTTTCACTGATCCCTGCTTATATGCGCACTATGTATTATTTTTACAGTAAAATATCCAAAAACCACTAGGTCAGTGTTATATATTTTGTTCTTTTATATTTTATATATTATATTTTGTTCTATTATTGAGTTCTAGCAATATCCCAAATGTTTCCAACTATTTGTAAATTGTGAGAAAATTGCTTTTTTAACCAAGGAACCAGGACATCTGAGGGAGTCGCCTGTCAATGCCGTCATATCTGCATCACCTTCGGTTTCCGGTTTTGTTTGGCAGAAACGATTTACTCTTAGCAGTGTGAACAAGTGTCACAGCAGCCGCTGAACATAAACTTCAGTGAGAGTCGGTTACTTTTGGTTTGAAATGACAATAAACTCTAATCTATTCTATTACTAGAAAACAGATTCAGAGTGGTTTCTTTCTGACTCATTGTTATTGAGACTAGCACCATGTCATTTAGTTCTAATTTTAACGAAAATAAAACCGTACATGACGCTCCTAATTAAGTGTTTCTGCTGATTGTTACCAAGGGCACCATTTGAGTGTGACTGCATCTGCTCTGTTCAAGCAGTCACCCCCTCATTTGTGAATCACTTCCTGTTGTATTTGTCACAGTGAACTGCAGCACGAGAGGTCTTTGGTTACAGCTTCACTGCAGTCCAAGATCGTTTTCTGGGCAGTGAGATACTGTGTTTCTGTGCTAATAACATTGATCCCTTATCGATTATGACACGCTCAAATGAAGCCTTCACATCTTTCGAGCTGCAGTTAACCTTTTCAAAGACAGTACACTAATTATGACTCTTGTTGTTCTTTTTCTCATTTCTTTAGTGCGATCCAGGAGAGGCCACTAAACTGCTGTATGACTTGCTGTACACAGAGCCCATAAAGATCGTCTTGATGCCGGGCTGCAGCTCCGTTTCTACGCTGGTGGCTGAGGCGGCGCGCATGTGGAACCTTATAGTGGTGTGTTTGCTGTGCCTAAACTATTTATATCTGTGTTGTTGTGCATCGGTTTCTCCATACACCTGGATTTGACATTACAAAGGTTCATATAGGGATGTTGGTTTATTGTCATTCCTGATTAAACAAAATGGTAAATTGATTGTTTTACAGCTTTAACTACAGCTATATTCGAGGTTTGGTTGAGCAAATGTGCCACACAAAACACGGAGTTCTGTGTTATTTCTGGGTCAAGGAACAAAAAGAATTTGGACTTTTGATCTTATTCACTTTTTTGTAGTTTGTTGACGTTTTTGAAAAAGCTGACAAATTAAAAAATCAAAAAAGGCTCTCAAAGAAGTCAGAGAACCAAAAGAGAGAGTGAAAGTGGAAAAAGATAAAGAAATACACAAGATACGCTTATTAATTATTTTTTCCAATTATTCTTTTTCAATCATCTGGCATCCGCCGAGGGTTTCAGAAATTTGGAAAGTAGTGTTTTCTACCCTGACTTTGTTCTCATCAGATAAGTTTACTTGTGTGAAAAAGTTGAGGTTGCTGCATGCAATTTAGAAAAAGTCAGAAAAGTGATTTGCGAGTTTACTTTTAGCAAATCAGCTCTCCAAGGAAACCTTCTCAAAGACGTCAGCCTTCAGTGAGTTCTACCCAAGCCTGCAGTCTCCCTCTCATTTACTGAAGCTTTCGCGCCTCGATCGCCCCCCGGTGACCGGTCCCAGTATAGCCGCCCCTCTGTGTTTTCTATTGGACGCGAGGCAAACTAAATAATAAAATTACACTTCAAATATTTTTTCCCCAAAGTTAGTTTATGTCACTGAAGGCAGTTATCATCACGATGATTTCATTTCAAGTGTTCGTTTTTAAAATAAGTTTAGTTTTAGTTAGTTATCTGATGCTATAAAAACGGGGGGAGTGACGTCATGATTGACAGCTGAGATCGACGTCTTCTCTGAGTGAAGTTGTCACTGAGGCACTAACTGACTTTTTTTTGGGGGGGAGCAGATTGGAGCTTTAGCTTTAATTTCTACATTTCCATAACTGTTTATTTCACACCAACATAACTAATTGTTCTGCATCTGCGAGAGTGTGGGCGGGCTTTTGATATCGCAGCTGTACTTCCTGCTCTACTTCCTGCACTCTACTGCGCAACTCCGGTCCCGAAATCGCTACTGTGCAGACTCGGTCCCAAGATGTCCGCGCTGTGCAGGCCGCCTGAAAGCTTCAAATCTGACAAGCGGAAACGGATGATGACGAGTCGTCCATATTTTTTTACTGTCTATGGTTCTACCCAAGCAGATTACGGAAGAGATTCTCTTGAAAAAGAAATAATTTGTTTATATGTAACAGTTTAGGCAAATTAGACCTTGGGAAAAATATAGCATGCTTATAGTATGCTTTTTTATTTGTAAAAAAAGGGTATTTTATTACAGAAATATACAACTTAATGGATGTTAAAGGGATACAGCGCTTTTTCATATTAAACTGTTATTCCCTTAACTAAGCAGAGTTGATACATCCCTCTCTCGTCTCAGTGCGTGCACTTAATCTCTCTGATGTGCGGTGACGAACTGATAGCATTTAGCTTAGCCCACTAAGCCCAGTTCATTCACTATGGTACCAAAAAGAGATCAAGTTAGAAGCGACCAAACACCTCCACGTTCCTCCTATTTAAATACAGTTACATGAATAGTTGAACAATCAAGTATGGTGACACAAAATAAAACGTGACGCTTTTCTAAGCGGATTAAAAAGGATTACTATAATGTATGGCGGAATAGCACTTCTGAGAGTACTTCGACTCGGCGCAGTAAAAAGTCCCGCCTGAAAAATCCTCACTCACATCTCCCACTCCCCCCTATTGACAGAAATGAGAGAGGGAGAGGGAATTTAGTACATTTATCATGCAGTGCTCTCTGGGCATTTTTAACCAAAACATTTTGGTTTTGGTTTTTTATAATGTTCAACTTCATCGGAATGGTAAAAAACTTGACCAAGATTTTGGCACTTGCTATGTGAACACACACGAATCATTGACATGATTCGAAAAGGTTAAATAGTCCTGAAAAATTGTAACACTTGTTTGCCTCTCAGTCAAAAATAACCGCATTTGAAATGAATAGGAAACTAATTTAATCTAGTGGAAACGTTTGGCACTGAGCCAAAATAAAATCTTACCGAATGTACATTTTTTGAGATATCAATGTTTTACAAATATGTCTTAAAAAACATTATTTGCGTGCATCTTGAGACAAAACAGTGACACTGCCTTGTCCGAGAAACTGGGGGTAATCGTGCACTTTTAGAATAAAACTTTATTATATTATTATTTATAAATATTTATTTCATATAAAAAATAGTATTTTGTGCATTTTTCATAACAATAAACTTCTATGTTTATTTCTATTTCTATTAACTTTTAAGTTAACTTAAAAATTGTATTATAACTACTGCATAAATATAAGTTAGAATCATAAAATCCCCCCCCCAAAAATACAAATTATTAAATAAAAAACATGATCAAACTAAAATATAGTAATTTCATTGAAATGAAAAAGGCCACCAGAGGGTTAAGATTTATATTAAATTTCAATTGAATAACGCACTACAGTTAAAATTATAATCATGTTACATTACATTATACATGTAAAGTATAAAGTACTTTACATGCGCTTTAGTATGTTGTTATTTTAAGATTTGAAATGCATATTCAATACAATGAAGCACACTTTTTCATAAGTATTTATTTATTTTTTTACCAAGCAAACTGTTTCATTGCATTAAATACCAAGATTTAAGCTGAAGCATGAACTTGTAGTGTTCCTCTGCAATGTGTTTCTAAGTATTGACGCGTCAAATTTGGACGAAGGAACAGATTGGCTTATTTATTCAGGTTTGCGCAAAGCTTCTGGCTTCCATGAGTTGACATTTTCCCTTCTTACAGTACAGAAAACTGACTCATATTTTTCTTTGTGTTTCATTCTTTTCAGGGGTATCAAATAAGGTCAACCATATAGCTGAGTAAATCTTTTCAGTGTACTGTCTCTATCCTGCCACCTTTTTTACCCCTCTCTTTCTCTCTGTAGTTTTCATACGGCTCTAGTTCTCCAGCATTATCCAACCGCCAGCGCTTTCCCACTTTCTTCCGTACGCACCCGTCAGCAACTTTGCATAATCCCACACGTGTGCGGCTCTTCCAGAAGTGGGGATGGACAAAGATTGCCACAATCCAGCAGACCACTGAAGTCTTTACCTCGGTCAGTCCTGCATGCAAATCTTTCTCTATTATTTATCTTACTTAGTACAGTCATACTATGGTTTTCCTTACCTTTAAAACTTGACTTGACTTGACTTGACTTGACTTGACTTGACTTGACTTGACTTGACTTGACTTGACTTTACTTTACTTTACTTTACTTTACTTTACTTTACTTTACTAATCAAAAAAAGGACCATTTATTTAAACAAAAAAGCAAAAATCCACCTAAGGTAACAATAAATATCTGTTTGGTGTTCTGTTACTTGATATGACTGCAAGGATTTGGTTGTCAAATCCATCTTATTGTCTGTGTGTAGCACCTACAACTATGCATATCCCAGCATTAGAAAAGACCTTCACATTTTCTATGGCACATTTCAGGTTTTTTATTGTTTTGTGAACTTGTCAAAATGTAATGCTGTAATGCTGCATTATACTACACCCTAGAAGTGTGTTCTCTTTTTGTGACGAAAAAGTAAATACTTTTGAGTGTGTAGCAAAAGAGCAGACAAGCTTTGGGACATACTATCACATCATAAAACTGTGTCTTTAACGTTTGCTCTCTGTCGCATCCTGTCACTGTAAACTGTCCTGTCAATCATCTTGTCACAGTTAAACTCCTCCACATTTCATTTAATTTCCTACCATATTAGAGAGAAATGCAGTAGCACGTTGATCTGCATTCGTGGGTCTTTCATGCGCAGACAAATATGATGCATTTAAAAGTGAATGGCAAGACGGATCTTTATAAAAGTCCATATTGATATTGTATCTGAAATATAACTAGGAATACATTAAAACTATTTTTTTATCAGGGTAAACTTTGATTAGTCCCTGAAAACTTTATCTAAACCTCTCACCGTAGTTCACACATATCCGCCATTGAACGTTTAAAAAAAAACATTTATTACTCGTGTTTGTAGTTCTGAAACGAAGCCTAAAGCGCAATGGGTTATGGGCAATATTAGCCTTTAGTGTGCACGGATCCAGACTTTCCAAAACTACCGGAAAAAGTAGACCATCCGGGGACTTTTGACACTCTTTTCAACATACAATGCTTTGGGACACACTTATTCTAATTTCACATACTATTTAGGATGGATAGTAGTATGGACATTGGGACGCATAGTAATATAGGTTTTGCAATGGGGCTGCATTCTAACTCGTTTCACATGCAATTTTTTTTTAAAGGCACAGAAAAAAAAAAAAAAAAGAAAAAAAAAGAAGAAATGTCAATACAAGGATAGAAATGGAGAATGATTATGATTATAATTATGTCTGTGTTTGTGCAAAAAACTTCTATGAACACTGTAAGTGGTCCCCAGGGGGAAATTAAATGGCTTCCTGTAGCTCAACCAGTAGAGCGTGGCGCTAGCAACGCCAAGGTCATGGGTTCGATTCCCAGGGAAAGCAAGAACTGACAATAATGTATAATGTGTACCTTGAATGGAATGTAAGTCGCTTTGGATAAAAGCGTCTGCCAAATGCATAAATGTAAATGTAAATGTAAATGTTGAAAAATGATATGACCCCTTTAAAGGAAGTAATTTCCCAGAAAAGTAGCTTCCTTTTTATCTTAAAAGTGTTAGTGAGCCTAGCTGCCCCTTTACTCTATGGTTAATGTCTCAGAGTTACTGGCAAAGACCGTGGTTGATTATTCTCTCCTTAAGTGATGAAGGACTCTTAAAGTCGTTTTTCTTCATGTTGGCCGCTAGGAATATTGACCAAGTCATAAATCTCTCATGCATTGATTCAGTATTGAGCTAGTGTAATTCCGCTAGGCTAATGATCCTCCTCCATCTCTTCACCATCTCATCTCTTTTTCTCATTTACTTTCATCCCAATCCTTCTCTCCTGTTCACATTTTCTTTATTTCACCATTTCATCCGTTCATTAATGTTGGATGTTTCAAAAGCACTTTCCCAAAAAAAGCTGCCTCATTACCCACATAGGTAAATGGCATCTATAAGTGAGTGATTTGGAGTAAATATATAGCGCCTTTCACAATACATATTGTATATTTAGTAGTGCTGTCAGATTTTTAAAATATTTTTATATTGTAATAATTTCCTAGAAACAAATACAGTATATTTTAAATATTTGTTGTAATGGCATCTTTTTATGAATGAAGGCCAGTATCTCTGATACTAATACTGCGACTCTATGAATTTTTTGTTTTTTTGTTTAATGATAGACATTCAGTTTTACAGAATAACTTAAAGCTGTATCAATTTCAACATTTATTAGGATTGAAAAAACTTAATTTAAGTGAACTTATTGCAATCTTCACTTGAACCCATTATAATACATGTCATATTTACCTGTGGCCTTTCTGTTAGACATATACAGAAATTGAATAAAGTTATCAAACACCATTCTTAACTGCATAAATAATAAATTAAATATTGATGAATCCTTATTAAAGCTAAAATTTTCTCTTTGTCTTTTGTTCTTTGATTTTTTTTTGACAGAGATCATAGCAACTGGTTTATTAGGCTGCTGTCACTTTAAGATCTGCTGCTGCTGAACATGACCCGGATCTGACGCGGTGTCACAAGCATCTCATTTTCTCACAACTCTCACAAAGTTAATTTTAAGAAGTTTTTTAACTAATTTAAATAAGACCGCTCTTATGAGGGTTTTGGCATAATTTTCTGTTGCTGTTTTTTCAAGCATGAAAGAGAACTTGATTCTGGTTTGCTGTCTGTACGCATAATACTGACGTGTGTCGTTCTGTGCGTTGTGTGTGTGTGTCACATAGAAAGTACATTCACAGACAGCGAGTTCTCAAAAGGTGGATCATATAATGTCAAGGTGGGCGTACACTGTTCAAATTCGGACACTTGGGAGGTCGTGAGAAATTGCAGATGCTACGAGTCTTTTAATCGCATCAAATCAGCTGGTACACGACATGACTGCACTGCACGGCGAGCGGCTGCGATCACACGAGCTTACACATTAAACACAGAGACTGGAGCTTTCAATGTTGCTGATAGCTTCAGATACAAAACAATTAAGAAAAAATATGTGTGCAAATGATTTGTTGAAATGCAGAGAACGGTAGCCATTCCTTTCAACAGAAACAACCGGAGGGAGAGACGGCACGCGTGAGAGAGAGAGAAAGTGTGTGTGTGTGTGTACACGCTGTATGGTTGCATCCTCTGAGCTATAGCCTAATAATACGAATAATTGTGCATGATTTGGCAGTATGGGACAGCCATACGCTGGTTAAAATCGGGCTGACTCCCAGAATTTTTTAACCTGCTTAAAAATTATTGTAAGGTCGGAAGGTGCTCCTAACGTGCTCGGCTCATTTCGCATTTCCTCTCACACTCTGCGAGCCATGACCATACAAGCATCCACGATGTCCACGCGATTTCTCCCGAGAGAAAAAAATCGTCTGCGAGTTCGTATGAAAGCAAAAATCGCACCGTGTACGCCCGTCTAATGCTAGCCAAAGGATGACAGAAAAAAATAGATGCTGTGTTAATTGTATTAAATATTTTTATGTTAATATTTAGCTTAAACTGGAAAAAATAATCGTATGCATAGGTTAGTAGGTTTAATATCTCCATCTTTTTTCCCCCATCTACCTTTCTTTCAGACTGTTCCAGACTGTTTTTTTTTCCCTTTCCTTTACTTTGTCATTTTCTACTTTGGTCTGCGCTTTGACCATTCACCTTTTGTTCTTCTCTTTCATTCGCTCCTTGATCTTTTCATGTGCCTTCTTCCTGTCTGTCCTCCACTCTCCACGAACATCACTCCTCTTCTGTCGCTCCCGCAGTCTCACCGCTCTCTCTTTTTCCCTCTCCAGACTTTGGATGATCTGGAGGAGCGTGTGAAGGAGGCCGGCATCGAGATAAGCGTTAGACAGAGCTTCCTCACGGATCCCGCAGTGGCTGTCAAAAACCTGAAGGTGCTTTGATGAAAAATTCACCAGTCGCTCACTTCCTCTCCCTCAGCCCGTGTCGGGTAGCTAGCTAGCAGGCAGAGCACATGAAAATCTTATGTGAAATAAATCAACACTCTGAAGAATCGGTTTCCTTTGTCAGATCAAGTGAGGGTTCAGATGCTGTCTTGGTCGCTACCGGTGGCTGTTCTTGAATAGTTAGACAGCATTATTTATTGTAAAATTATATTGCATGAAGATCTCATGAGAATAGGACTGTCTTGTAAAATGCTTGGCTTTTTGGCGTATGTTTAGCCTTTTTATGAACGGTTATCATTTTTGCAATTGTGTTTTGTAATGCTAATGGTGCAGAAATTACACATTTCACCTTTAAAGCATGCCACAAACAGAGCAACTGAAAGCAATAAGTCACAAAAATGTGTTCTTACCCATGGCAAAAACATACTCAAGTGGCTTATTGCTTTAATATAGAAATATGTAATACTGGAGCCTCAATTTGAATAATTCAGAATAAGAGCAGAATAGAAAATTATCCTAGTATAGCTCATTATCTGTTTGGAGCTGCCTTGACTGCAGCTCATCAAATCAGAATTTATATATGTATACAGTCATTATAAATAATCATTCTTGCAGTTTGTTTTTAGTTGATGTTTCCATCCAAGCTGTGAATTTAATTTATGCATAAAATCTGAATGCCGTGCAAAGGATGCTTGCATTAAGCCTCATTCCATCCCATGTAATATCACAAAATATGCCTAAAGTATATGGATGGAGATCAGGATAGTGACACTGTTGTTTAATGCGTCTTTGTCTCTCCAGCGTCAAGATGCTCGAATCATAGTTGGCCTCTTTTACGAGACTGAAGCCAGGAAGGTGTTTTGTGAAGTAAGTGACAACTACGATTTTTTTTAAATTTAAGATTGTATTTGAAATCAGTTCAGCACAATTCAGTTTGACGCTTCTACTCTGCCTGAGTTAACTCACTGGGGATTAACAGAGATTAAAATATTGAAAAAGATTATTGCTTAAACGCAGTCCTTCAAAACATGGTATCATCTTTGGCAGGTCTTCAAAGAAAAACTCTATGGTAAGAAGCATGTATGGTTCCTCATTGGCTGGTACGCAGACAACTGGTTTAAGATCAAAGATCCGGCTATCAATTGCACGGTGGAGAACATGACGGAAGCCGTGGAAGGGCACGTCACTACAGAAATCGTCATGCTAAACCCGGAGACCGTCCGTGGTGCTTCCAACCTGGTGAGTGGATCTTAACACTAATTCAGACAAAGACTTTGAAAACATGATGCCTGTGTAAAAACTGTCTATGAAAATTTGGGATCATTAATCCTTCACAAATCCTCCACAGACATCGCAAGAGTTCCTGGTGCAGTTGATGTCACGACTCGGGGGCAAAAACCCAGAAGAAACCGGCGGGTTTCAGGAAGCTCCGTTGGCGTATGATGCTGTTTGGGCTCTCGCACTGGCCCTCAATAAAACGGTGGCCCCGCTGAGGGCCAAAGGCTGGGCACTGGAGGACTTCAACTACAACAACAAGGAAATCACTGCTGAAATATACAGAGCCCTCAACACCAGCTCGTTTGAAGGAGTGTCTGTGAGTTGATGAAAAATAGCTGTCAAAAAACAATGTGATAAAATACTCCAGACATTCATTTTTCAGACCTGTCAGAACGCCTTTTTAAATTTTAAACTGTCAGTGGCACTCATCAGTCTCAGATGATTCCTTTTTTATAACGTGCACAATGAATCAGAGTTCGAACTCATTATAGGATGATTCAGCCTTTTAGTTTTCATGATGAATCACTAATGGATTTCTTGTATGATGATTTTGTATTGACGTGTCTTTATCATAATATCTTTTAACTATTTATATTTATGCATATGTGTCTCTTAGGGTCACGTCGTGTTTGATGCTCAGGGTTCACGTATGGCCTGGACACTCATTGAGCAACTGCAAGGTACAAACAAAACTTAAAACACCCTAAAACTACCATAGATATATATAGTAGTTTTAGGGTATAAAACTACTATATATATAGATATATATAAGACATATATATCTTATAACACGTATGCACTTAATTAAATTTTAAAGGCACACATCCTTTAATTTTGTGGTATTGTATATTTCGTAAAATCGCAATGACTTAGCAGTAAACATACACTTTTTCAATATTATTATGTGAAAACATACCAGTTTACTAAAGACTATGACTATGATTTCCAGTCAAGCTGTAATTTTTTAAAATGTATGTTTTTGGTGCTACGCTGGACAAACATATGTGACAGAAAATCCACCACCCCATTGATATTGTATTGATTGTACAACGGTGATATATTTCAAATCTTAAAAGTATGTTATAAAAAAACACCAAAAAACACTTTTGCAAACAGCCTGCACCAGCGCAAAACCCTCTTTTGCCATTAAAAAACTACTGTCAGGATTTAAGACGCTAACTAGTAGATTGTGTTGGTCATTATGGAAATGAACTGTGTCCTTTAATTTGTGTGTCCTCAGTAGCTCACGTGCAGAACTTTTAACTCCCTTTGTGTTTATTTGAAATTGCACTCTCACAGTAATTTGCCGTGTTTAGTCAATCTGGCCCTTAATATTTCACTTAAAGTGTGACCGATGATTACAGAGATGATTGAGACATTATTAACATATGATATAAAAATTTTGAAAAATGTCACTTTTGGACATTGTTAGTAGAAGAATCAAACCAGTGAGAGTATGAAGTGTTTTTATTTAAAAAAACATTCTTCACATGGCAAAAACTGCCTGTAGTTAAAGAAAAGCCCATCTATCTTACTTCACTGTGTCTGCGGTCATATTTTAGTGTTTAAGATTTCGAAATGACCCATAATTCCTGTTCAGTTTCAATGAATGGTTTGGACTGGTAAGAGAGTCTAACTTTTAATTTGAGAAAGTTTGTCTACACCGTACATCAAAGTCTTTGATTTCCAAAGTGCGAGAAGGGTTTTTCTACAATATGTTTTCTTTCAGGCTAACTTTGATCAATGCAGTCGGGCTTGTTTTCTATCTTCGAACTATTGATCCAGCTTTAAGTCGACTACTTTTGCAGATTTGTTGAGTCAGGCCTCTTTTGAAGCCTTTTATTGCAGTGCTTGGTGAAAGCAGGTTTTGTTAATGTGACCTTTAGTTGACATGCTGTTAATTAGATGCTATATTTACACAGAAAAACTTTTAATACAAGCTTTTAAAAATGACATTACTTTTTTTCATTCTGTCTACCCAGCTAAGAAAAATATGTTCTAAGAACATTTTGATAATGTTCCCTTTAAGTTCTGAATGTTCTCAGAAAGTTCATAACGGTTTCCAGTTTTAAAACGTTTAGAAGGTTAGCAAAACCAATAAGGGTTCAAACAAAATGGGAGTTACTTTTTTAAGAATAATAAGGATAAAAATAAACATTTTGAGAAAAGTAGTAAGTAGTAACGTTTAAAAAAAATAGATGACAGGCCAATGAACAATGGATAGATAACTTTTTTGTGCTAACATGAGAATGTTAAAGACCAGAAAACGATCAACTAACATTTTATTCATGTTTGTACATAACTTTGAGAGAACCTTTTCATAATGTTAGCTAAAGGCCGTTTCCTGTTAGCTGGGTTAGTCTGTCCATTTATAATTCACAGACAGATGAGGGACTCTTTGTCATGTTTCATTTCACTTCCTTGTTTTTCCTCAGGTGGGAGCTACAAGAAGATCGGGTACTATGACAGCACAAAAGGCAACCTGTCCTGGTATGGAAATGACAAATGGATTGGTAAGAGAAACCAGCCTTTTTTCTGCACGTTGAAACATCTCTGTCCATTCCACTCCCATCACCTTTCACAGCCGCACTCACCCCATCGAGATTGAGGCTAACCAGTATTGATTTCTGTTAGCTCAACAAATCCCTGTCGCACTCTTTAATACATCGCTAACAATTAGCTGTCCTTTCTGATGGAGGAGGCCATACAGGCCCAGGGGAGTGGAGCCACTGTGCCGTTCACGAATCGCTCTGACCTTTGTGCAGCTCTGTGAAGTTTCTCGATTGACAAACTGGTATTGATGAAACTGATGTGAGGTGCAGAGCGAATCAAATGAAAATGTGAGATAAATGGTAAAAGTACAACATGTAGGAAAGAGAGTGAAATTGAAAAAAGTAATTTGATCTTCTTGAAGAAAGGTAAACCAAGGTTTTGTTCAGACAGGCATAAAAATCCAATATTTTGACATCTTAGACTCTGATCCATTTCGTTTTTTGTGGTCTGG
The DNA here is from genome assembly GCF_024679245.1 of Pseudorasbora parva. Classification (NCBI taxonomy): domain Eukaryota; kingdom Metazoa; phylum Chordata; class Actinopteri; order Cypriniformes; family Gobionidae; genus Pseudorasbora; species Pseudorasbora parva. Next base: position 21,135,559 of record NC_090179.1, read on the forward strand.
ATGAAAGGCTCAAGGTGTGACTTATTAGCATGGTTCAGTGTGGCTCTAAAAAGCATCTTTTTCCATACACAGTTATTCAAAATAGCTGTGTATTCTAGTAAAATATATATATATTTTGCAAGCAGCATGTTTATGTGATTATTTTATATGATTTTATTTATTATGATTTGGAAAGAAGTCTCTTATGCTCAGCAAGGCTGCATTTATTTGATCAAACAGTAATACTGTGTAATATAATTACAACTTAAAGGGTTAGTTCACCCGAAATTTAATTCTGTCATCATTTACTCACCCTCATGTTGTTCCGAACCCGTAAGACTTTTGTTCTTCTTAGAAAAACAAATGAATATATTGTTGAAGTTTTACAGATCTCTGTCCCTTGACAGTAGTACGGTAGGACGCAACTGCCACTTTGACTTCAATAAAGTGCATAAAGAGATTGTAAAACTGATCCATTGCTTCCGCAAGAACCAATGAGGCTCATTCTCATGTTACATTTGAGCAGCACATTTGAGATCCAGCAAAAATCAATGAGGTTCATTCTTGTGCTATGCAGCACCAGTGCAGTCGCAAGGGCTGTGCCAAGTGTGTGACCACGCAGAGCCTTGTGCAAAGTAAAGTGACAGCTAGTTATAATAGTTAAAAGACAAAGACCGTTAAAAATGTGTACCTGTATTATTCTGCTTGTTCAAATGTTGTTATATAGTAAGGGCTAACTTGCAATATTTTTCTTAGCAAGACAGTGATACAGTGATCAATGTGCATATATGTCACTTAGCACGGCATTGCATCTGGCCCGTAGAGAGAGCTTTATTCAGGCCATTCAAATTCAGATTTTGGCTGTCTCTGAAACCAAAGATATTAGACTATCTAAGAAGTTCAAGTAAATAGGCTACACAAGAAATCCATGCCCATTGAAAAACTAAACAAAATTCACTTAAAAAAAAGTTTTATTTAAAACAATACTCAATAAAGTGTTCATGCCTGACCCCATTCCGTGCCTCCAGACACTTGTGCATCGAATGTATAGCCTATCTTACTCATACTGCCCACTTTTCATAATCACATATGAAATAAAAAAAATTATAGGCTACTATTTAAACAGCCTAATTAAATAAGCTACATTTTCTTTAACCCATGGCCGACAAAGGCGCCGGCGCATTCTGATGGACATTTTCCTTTATGACTGTGGATATAACTCACAATACTATTTTACAATTTTTTAGCCATACAAATAAATGCAATACATAATAATATATATATAAACTATAAATTGTCTACTTTTATTTGTATACATTCACGAAGGTCGTTGGTCACTCCAAACGCTGTCTTCATTTCAAAAATGTATTTTGTTTATTTCATTTTAAAAGCATTTCTAAATTCAGTTCATTTTTCCTAACCAAAAAAATTTAAAGCCAAAATAAAGAAATGGTAAAAAAAGAAATAACTTTGTTACGACCATACAAATTCATTCTTTGAATTTTAATTGATGCTTGGATAACACGCCTATGTATATGTCTCCTTCTATTAAAAATAATGGCTATTGCGGTGCTGGGATATACATAAACTTACCAGCATACTTTGCATACTTAATGGAACGACTTATCATAAGAGGAAAAAAGTATTGCGTCATTTCGCAATAGTTTTTTGTCGACATTTAGTAGCCTATATCGCGAAGATGTTGCGCAAATCTGTAATTGAAATGCGGCTACTGAGAGAGCAGTCTAAACTAATTCAAGCGGATTCAGGCCGATTTGCAAACGTGTTTGACCCATTCATATAACATAATTTGAGCGTCAAAATGTGCTCACTGTGCAGTTCAGTTACAGTTTAACTTCTTGAACCAATGCTGTTAAACTAAATATAAAATGTGTTTTTCTTACATTTGAGCTCCGCAAAAATCAATGAGGTTCATTCTCGTTTTACGCAACACTTTTGAGCTTCAACAAGAATCAATGAGGTTCATTCTCATGTGTTATGCAGCACTTTGAGCTTCTGCAGGAACAAACCAATGATGTTTTTTCTTGTGCATAAATCAAGTTATGGTTGAGCTTCTGTTTATGTTCCCTGATCAATGTTTATATGTAAATAAAAACCTAAATTCAATCTGTTTATCATATATAGTAATCGCGTCTCTTCAGAAAATTTGGCCTCAGTCACGTGGCACTCAATTCATATGGATTTGTTTTAGAATCTCTTGATGAACCTTTTGAAAGCAGAAAAGTGGTTGTTTTGTAGTTGTCAATCGAGGGACAGAAATCTCTCAGATTACATTTAAAATATCTTAATTTGTGTTTCGAAGGTTTATTAAAGTCTTAAAGCTTTAGAACGACATGAAGGTGAGTGATTTTTTAAAAATAATTTTGTGGTCAAATAACCCTTTAAAATAATAATTCTCTATTTTAATATAATGTAAAATGTTCTTTATTCCTGTGATCAAAGCTGATTTTTTTTTAGCATCATTACTCCAGTCTTTAGTGTCACATGATTTCAGTCTGTAAATTTCAGTCTGAATGATCAGATTAGATTGTTTTCCCCCATCATTTGGGATGCATGGCTACTATAACATCACACGCAAAGTGCAGTGTCTACGACTGTCAAATGAATTCACTTGTTTACACTCACATCACTTGCACTCGAGTGTACTTACTGAATGAGCAAACGGATGAGTGGTTTCACACAGCATATGCATGAATGTCAATAATACAGAAATGCCTTTGACGCTTTCTGTCTCATACACCCCATAAATTCATTTTCAGTTTCCCATCCTTTTTTACCAGTCAGTCTTAAAGATGTAGTGTGAACAAAGCAAAATAAACACTTTACTTTTAAAAGCATCCCAACCGGGGGAATGTCACCTCACTAGAATAGCTTTGATGGAAAATTCACAGTTGCTGCTCAACTTCCTCCTTTTCCTGCGTGGATGCTGGGATACTATTCTAGTAAATCATTTACAAAACACCAAACTGTGCCTTCCCTATTACCCCACAAATTGGTTTTCAGCCAAGAGGTGGGAATTGAATTGCTACCACCAAAATCCTGCATTTTCTCTCTCAAGAGATACAGAGGCGATTATTTGCTGGATTTTCCCGGTTCTCTTCTGTGAGTCATTCTTGATTTAGGCTCTAATCAATCCTTCATGCTGTGATCCCATTGAGTGGATTTCACCAGCGTGACTGTAACAAAGCAGCACTGCCCTACATTAGACGAGTAATGACCTCACACTTCAACAGCGCTTGTTTTTTGAATGGCTACATTGTGAATATCAATGCTACAGGCAGAATTTTTACTGCATAGTCTGGAAAGAGTTTTTCAATTGTAGTTCAGTGACAGAACATCGGAATTTACTGAAGTCAGTCCTAGACTTTTGGGGGTCCAAAAACTTTGTAAGAGGGCTCCTGTCAAACTTGGCAAATGTGCTTCTGGCAAACCTTAAATCCTGGAGAGAAGACAATTCTAGATTAACACAAACTTTCATTCAAAAATTCGGACAAAGTTTGAGCATGCACATGTGATATCTGAGCGAGAGCGAGTGTGCGTCCATTTAATGCGCTTTCGCATTACAATAATGAGCTCTCAATACTTGTCATTATAATAATGGCATAGAAACAGCCTTAAATTAACTATGAACGTGAGAAGAAAGTTGTGTCTCAAAGTTTCAATCTATTTTTTATTGGTTACATCACGTGTTTTTCCGTAGGTGCTCGACTATTTCCGTGGATCGGAGTGTGTTCATTGGAAGTATTTGCCATTAGGATGGATGATTATATGCTTTAAATCTTTGAGCAGCTAATGACGGCTACACAAATATATATTTTTTAATTTCAGGAATGAAAAAAATAATAATACAGACAAAACTGAAATGCAGGACATTACGTAAGACTTTAGCTCCCGATTTAGGGACTGCAAAATGCGGGACGGGTAACCCTAGCCCTGACTGCTGAACTATGGAGCTGATTGTGACGCACCCTTCATTACTTAATGAATCAGCTTTTTTAACAAATCTTTTGAATTAATGATTCAATTAAAGTTTCTTATCGCTACCTACTGGAGTAAGGATGAATTGATACGATCTATTATTTAAAGCGTCAAGTTGCTTTCATAAGGTTCATGATTTATCTCTAGACATTACAGTGTGTATAGCTGAATTTTAAACTTTTATCCTAGTACTTCTGTGATCATTTGAATCATTGTAACATAGAAATAATGATACGGTGTGGTTGAAAAGACACATGACAACTGCTTTCTCTGCCTCAGTGGCAATGCCTATACAGAGATTTGAATGTTTGCTGTGATCATACTTGTCAAAGTTTAATAGACAGATGAATTAGTGTTATTTAGGAATAAGATCATGTGGGTGTATATATGGAACCATTTGGGGTAAGTTGGATTTTTTTAAAGAAATTAATACTTTTATTTAGGAAAGATGCCTTAAATATTACTTGCAGCATTGAAGCATTTCAACATTCAGCAAATCATCATATTGGAATGATTTCTGAAGGATCATGTGACTGGAGTAATGATGCTGAACATTCAGCTTTACCACCACAGGAATAAATTACAGTAAAATACTTTGAAATAGAAAATTGTTATTTTAAATTGTAATAATATTTCACAACGTTACTGTTTTTACTGCTTTTATAGATCAAAATAATGCAGCCTTGGTGAGAAGAAGAATTTTTTTTTTACCTTTTGAATGATTTTGTAGTAACTTTGAGGGGTGGAGACCAAGTCAAGACCAAGACCAGACCAGCACTCCTTAAATTAATAGAGATCCACATTACCACCTGAGAAATGAATTAAAAACTTATAATAAATTACTTATAATAAATATAATGACAATAAGACATTAAATAGAGCTGTTACCAATCAAATTAAATCATTAACAACAAAATTAAACTTGGCGCTACAGAAGATGCATCTGAATTGGCAAATTACAAATGCCTAAATGATGTTTAGGATAATGTTTAAAATAATTATAATAATAATAATATATCATGTAATATCATGTAATATCATGTTTGCAGTCAACAGCTCTCTTGCTCTTGTGATATTGGTTATATCACAGGTTATAAATCCAGATCGCAATAACTTTTTGCAACAATATCTTGAATTTAGTGAGCATTTGTATACATTTTGGTTACATTTTTGACACAATCCCTAATTCACTTATGGATCAGCAGAATAAATAAATTAGAAATAAGTTACTGATTGCATCTGAAGCAGTAAGTTTTACATCCAATCACATTATTGATGTTAATAAATACATTTAGTAATTAAGTAATATCCCAGCAGTTGTGGTCTTGACCAGTCTTGAAACAAAATCCAGAGTCATCTTATTCTGAGAATAAGACAAGACTGAGTACAAATGTGGTCGAGACCAAGACAAGACCAAGAGCATCAAAAAATGGTCTTGAGACCAAGACTGCTGTCAAGTACAAACTACAACACTATGATTGATTGATTTTGTGTGTGTGTGTGTGTGTGTGTGTGTGTGTGTGTGTGTGTGTGTGTGTGTGTGTGTGTGTGTTTGTGTTTGTGTTTGTGTTTGTGTTTGTGTTTGTGTTTGTGTGTGTGTGTGTGTGTGTGTGTGTGTGTGTGTGTGTGTGTGTGTGTGTGTGTGTGTGTGTGTGTGTGTGTGTTTGTCTATTTAGAGAAGAAAAAAATGGACAAGCCCTCCTAAGAGTATCTATATGTCCCACCCCAACTTCCAGTTTAAAAATGTCAACATGTGAAAGAGAACTGCTCTGGCCAACCTCTTGACATGTCTTTGATATAGAGTAGCAGTGGAACACATGGTTTTGACACTTTCAGAGTCAGAGTTTCAAGCCTGGCCTGTGTAATGTCCCGATCCCATTCCTGTCACCACTTTTATCTCTGCATAAGGGAATAAATCCCTTCAAAAACCCATTTGACATAGTTTAAAATGTTTTTATTTCCTCAGTAGCAAGTTTACATCCTTTTTAGCCAATCATGGCTATTTTCAGAAAAACTGAGTTATGACCCATTTAGTCACTTCTTCCACTCTCCCCCGAAAAGCAGAGCGCAGAGCTGGTGACATTGCTTGCAATTTCTTTGCCCTTGATAATAGCAGAAGCAGCAGATGTTCTTTCCAAATAACACAGAACCTCCTCTGGGATCCATTGGGTGAGATATTTGTTTTTTAAAAATATTTTTAATTGAAATAAAATTCTAGCCTTTTAAACCTCATAATACATGTAACCTCAGGTCAGAACTCAGGACCTTTTGAACCATATGGCAGTGCCCTTGCTTTTCAACCATCTCTTGGTAGCGCCTGACAACCACTTTAGTATGACTTTCTCTTCCAAATTGCTGTGGAAACTGTTGTTAAGCCAGGTCTCCATAGCAACACCCTGTCCTGATTCTTAGATCAAGGACGACGGGAGGTTTACTGTGAGAATGCTTCAACTGACGGACTGAGCTTTCTAACACTCTCACACACACGCATACACAGTCATTTCTCACAGTATTGCCGCCACATTGCAGTAGCAAATGCCAGGTGTCAGTCTTGACTCGTCAGTGTTCTGACATTCTGAAAAGTATCAACAAACATCATGTCACTTTGACAAACCCAAGGACCAGCTGTCTTTCCTTGACACATTTCCCTCGCGGTCAGCTCTCTGTCCCTGCTAATGGTTGACTCTGAGAGAGAAAAACTTCCTTTTGAACTATTGCTCATCGTTAGAGTCCTGTCAGTCGTTTATTTGTCTATATCAGGAAGCTTTACACACACAAGACAGCCATCATCACTGTAATTATTGTTCCCACAGGAATCCCGTTTTTGGTTGTAATTATAGTGACAGACTGAACAGCAAGAGGTGTAAATGTATAATTATAGTCACAGTTCCAGTGAAGAGTGATAACATTTAGAGTGAGGAGGGATAACAACGTTTTATTTTTTTTTAATTCACTGTGAACTTTTTGGTTGCTTTAGATTAATTTACAGTTTACAATTATCATTAGTTACCATGGATCAAATGTAGTTGTTCATGATGCTCAACTTGTTCATTTAGGAATGAGACTAGCACAGTTTAATTCATAACATGTTTTGCAAATCAAAAAGTCGCAACTTTTTATTTGTAACAAAAAAACAACAACAACAAAAGTGACAGTAAAGAAATGTAAAATCTACAAAAGATTTGTTTTAAAGCTACACTGTGTAACTTTTTTAGTTTATTCTTAGCTAAAAACACTTACTCAAAAATATATGTGCTCAATCATTAATGTATATTTACTTATTTCAAGTGATAAAGTATTCTCTTAAGTTTATAATATGCCATTGAAAATACATACGGGTGAGGCGTTCGAACGCTGGTCGCCATGTTGGTCCTCCATCTGGAAAGTACATTAGCCAAAGAGGGACATACCGGTAAATTCAAGCTTCGACTTTTGCGTTTTAACACTCGATGGCACCGTGTCGAATGTGAAGAGGGGGATTGCCGTGTTAATCTTGGACTGAATCGGCCAACGTAGGATTTAAAACGGAATCAGAATTGAGAGGAACAGAAACTATTATTCATTGGATGGTCATATACCTTTACACCGCTAGATGGGGGAAAATATCAAGTCGAGGCAAGGCAAGGCAAGTTTATTTATATAGCACATTTCATACACAATGGCAATTCAAAGTGCTTTACATAGAAAGGAATTAAAATAGGGCTAAAAAATGCATAAGGAAAAGAATACAATGTAAAGAGAATTAAAAGTATGATGACCAAAGAAAAGAACAGGTAAACTAAAACAGTTATAAAAAATTATTTAAAAAATGATGCATAGATAAGGTGCAATCAGTCGGACGTACAGTGGCACAGTGCTCATTCAGTAAATGCACAGCTAAACAGATGTGTTTTGAGTCTGGATTTGAATGTGGCTACTGTTGGAGCACATCTGATCTGTTCAGGAAGCCGGTTCCAACCACGGCTGGCATAATAGCTAAAGGCAGACTCTCATTGCTTTGAGTGAACTCTTGGTATTTCTAACTGACTTGATCCTGCTGATCTGAGTGATCTGTTGGGTTTGTATTTAATCAGTATATCTGCGATGTATTGAGGTCCTAGGTCATTGAGTGATTTATAAACAAGTAATAGTACTTTAAAGTCGATCCTAAATGTAACTGGAAGCCAGTGTAAAGACCTGAGGACTGGTGTGATATGGTCATATTTTCTGGTTCTGCTCAGAATCCTGGCAGCAGCGTTCTGTATGAGCTGCAGCTGTCTAATGGTCTTTTTGGGAAGGCCAGTGAGAAGTCCATTACAATAGTCCACCCTACTGGTGATGAAAGCGTGAACCAGTTTCTCTAAGTCTTGCCTGGAGACAAAACATCTAATCCTTGCAATATTTTTCAGATGATAGTATGCTGATTTAGTTATTGCTTTGACATGACTACTGAAACTCAGGTCTGACTCCAAAATCACACCAAGATTCCTGACTTGATTTTTTGTTATCAGACCTTTAGCCTCAAGATACGCGTTCACCTTGAGAATTTCATCTTTGTTTCCAAATGTAGTGATTTCAGTTTTGTCTTTGTTTAACTGAAGATAGTTTTGGCACATCCAGTCGTTAACTTCATCAATGCATTTGCACAGGGAGTCAATGGGGCTGTAGTCATTAGGTGACAGTGCTAAGTAGAGCTGGGTGTCATCAGCATAGCTGTGGTAAGCAATATTGTTCTTTTTCATTATTTGGCTCAGTGGCAGCATATACAGGTTAAACAGGAGAGGTGCTAGAATTGACCCTTGTGGGACTCCGCATGTCATGGACGTCCACTCAGACTTATGGTCTCCTATACTCACATAATAACCTCTCCCTTCTAAGTATGATCTGAACCATCTGAGGACCATCCCAGAAAGCCCGACCCAGTTTTCCAGTCTGTCTAGAAGTATGTTGTGGTCAACAGTGTCGAATGCAGCACTGAGATCGAGTAGAACCAGAATTGATGTTTTGCCTGTATCAGTATTTAAGCGAATATCATTTATAATCTTTATTAGCGCTGTCTCTGTGCTGTGATGCGGTCGGAAACCAGATTGAAAATTGTCTAAGAATCCGTTTGAGTTTAAGAATTTGTTTAGTTGATTGAAAACAACTTTTTCGATGATTTTGCCTATGAAGGGGAGATTTGAGATTGGTCTGTAGTTGTTCAGTATGGAGTTATCTAGATTTCTCTTTTTCAGAAGAGGCTTAACTATTGCAGTTTTAAGGGCGGTTGGAAAAGTCCCGTAGAGAAGTGAGGAGTTTACCACTTCTAGGAGATCTGCTTCCAAACAGTTAAACACACTTTTGAAAAAATAAGTGGGGAGTGCGTCAAGGGCGCAGGTTGATGTTTTAAGATGCTGTACTGTGTCTTCTAAAATTTTACCGTCAATTGTTTCGAAATCAGACATAGTAATTTTCCGAGGGTTTGGTCTGATCTGACTGACCCCAGAGCAACTAGAGGATGTGCTGATCGCCTTTCTGATATTTTTGACTTTCTCTGAGAAGAAGGAAGCAAACTCACTGCATTTGCTGTCTGAGAGCATTTCTCTGGGAATGTGACTCGGGGGGTTTGTTAGTCTGTCTACAGTAGCAAAAAGAGTGCGCGTGTTGTTTATGTGTTTGTTTATAATATTTGAGAAGAAGGTCTGTCTAGCTTTGCTTGGTTCAACATTGAAAGCATGAAGGCTGTCTTTATAGATGTTATAATGGACTACAAGTTTTGTCTTCCGCCACTTTCGTTCAGATTTTCTGCATTGTCTTTTCATTATTTGAACTGCTGTTGAGTTTCTCCATGGTGCTTTTTGTTTGCCACTCTTTTTCCTGACTTTCAGAGGGGCAATATCATCCATTACACTCTTAACTTTTGAGTTAAAGGAGTCAAGGAGAAAATCAACAGAGTCTGCAGATATGCTTGGTTATCACACAGTGTAGCTTTAAAATAATTGCTATTCTGTTTTCAACATTGATAATAATAAATAAAATAATACTGAGAAATATTTATTGAGCAGAGAATTAACATATAATTATTTTTAAATATATAAACATATAAAAATAGAAAAGTTATTTTAAACTGTAATAATATTTCACAATATTACAGTTTTTTTGTATTCTTGATTAAATTAATGCAGCCTTGCTGAGCATAAGAGACTTCAAAAACATTAAAAAAATATTCAAGCTTCTGAAGGGTAATGTACTGTATGTTGAAAATAGAGTATTAGTAGACAGTCTGCTTAATAGCTGCACTTTATTTGATACTTCCCCAACAGACATTCATTCTACTGACGATAACTTTGCAACTGCATGTCAACTTAACCTGGACCCTAACACCTAATCTAACAGTGTACTAATACTCGAATGACAGGTAGCTGACATGTAGTAGCCAAGTTACTTTGTTACATAGTTAGTAGAACGTCTAAAATGGACCATCTTCCTTCAGTCTGTGCCTGCGCTCTTCCACTTCTCTTCCTGTCATGTAAACCAAATGTCTCATTTACAAGCCATTTACAATGTGTTCATTCCAGATGTCTTCATTCAAAATCTTCATTTTTTAAATTTGAATTATTATCATTTTGCAACATTTTTCTTAATAGAGATGAAAACCAAAGAGTTTAGAACAAAGAATTGTCAAATGGGCCCTCACCCGCTCAGAATTAAAACAGCCTTCAGTCAATGTTACACGTTCCTTGTTCTCTGCATGTTTGCTTATTCATTATTTTTAGTGTATTTGTTTATTCTTTGAGCTAGCATATAAGTATAGTACTCCCAGCTCAATTTAACACATCTTTAAATCTGTTTCGCAGAATTCCCTTCAAAACAAATGCTGAAAGCGTGAAAGAAGTCAGATTCCGTCTGGCCCTGCTAATGTGTGAACGTTGTGAGCTTCCATTTCCCCTGAAATTTTCCAGACGCTTGACGTGTCAAACCAACCCAGTGGCGCTATTTCACAGAAAACTGTCTGTCAAAAAATGTATATTCTCTCCTAGTCATGTTTCTGAAGTTGACAGCACAGACGTAGCTAATTATTCTCTGAAGTAAGCCAGAATACTTTGGCCTTTTTTCGTCAAACTGTCAATAAAGTCAATCTCTAAACTTTTTTCTGCATGTGTTTATGTATCTAGTGTCACACTAGTAGTGTGTCACTACGCTGTGATCTTTACGCGCTTATCTGCCATTCTGTTCTGTCTGCTCTCCACCGGGTTTCTTTCAGTTCCTCTGATATTTCCTGACTGGTTTCTCTCTTGACAGGCCTCGGCCCTCCAGCAGACCAGACCAAGGTGATTAAGGAGTTCCGTTATCTTTCTCAGAAGCTCTTTGTTTCCGTGTCTGTCTTTGCCGGGCTGGGAATCCTTCTAGGCATAGTTTGCCTCTCCTTCAACATATACAACAGTAGCGTCAGGTCAGTATGTGTTCAAAAGAAATCCACATGCTGTTGTGTAAAACCTTACAAATACTGATTGATCAATCATTTTGACTAAGTTTAATTGCCATATTTCTCAATATATTTTTTTTAAATCATTTTAATTTTGCCATACAACAGCAAAAATGTCCCTTTTTATAACTTCAGATAGCTCTATAAAAGATGATGACATCGAAATTCAAATCTATTGATTTTATATTGATGTTTCGCTGCTAGAAAAGGTCTTGTCAGCATATTTATGTGCTCTGCTCTCTTCCTCTTTGATCTCCTGTCATGTAACCCAAATGTCTTGTTTACAAGCCATGTGTTCATACCAGATGCCATCATTTAAAATTATGTTATATAGAAAATTATTCCCATTTTGCAAAGTTTTTGTTGTTAGAGATAAAAATTGGGGTCTGGCAAATGGCACCCTGAGTATGAGAGTAGGAAAAATATTTAAAAATTACTTTCAATATATATTCATAGTATATTGTCTAAAAATAAGTCAAGTAATTGTATCTAGTTTTAAAGGTGAGATTTATATATTTTTATTGAAAAGGTGCATTTTTTTTTTTCATTTTATGAGTCCTTTAAAAGCTCCCATGCCTCTTACAAAATAATATTCCAGCCCAACATAAAATGTCTGGGATTTCTCATTTTGAAACGGTGTCATATATATGTGGGCTCAGTTGTAGTCTGTTCCAACTCTTCTGACAGATACATTCAGAATTCTCAACCCTATCTGAACAACATGACCGCAGTGGGCTGCGTGCTGGCATTGGCAGCTGTCTTTCCCCTGGGCATCGATGGCCTCCATGTTCATAGATCACAGTTCCCCGTAGTGTGCCAGGTAGAGTCGTAAACGTTATAGTCACTTTTATATTGCCATTTCCTCTCATTCAGCCTTGACCTTTTGAGCACAGTGAAGATCTGTTGTAAAAAACGAATGGCTGCTTTGGAGCTAAGCTCCCAAATGAACTCCCTCTCTCTGTCTCTCATTTTCTCGTAGTTTCGCCTGTGGCTGCTAGGACTTGGCTTCAGTTTAGCCTATGGCAGCATGTTCACCAAGATTTGGTGGGTTCACACCGTCTTCACCAAGAAAGAAGAGAAAAAAGAGAAGAGGAAGGTAAAAAAGTTTTGAGTGGGTAAAAAAATGCAAAAGAATAGGTAACATAATAATGAAAATCTTTGTCCCTCAAATCTTAATGACTTTCTTTCCATTTTCACACAGCATCATAATATTATAATTTAATTACTATCATTTAAAAAACTCTAATTATATATACAAATATAACTGCAAGCATCAATTAGTGGGGCCATGCACAACAATTAACAATGTGACATGCAAACATGCCTGGAGGCTTCAGAAAAATGACAACAATAAGCAATTAAATATCTTTTGAGAGTATTTTATTATTTTAACTGTAATGTGATTAACTTGATAAACACTTTCAACCAATAGGTGGCCTTGTTATAAAATTGTTATGGTGTGGTCAGTGTCAGGTGACAATGACACTTAAAGTTTGGTGTTAATATGCCAAAGTGTTGCAGAATTACAGCCACAGAATCAGCTTGGCATCATGCCAACAAATTCGTTAATGCGTTACTCAATAACAGTTTGGCCTGTCTAAAAGCTTTTGTTAACTTTTTGCTGGCATGGTCTGAAAATGATCTGAGGCAATTTTGGTGAAAATCGGACCAACGGTCTAGGAGGAGTTAGAAAAAGTAGGTTTTCAAAGAAATTGAAAATGGTGGACAACAAGTTTGAGCAAATATGACATCCAATGTGGTATCATTAGGGCTGTAACGATATGCGATATGAAATCGAAATCGCAATACGCAGGTCCACGAACCTGTATCGCGATGTGAGAAGGCAGAATCGCGACACACCCCTTCCAACTGCCAGAATTATCCTTCCTGTCCAGGTCCAACTTTTAAGTCAGCAGTATGGCAACATTTCAGCTACCCAGTGGAGAACAAGGATGGCAATCGTGTAGTTGACAAGACCCACACAATTTGCCGTAAGTGTTTCAAGAAGCTTCCCCAACCGGCTGGCAACGTGGTGTGAGCGTGGCGTTTCTGTTGCGTGTCATCCGCGGGGCGGCTGCGTGGCGTTTTCTCTTTCTTTGCACACCAGAAGCGTGTCTGACGCGGCGTTTCTGTTGGTATTGATGTACAGGAGGCCCTATACTTCATGTTATATATATATTGCCTATTGATACCGCAAAGAAAACGACGGCAGTAGCCTATTGACCATACAGATATATGGTATTGATGGCAAAATAGGCTACAGAATACTGTACAGAATAAAACTGTTTTGTCCCCCCCATATCGAGGTTTGTATCGTACCGTGGGTCAAAAATCGTGATACGAACCGAATCGTGGGTTTGGTGTATCGTTACAGCCCTAGGTATCATTGTTCTCAGCATGACCCAAGGAACCTATCAAAACTTTGTGTACCATCAGGGCTAATTTTAATGACACACACCAAGTTCTTTAACAATACGTTAATGTGTTTTTAAATTACAGCAGTTTAGGACAAAATTAAAAATGGCTGACGCCCACTATAGCAACTTTGGGAAAATTAGGAATCATTCTAGCCTGACGTGGTCATACTCAATTCTAGTCAGAATATGAGTCTGAAACTGCTCCATTGGGCTGTGATTATGGGGCGTGTTTCAACCAAACCAGGAAAGATCTCAATTGGATAGACCTACAACCAATCAGAGCAACGAAGTGACGCATTACGTTAGTTGTCAAATGTCAACAGAGCTCAACTGCACTGTGTTGTTTTTCCATTTCTGCTTGTTGAAGCGCTTACGAGGCAACCTTGCCAAAATAACACACATTTTACCCCCCAAACGCACTTTTTTCCCTGGAGAATCCCCCCGAGAAGCTATTGTTTTGGGCTAGTAGTTGGTGGGTTTTGTTGTACAAACTTGGCAACCCTGTCTGCACGCGCGTTTCAATAAACAATCTTTGCCGGTGTTGTAAAAAAAAAAAAATTTAAGGATACACAGTTACTTACCAACATGATTATCATTTCAGAGAGAAATAGTGAAGGTGACTGCATATACAAACAAGCTCTCTGTTTAGGATTTGAACAAATCAAGTGCCTTTGATAACGGGCATGATTACGTTACTGTTGATCATCTGTCCATCATCGTCTAAAGCCCGCCCTGATGATTTCACTGGTCTGAACAGTTTCTGTTCGGGGATAATTACTCCTCTATGGATCGAGTCCAGACCGAACTTCCCGAGCTCAAATGTTGTGGGCGGGGCTGAGTTCGGCTGGCATCCAGGCTAGTATCATTCGGCATGGTGCACTGAATCAAAGGAGACCACTTTTATGATTGGGCACAGCATCCAGCAAAAAAGCTATTTTTCATAACTCTGACCAGTAGGTGGCACTGTGCTTAAATGCTTCATGCATCCTCAGGTCATGCTTGTGATGACATCTACCATGTGACATCTACTGAATACACTAGTTTGTGGTACACAAGTGTTGTGCACAAGTGTTGTGGAGGTATAGCCTCACGTCCGATTTTGGGTGTTCTTTGTCGAATTCATTCGCAGAGCGATTAGGTTTATCAAAAAGCTTTTCGATTTTAATGAAAAATTACTCCATCTATATTTTGATCATCATTCTGAATCCGATCGGGATGTAATCTTTGACAAAAGCTTTTTTATGAAACTTACACACATTGAAGTGTTAATAAAAAAACAATACAATCGGATACAATAAAAAAGTTACTTTTTTTGACAGAAGCAGACTCTGTTCTTCCTTTCTTTCTTGTTCAGATATTCATACAACAAAAGTTTTTGTGAAAATTAAAATGCTGCAACTTTTTAAAAAATGCTGGCGGGGAAAGAGTTAAGTATTGGATTTCACATAAATTATATTTCGTTCAATTAGAATGATGACAGAGCTGTAGACTTAGCATTTTTCAGTAACCCCTTAATTATTTTCAGATAATTCTGCCGAATCTGCAGAAGTGACGAGCAGTTTCTCTTGTGTAGTGCAGTGCTGCCGAGTTCACTGTTATCTACAACATATTACAGAATCTCACACCGCTGACTCTTCAGCGCTAGATGAATCTTCCCAGCATGAAATGGAAAGAACCCCCCCCCCCCCCTCTTCGCTTATTCTTGCTGCGAGAAGTTCTGTCTGTTTCATCCTTACACAACACAAACACACTATTAGCATCTTGACACGTGTTGGCTCTGATCCTGTGTCCTAAAGCAATAAGACACGGCATTAGGGAAACCCTAAGACCTCATCAAACGACAACCAGATTACCCCAACTATGGAATATGGATGAATATGGATGAGCATTAAACTTCTTTTATGGAAATCCGACCTTCAGGGGGCTTTATTATTCAAGCGCTCTGCACGACGAATCAAGATGACTTTCAACTCTCCCGATGTCCGTAATGGGGCAATTTGCCTAAGTGGTTCGACAGCACTTGAAGAAAGTTCGGCGCTCAGGCTGAATGTGGTAGAAACCGGGCTCTCGGGTCATTTGACGCCTTCACAGCGATTAAGGGAGTGAAAGAGAAAAGAAAGTGTGCTGCGAAGCTCGGTTCTATCCCGTTTTCCCAGTCTGACGGCCCGGAGGGAGCTTGCAGCCACGGATTAATGGATGGAATGGGAACTGAAAATAACTCCACATTTGTAACACATGACTTTAGTCATGTTTGCTGATGATTGGCATTCCGCTTTCCTGTTACCCATCATGCAGTGGAGGAAACACAATTGTAATGGTGTCAGAGCAATTCCATCATTTACCTTGACAGGAAAATAAACGTGTTATTCAGAACAGCACCTTGAGAGCGCTGGTTTTTTAAAAGAGTTCTGTCATTATTTACTCACCCTTCGTGGCGTTCCAAACCCATACGCTTTTACTTTTTTCCTGTGAGACTTAAAAGTTGAAGTTTTTGAAGAATCATTATACCGATATTTTCATGCAATGGTGTTTAAGCTCCAAAAAGGAAAAGTACATCACCATGAAAGTAGTTAATAAGGCTTACAGTATGTGCTGTATTTCAAGTTTTCTTCTGAAATCATAAAGTCATTTTGTGTGAACCTGACTACAATTCAAGTCATTATTCACTGATCATTTTCATTGCTGCATGTTTTGCAAGCTTAAAAACATTATTGTACGGACAGCTTTATAATGCTTTTATGGTTTTCGTGTTGTCATTTTTCTTTTTCTTTTCTAAGATTCAGCAAAAGAAATCTTGTTTACAAACTGTGAATATGGGTTTGCATCCTGAATTAAATGTGATGACGTAAAAAAAAAAAAAACTTCTATTGAGTTGTTCTCACAAGCTGCATGCAAAAAATAAATACAGTGTTGTTAATAAATGTAGTGTTGTTCAATTCACAAACAAATGACTTTAATTAGCCGATTCATGAGCGAATAACTCTTTGAATTAACTTCTTCTTCTAAAGCAAAATATATTTCCTATTATCACTGTAAAGCTGGTTTGAAGCAATCTGTGTTGTCAAAAGGCTGTATAAATGAAGGTGACTTGACTTTACTTTGAGCTGGTTCTTTTAAAGGGTTAGGTCACCAAATTTTTTTATTTCTGTCATTAATCACTCACCCTCACTTCGTTTCAAACCCATAAGACCTTCGTTAATCTTCAAACACAAATGAAGATATATTTGATGAAATCCGAGAGCTCTGACATCTCCATAGATAGCAGTTTAATTACCACTTTCAAGGTCTAGAAAGTTGGCCGATGCTGTTCAGGTGAGCACCACGACACATTCGTGTGATGCGGACACAGGAACTGACCAATGCACAGATGTGAAGACATTGTTGAATAAAGTTGTTGTTTTTGTTGTTTTTTTGTGCACAAAAAGTATTCTCGACGCATCATAAAATTAAGATTGAACAACTGTAGTCACATGGACTATTTCAGTGGTTAAAAATATCCTAATTTGTGTTCCGAAGATGATTGAACGACATGAGGTAAATAATGACAGAATTTAAATTTTTGGGTGAACTAACCCTTTAAGGAATTGCACAGAAAGACTCACAAACCCACCAGATACTGGTCTGACCAATCAAACTATTGGTATGATAATTGACTTTTTTCAGGATTTTTTGATGAAACAGCATTTGTTTGAAATCCAAATCTTTTGTAACATTTTAAATATCACTTTGATCAGTTTAATGCATTCTTTCTGAATAAAATTCTGTTCCACAGAAGAAGAAAAAAAGTATTTGATTTCCCCGTTTTTAGCAGTTGCTTGTTACTGTCTTGATCTTTTGTGACTGTGTACCATTGACTAACGATTATGGTCTTATTATTTCGCCACAGCACTTGGAGCCGTGGAAGCTATATGCGACCGTCGCAGTTCTGCTGGCTATTGATGTTCTCTCTCTGCTTATCTGGCAGATCGTGGACCCACTGCACATAACTGTGGAGGTGTGGTGACACTTTATTTTTTTTATTCTTGTTGTTACTTTGATTTTTATGATGTGTTTCCTCTGAGATGCCTTGAAAATTTCTGCCGAGCAAGCGCATGGAAGTAGGTGTTAATGGTGAAGGATTGTAGTGCTGTGCTCTGCTGCATTGACCTCAATCTCTGTCCTTTAAAGTGCTCTCTCTCGCTCTCTTGTTTTCTCGCTCTAAGCAGAAGTTCACTAAAGAGGCTCCTAAAGAAGATCTGGATGTGTTGATTCAGCCTCTTCTTGAGCACTGCAGTTCAGAGAAGATGAACACGTGGCTTGGTATGCATCCAGTATTCACTCACCGTGTCCAGTGCTCTCTCTCAGTGATGTTTTTTAGTGGTGTTTACTAATTCAAACAAACTCCTGATGCCAACTTTTTTATGCAACTAATG
This sequence comes from Pseudorasbora parva, assembly GCF_024679245.1. Classification (NCBI taxonomy): domain Eukaryota; kingdom Metazoa; phylum Chordata; class Actinopteri; order Cypriniformes; family Gobionidae; genus Pseudorasbora; species Pseudorasbora parva. Next base: position 21,153,810 of record NC_090179.1, read on the forward strand.
ATTTATTTCTTTAAATCACCCTGTGGTCAGTGCGTTTAACCCCTTGTGTGATATCGCATTTTTACAACAGTGAGTTTACAGTGAGTAGGTAAATAAGAAACAATAATAGAGTGTCTCTGAAAATACTCTTTTATGCAGAACTACTTCCTTCCACCATGGATTCAAATTTCAAGTTGACAGTTTAAAGGGGGGGTGAAATGCTGTTTCATGCATACTGAGCTTTTTACACCTTTAAAGACTTGGATTCCCATCCTAAACATAGACAAAGTTTCAAAAACTAATGTTGGACGTTTGATGGAGTATTTCTGTGTTAAAAATACTCCTTCCGGTTTCTCACAAGTTTCGGCGAGTTTTTTTCGAGTATGGGTCTACTTGACGTTAAATAGAGCGGAAGGTCCTTGTATGGGCTGTACGGGCTCTTCTCCCGGTAGGGTGCGCTCGCGTAACTAGAGAGAGAGAGAGGAAATGCACGCCGTAAACAGTCTCTCAGGTGCAGATCCAGTCGTCCGTGAACACTTATGACGCGCCGCGCTCCACTTTATTCCTATGGGTGACGTCGTGCGACTTCAACGCTTCAGCACAGCATTCCGGGAAGGCAGCACTGCATTTGAACCGATTTGAACGCAGAAATGACGGGAAGCTTCAAGGCATCGCTTCAGTCGCGTCGCAAAGTGGATTTCCACGGTCACTGCTGTCACAGGACTTCACCAAATCATACCAAAGAAGTGTGTTTTTGACAGAGCGGTCCTGCTTTGGAAGCAGCCGGTGAGTAAATCAACTTCAAATGTCTCTGCTATTGGCTACCGTCGCATGAGTAAACATCAGTAAACGATACGATCGCGTGCTTCGTCATTCAAATGCGCTAACGGTTAACTTACTCCATTGTTGTTCTGTATAACGTTACACTATTCTGACTCTGACGTGCAAAACCGTTTTGCTTGCTACCTCTAAGGTCTAGTCGCATACAATAGTCCATAAACCGAATCATGTCCTCATAAACTGCAAGTAAAGACACACAAAGGCCCCTTAATACAGTACATTTTGTGCACATTCGGCATTCTTTAGCTCCGCCCACACGATACGCCTCCAGACGCTCGTTTTTTTCCGGAAAGACTCGGTACAGCCCATATTTCTTTTATAAATATGATAAAACTAAAGACTTTTCGGAGATATGAAGGATGCAATACTACTCTATAGGTACTCAAGATTGACATGAGATTGACTGAAACTGAGTGTTTCACGGTTTAGCCCTTTAACGGTTGAGCCCAAGCCTGTACTAATGTTACTGATTCTAAAACTTTCGAACTAGTAACGAAGGAATGCTGAGTCTCTTCAATGCAGTTAATTTTGTTAATGTAGAGTATATGTTATTATGAAAGCAAGATCAACTAAACAAGTGTATTACCTGTATCTGGTATAGCATTCATTCTTCAGGTCGGTGTCCATAATATTATTTCCATTATAAAAAATCTGTTTGAATGTTCGTTAAGGAAAGTGATATATTTTTCTTTGTCCTTTTAAAAGATCTCCCAAGACAGTGCTAAAATAATTTCCATCTTCCGTCTTTGTCGCCATCTGAAACATTTAATAGATTAATAAAACCAAAGATTGCCCGTTTCATATAGCCTACCCCAAATTAATGATGTGTTATGTTTAACCGGCATCTACATACAGTAGGAGCACGCGGCCTGGCCGCTGTTCTTGGCGGGTAAAAAGCATCTAATCAAAAAGTAAAACAGGTGCTATGTTTATATATGAGTTGCATATATGAGGTCTAAATTCTTGCCTAAAAAAACGTATGACTACATTGTGACACAATAATAGTAGTATTTGTGAGAGAAAAAAAGACAGTCGTCGCAAGCGGAGTGATGCAAAATGTGAAACGGTCCCAGTGATTATACTGGGAGAATATTACATGACTGCAAAAGGCTTTTTTCCCCCTTTTTTTCTTCTTACAATTTTATATAATCTGTGGCAGTTACGGAGGTTTTCGCTAAGCAGATCTACAACAGTTATTTTGTTCTGTTGTTATGAGTCGCCATTGTTCTGCATTCTCAAAGCTGTCATTGAATCGCACGCCCAGGTGAAAAATTGTGCTAGATCTCAACTGCGGAAAAACACATTGTGTTTGATGAAAAACTTGACTAAGTCAAATAAAAATGTGCATTTACAAAAATTCTCTCTCAATTGTTTTCTCAAGCAAAGCAAGTTTAGAAAGACCACTAGCAACAGCCCTGAATTTTCTTGAATGAAGGAGCGAAATGTCATTTTCAGTTTGTTGAATGACACAAGCTTATTCGCTTTATAGACTTTAGACGCGTATAACATCCGCGTTTGGCTTTATTTGAATGTTGGACCGTGCACTTTCATTCGCCAGGATATTATGTTCATTGGACATAAAACAAACTGATGAATGAACTGGTTCAGTGAAACAAACTGTCCAAAAGAACGAGTTCGCGGAAAAGAATCAGACATCCCATCAGTATTTTGTGCGTCTTTGAGTGGATCCTAAGCCCATACGCCGTACCTTTTAACTACTTAATTTCGTTATATCATTGAGAATGATTGTGGCGGGGAGTTCCACTCAGCAGATCCGGTAAAACGCTCACCACTGATATATATATATATATATATATATATATATATATATATATATATATATATATATATATATATATATATATAGGAATTTAATTATCTGGTAGCATCTCTGATATAATCTATCTACGAAATTTAAATTAACAATTTATTATATGCTATTTTTTTTTTGCATTGGTTTATTTTGTATTCCTCTCACTATTCCACAACTCATTCTTTCCCTCTCTCTCTCTCTCTCTCTCTCTCTCTCTCTCTCTCTCTCTCTCTCTCTCTCTCTCTCTCTCTCTCTCTCTCTCTCTCTCTCTCTCACTATCTCATTTTCTCATACTTTTTCTCTTGCCCTGACTTCCTATCAGAGCGCCGCAGTGTAAAATTAAATTTTGTGGGTCAGTGCCCAGGTCTGGATCTCATAGCCTGACTCTCTCACACTGTACAGGAAGATAATATTACAGAGAAAAAAAAAACCTTCCCTGAACTCAAAACGAGATTAAACTCTAATGTGACTTATTAGTCCCTCTCTTCTCTCTCTCCTTTTCCATTCTTACGGTTTTTATTTATCTATTTATTTTTGTTTTTATTTTTTCCCCCACAACTTTTTAAATATGGAGATATAGACTGGACAGAGATCATCTATCTTTCAGATAGTCTTCAAGGGTGAATCTGACTTACATGCCCAGGTCATGTCACAGTTTTGGAAGCAGACATTTTTGCACTACTTTCATGAGAATTGAGCTAGTTTTCACCAGGATTTATTACTGTAAATATGTACCATAATGCATAAAACATTTAATATTATTTAAATGGTCAAATATTCATTAAGTATTGCACCCCAAACTCTTTGAGAAATCTAATCGACTCAAGCCAAGAATCATTCATTCTTAACATCACTCAAAATTATTGCAAATTATAAAATACCCATTTTATATATATTTTATTCAGGTAAAATGCAACTTTAGTTAATCTCGATCGCTTTGTTTTCTCCTAGGTTAAATAGAAAGGTTTGCGCTTGGTAAGATTTTTTAGAAAACATCAAAACATTTTGTAAAACAGTAATATTGTGACATATTACATATATGTAAATACTTTCAGTTTTAATATATTTTAAAATGTAATTTATTCCTGTGAATTTTCAGCATCATTACTCCATTCTTTAGTGTCACATGATCATTCAGAAATAATTCTAATATGCTGACTTGAGGATCAAGAAACATTTATTATTATCAATGTTGAAAAACGTTGCACTGCTTAATATTTTTGTGGAAACGGTGATACTTTGAGGATTATTTGATAAGTTAAAATGCTTTCACTGTCATGTTTGATCATCTTGCTGACCCAAAACTTTTGAATGGAAGTGTAGAAGGTGTCAAAGGTGTTCATCAACCTCAGCATCTCACTGCCAAAACTCCTTTACAGTCAAGTGTTTTTCAAATTTGCCTCAGTTTGAAAGAATCCTTTAAAATAACTGGTTCAAATGTACAATTTATGTTTTTTTTATGTTACTTGACTCAAAACCATCGCATGTACTTCAAGTGGCACAGAAATAGAAAGCCTACAGTTTCCACATGATAACCAAAGCTTAAACCAGCCTTTGAGCTTTAAGAGCACTCACTATAAGTAATGCCTGCTCCTTCAGGTGTTGTGTACGGCTACAAGGGACTTCTGCTGCTGCTGGGGATCTTTCTGGCCTACGAGACCAAGTCCATTTCCACCGAGAAGATTAATGACCACAGAGCGGTCGGCATGGCCATCTACAATGTAGCTGTAAGTCTGACTGCTGGCTATTTTCTATTTTCACAGCATATCATATCCTAACTGTAGCTGACAGCTGGGTGAAACAGCTGAGATTGTTTTCATAATGTATATGAAATGAATGGCTACATATATCGTATGTGTATCAGTGTGTAGCAAGAATACTGTGCCCTTCCAGTCAAAACTGTTTAACTATTATATATTGTGTTTTACTGTGTTTAACAGCCATGATGTGACTCCTTTATAAAAGTATGACAAAAAGACAAAGTTAATTCATTCAAATTGTTAATGAGCAATGGTGGAAACCGTCGCCCAGGGCGGTAGAATTTTCTGGGCTGGTGTTGTGTTGTTCACCCGTCTCCTTGAAAATTAATTGAGACCCAGCAGATGACTTTGCCTCCCCCTCGTACTTCATATGCCATCTGTCTGCACTCTAGAATTACAATAAATGGTTTGCTTATGAAGTATGTCTCTTTACCTGCTAGAAGTCAAAAATGAAGGATGATAATAGCACTGTTCCAGTACAGGTCAAGTTAATCAAATCACAAAATACATTTGCACACCATAGGTAATATATATGCACTACCGTTTAAAAGTTTGGGGTCAGAAATGAATGCTTTTATTCAGCATGGATGCATGAAATTGATTAAACTGAAAAGTGAGATTAAAGACATTTATAATGTTACAAAAGATTTCTGTTTTAAATAAATGCTGTTCTTTTGAACTTTCTATTTGATCAAAGAATCCTGAAAAAAACGTATTACAGTTTTCAAAAGCCTTTTACACAGCTCAGCTGTTATCAACATTGATTTAACAATAATAAATGTTTCATGTGACACTGAAGACTGGAGTAATTGATGCTGGAAACTCAGCTTTGACATCACAGGAATACATTTAAAATATATTCAAATATGAAAGTTATTATTAACTGTAATAATATTTCACTGTTTTTACAGCTAAATGCAGCCTTGGTGAGCATAAAAGGACTTCTTTCAGAAACATTAAGAAATTTTACAGACCCCAGACTTTTGAATGGTAGTGTATACTGACACAAAGGCCCTATTTTAATTACCTGAGTGCATTGTCTAAAGCTCATGACACAGGTGCACTTAGCAGGTGCACATGGCGCAGTTGCACCGAATCCACTTATGCTTAACACTTATACCAGACGCATGGTAAAAAAAGGTTGTAACCATAGACTATAAAAAAGATGTTATGATGCGTCTTCACTCTCTTCTATTTAAGTAACTGAAGCTGCCAGTGTCCAAATATGGCGCTTGTAATCTTGGGTCTCGAGTCTGCGCTGTAGTGAGCGCAAACTGGAGCCAAGATATCAAGGTCCCGCCCACACTCCCGACCTAATCAAAAACCTATTGTGAAATAAACAATTATGCAAATGTAGAAATTAAAGTTAAATGTACATATAAGGAACAGCTGGAGGGCAACATGATTGGATATAAAAAGAGCCTCTCAGAGTGGCAGTGTCTCTCAGAAGTCAAGATAGGCAGAGGATCACCATTTTCTTCAATGATGTGGTGAAAAATAGTGGAGCAATATCAGAAAGGAGTTTCTCAGAGAAAAAAGCTCATTTAGAAACAAGCTTATTTAAAATGGACTATGGCAAAGTGGAAAACTGTTCGGTAGTCTGAGGAATCAATATTTGAAGTTCTTTTTGGAAAACTGGGACGCCATGTCATCCAGACTAAAGAGGACAAGGACAACCCAAGTTGTTATCAGTGCTCAGTTCAGAAGCTTCATCTCTGATGACAGTGGGTACGGAAAGTCCACAGACCACACATTCTGCATCAATTACAACATCTTGGCTGCATAGAAGAATGAGCCATGTACTGAAATGGCCACCCTGCAGTCCAGATCTTTCGCCCATAGAAAACATTTGGTGCATCATTAAGAGGAAGATGCGACAAAGAAGACCCAAGACAGTTGAACAGATAGAAGCCTGTATTAGACAAGAATGGGACAACATTCCTATTCCTAATCTTGAGCAACTTGTCTCCTCAGTCCCCAGACGTTTGCAGACTGTTATCAAAAGAAGAGGGGATGACACACAGTGGTAAACATGGCCTTTTCCCAACTTGTTTGAGATGTGTTGATGCCATGACATTTAAAATCAATTAATATTTTCCCCTTAAAATTATAAATTTTGTTTAAACATTTGATATGTTATCTGTCATCATCATAAAGTATCTCCACCCCAAGTTCCTGAAAATGGTGCCTCAGTGACTACTGAGGAGAAGCTGTCAATCATAACATCACACCCCTGTATTTATAGTTGTAGTTATTTGATGCTATAACACATTTTTATAGCATCAAATAACTAACTAAAACCAAACATATTTAAAGAAAGAGCACTTCAACTAAAATCAGCATGATAAAAACAGCCTAAAATGACAGAAACCATCTTTGGAAAAAAAGGCATTTGAAGTGTAAGTTGATTGTTTAGTTTGTCTATGACTTATTACATTTCATGAAGAGGGCGGGGTTTATGACCTATGAGGGACTGGGGGGCGAACGAGATGCTTTGGCTTCACTTTTCAGGACTCGTGTGGCACACTTGGGTTGTACTTATTCTCTTGATGAGTTTTGGCGTACCGTGCGATAAACCATTCAGTGTCATCTCCCATTCCCTTTAAAATGGGAGAACAATCCACCTGAACCAAGGGCGGTTTCTTCATTAGGGGCGATAGGGCAATGCATCACCAAAGTGCGAAAGATGGATTTTTCAATCACATAAACCACAGAGTTACGCTAGCTATCACTATTCTAAACTGTTCTGCCTCTGGATATATAGTCCCATCAGTGTCAAGTCACGTGCTGTGGAGTACCACCTCTTTTTGAGCGATTTCTCTCCTGCCGAGAATATTATAGACCTTCATACAAATAATTTGTTTTGAACTGCAGGCATTGCAATGCATTCTCAATGGGTCCCAGGAGGGCTAGCGCTAATGTGCTTTCGTCATCATCCCATCATTTCACCCACCAGCAACTGGTGGGAGCAAACATAATTCTATTAATAATCTTTAAGCTGAAGTGACATACAATAATTTCCTCAGTGCATAATTTATATTTTACAGACATAATCTTCATCTGTAAATGTTAGAAAGTCAAGCAAATGTTTCCATTTTGCTGTCAGGAGTGGGCGAGCCCTCTCAAGCACAAACTTCCGTGAACACTTCTTCCAAACAGACGGAGCACGGTAGAATAGGAGCACAGTAAATCTGACTCAAATATACATTTTGGTCTAATATTTGATTTTTGTTGTTGTTGGTGAACATAAACGCCATATGTAGAAATTCGAACCTTCAAGTAAGTGTATTTTTATGATAGCAGTGACTATAAAGTGACTATTGTAGGGTCATCAAAAGCCTAATAATTATTAGTCTGTGCTTTTGTTTTTAATTATTTACATTATTAGTTAAGTGAATTTAAAGATTGTTTTTAGATTGTAATGATACAGTGTTAGAATGTGATGTGATTTGACCCCTTTTTTGCAAATAATAATAGGCCATAACTACACGGTTACATACACTTGTTTTTTTCCCCATAGCCTTCAGTATGAACAATGTTTGTTGGCACAGCTTACACTTGGTCGCACATATTGGGCAGGATGAGAAATAAAAATATATCTTTTTAATTAAATGGAGTTTTTAAAAATAAAATATATATATATATATATTCAAATAGAAAAATATAGAAAGTAGCCTACTGATATTATACCATACATCGTCATTTAGCCCAAAAATACAGAGATGATATATCGGCCATCCCTACCATAGCTTTAAATGCTGAATAATGCAACATTATATCTCGCAGTTCTGACTTGTGAGAAAATTGTGAGCGGACTTTTTTTTCTCCGAATTTGACTTTTTAATTCACAATTACTTCTTGCATTTTTTATTCAACAAGCTTCCATAGTTTCTTACTCCTTCATGATTTGACCTTTATCACTAGCAAATCTCGCATCACTGTAAACAAGCAGCAGTTCGACACCAATGATAATATTTTACACTTGTTGTTTAATTCAAGATACTTTTTGTCTTTTATTCTGAGTATTGATGATTTATTTATAGAATGTATATAATTTATACAATAATATTATACTAAATATGTACAATGATCTAAGCTAACTCAGTGTGAAAACAAAAACAATAGCTATTGACGTAATGCTAAATTAAAGTGTATTTATTTTTATCAACATCGACATGTCGCCTTGTGTTGTTCGAGCCTTTTTTAGCACATTTTTTGAAAGACGTGTTGATTACTGTTGTTTTGTGCTTCGCTCTGAATTGCTCAACTGCTTGAAAACAGTTTGATTCCGGCAATAACTCCAAGTGCTTTGCAGGATGATTTGCATAATTGCACCCATTTGCTCAAACTCAGACTAAAACATCTTAATGAGGAAACAAGTAACACTCCGCTGGTAATGCTTTACGTCAGTCCTACACCCATTTTACATAAGATCAGATTAAGTCCCAGAGCTGCACCATGTTTCTGCAGTGTGTCAGGAACGTGCCTCCTTTAAAGCAACTTGACAGTTGTTGATGGAAAGCAAAGATTACTGTATGTTTTTACTCTTCCGTGATGCAAGATTCAAGAACGAGTCAGTAAATGTCGCCAGGGCATGTACAAATCTGTCTAAATTTTTTTTTTTTTTTTAGCTCTAAAACGTAACAGTTTACTTCTGGTGGATGTTTCCATCAGCCGGTGTTGTGTGACTGAACGGTAGCACTGATAGCTCTTATCGCTCCTGTGCTGTTGAGGTCAGGGAGGAAATGGACTTTAGTGGTGCTATGGACGTTGTTTTGACTCCAGACAGTCATGACAGTCGGAATTGCTCGCCGTTATCTGTCTGTAGAGTCATTCTAAGCCAGTGAAGGTAAATACCGGCTATTTTTCTGCACTGTTCACTAGATATCATATGACATCTCCAGTGATCGTATTCAATTGTCATTTCTCTGCTCTCTGCTCTCTGCTGCAAGTGTTTTGACAAAAAGACCTCTCGTTTTTCATCAACTCTCCTTGCTCTCTCTCTTTTGTTTTCCTCTCATTCTCCTTTATCTCATTAGTTTCTCAGTTCTCATTCACAGGACTATGTCTGATCAGCAATTACAATTTTTCTTACAGGTAATTTACGCCCTCTAGTGGTGGTGATGTTTTGGTGCACAAATGTCTTGTTTAGACAGCAAAGCCGTTTTTTTTTTTTTAAATCACATTTGTGTACACTTGTTTTTTAACTCAAGGGCTGGGTAAATATAGGACACATGTTTGGTTAATTTAACCCAGCAAATTGGGTTGTTTATTTAACCCAGCATAATAGGTTGATTTAAACCAGAATAGTTGATTCATTTATTTTTTATTTCATTTATGAATTAATGTCTATAGATTCATTTGAATCATCTAAACCTTTTTTTAAATACATGCCACCACCACTGCCTTGCAGGATATTGCCTTTATTTGATCACATTTTACAGTATAGCATATTTTATATGGTTTTTAATTCATATTGCCAACATTTAAGCTTATTTAACAAATATTAGAAGTAAAAATTAAACATTTAGAAGTAATTAAAGCAGCTGGATATGGTAGTGCACATGCATTTTAAGCAATAACCCCCCAAAAATTACACAAAAGGCTTAAACTATGATTTGGGGAAATACAAAATAACCTAAGATTTTTTATTTTTTATGATGTGGTTTTATTTAATGTAATTTCTTTTACCTACAAAATAACAGATATTGAATCGTAAATGTCTGATTTTATAAACTGAATCGGTTATATCTTTACATGATTAACATTATTCTGTCTTTCTTTCTGTCTGTCTCCAGGTGCTGTGCATGATTACTGCTCCAGTGACCATGATCCTCTCCTCTCAGCAGGACGCTTCCTTTGCATTCGCCTCTCTGGCCATCATTTTCTCAGTCTACATCACTCTCGTGGTGCTCTTCGTGCCCAAGGTCCATGCACTTCAATAATTCCCTGCTTTATATCACTTCCACATTCACGCTGGTTCGTCTTTATGGTGGACACAGATTCTCATTTTGTCTGATTTCGGTTCTCTCCCTTGACACGGTTTCATTTTTTTTGTCACTGCATACGTGCATTAGGTTAAGTTACGTTTCGTTTTCAACACAAAATGTTTTTTTAAAAAGAATGCTCTCCTAGAGTATGTATTATGTGCTATTTTTACACAGCGCTCCGGGATGCTTGATTCAAACAAGTTTTTAGTTTGATTCTGACTTAATTTAGTATTATACTATTACAGTTTTTATTAAAAATTTTAATTAGCTTTTGTTATTATAGTTGCAGATTTCAGTTAAAGACACATTACTATTACTGCTCATCAAGCCTGCATTTATTTGATTAAAAATACAGAAACAAATGTAATATTGTGATATATTATTACAGTTTCAGATAATTGGTTTTCAATGTATTATACTTTAAATGATCATTTATTCATTTTAAATGATCATTAAGCTGAATTTTGAGTATCATTCAGTATCAGTATCTCCAGTCTTCAGTGTCACATGATCCTTCAAAAAGTGTAATATGAGGATTCATTTTCAAAGTTGGAAACAGTTCTGCTGCTTAATATTTTTTCATAACCTGTGATTTTTTTTAATAATACTTTGATGAATAAAAAGAAGAAAAAAAAGAACCAAATGTTTTAAAAATATAAATCTTTTGTAACAACAATTTACACTACTGGTCAGTAATTTGGGGTCAGTAATTTTTTTCTTTCTTTTTTAAAAATAAATCAATAATTTTATTCAGCAAGCATGTGTTAAATTGATTTTTAAAAAAATTATAGTAAAGGAGATTTATATTATTTGAAAATATGTTTTTATTTTGAATAAATGCAGTTCTTCTGAACCTTTTATTCATCAAATATATTAGGCAGCAGAACTGTTTCCAACACTCATAATAAATCTGAATATTAGAATGATTTCTGAAGGATCATGTGACACTGAAGACTGAAGTAACGATCCTGAAAATTCAGCTTTGCATCACAGAAATAAATAATAATGTAAAGTATAATACATTGAAAACCAAATATTTAAATTGTAATAATATATCACAATATTAAAAAAGTATTTTTGATCAAATAAATGCAGGCTTGATGAGCAGAAGAAACTTCTTTCAAAAACATTACAAATAGTAATGAGTCCAAACTTTTGGCCTGTACTATATATATACAGTCTTGTTCAAAATAATAGCAGTACAATGTGACTAACCAGAATAATCAAGGTTTTTCGTATTTTTTTTATTGCTACATGGCAAACAAGTTACCAGTAGGTTCAGTAGATTCTCAGAAAACAAATGAGACCCAGCATTCATGATATGCACGCTGTTAAGGCTGTGCAATTGGGCAATTAGTTGAATTAGTTGAAAGGGGTGTGTTCAAAAAAATAGCAGTGTGGCATTCAATCACTGAGGTCATCAATTTTGTGAAGAAACAGGTGTGAATCAGGTGGCCCCTATTTAAGGATGAAGCCAACACTTGTTGAACATGCATTTGAAAGCTGAGGAAAATGGGTCGTTCAAGACATTGTTCAGAAGAACAGCGTACTTTGATTAAAAAGTTGATTAGAGAGGGGAAAACCTATAAAGAGGTGCAAAAAATGATAGGCTGCTCAGCTAAAATGATCTCCAATGCCTTAAAATGGAGAGCAAAACCAGAGAGACGTGGAAGAAAACGGAAGACAACCATCAAAATGGATAGAAGAATAACCAGAATGGCAAAGGCTCAGCCAATGATCACCTCCAGGATGATCAAAGACAGTCTGGAGTTACCTGTAAGTACTGTGACAGTTAGAAGACGTCTGTGTGAAGCTAATCTATTTTCAAGAATCCCCCCCAAAGTCCCTCTGTTAAAAAAAAGGCATGTGCAGAAGAGGTTACAATTTGCCAAAGAACACATCAACTGGCCTAAAGAGAAATGGAGGAACATTTTGTGGACTGATGAGAGTAAAATTGTTCTTTTTGGGTCCAAGGGCCACAGGCAGTTTGTGAGACGACCCCCAAACTCTGAATTCAAGCCACAGTACACAGTGAAGACAGTGAAGCATGGAGGTGCAAGCATCATGATTTGAGCATGTTTCTCCTACTATGGTGTTGGGCCTATTTATCGCATACCAGGGATCATGGATCAGTTTGCATATGTTAAAATACTTGAAGAGGTCATGTTGCCCTATGCTGAAGAGGACATGCCCTTGAAACGGTTGTTTCAACAAGACAATGACCCAAAACACACTAGTAAACGGGCAAAGTCTTGGTTCCAAACCAACAAAATTAATGTTATGGAGTGGCCAGCCCAATCTCCAGACCTTAATCCAATTGAGAACTTGTGGGGTGATATCAAAAATGCTGTTTCTGAAGCAAAACCAAGAAATGTGAATGAATTGTGGAATGTTGTTAAAGAATCATGGAGTGGAATAACAGCTGAGAGGTGCCACAAGTTGGTTGACTCCATGCCACACAGATGTCAAGCAGTTTTAAAAAACTGTGGTCATACAACTAAATATTAGTTTAGTGATTCACAGGATTGCTAAATCCCAGAAAAAAAAAAATGTTTGTACAAAATAGTTTTGAGTTTGTACAGTCAAAGGTAGACACTGCTATTTTTTTGAACACACCCCTTTCAACTAATTGCCCAATTGCACAGCCTTAAGAGCGTGCATATCATGAATGCTGGGTCTTGTTTGTTTTCTGACAATCTACTGAACCTACTGGTAACTTGTTTGCCACGTAGCAATAAAAAATATACTAAAAACCTTGATTATTCTGGTTAGTCACGTTGTACTGCTATTATTTTGAACAAGACTGTATATTAATATTACTTTTTAAGTTTAAATTATTTTTATTTCAGTTTTAGTTTTTATTTAGTCTGATAAAAACAAGACCGTTCTCAGTAGTAACGGAGTTATGGTCTGGCAAAGCTTCATAGACAAAGACAAATCATTTCCAAAGGGGCGTCACCAACGGACGATGACGTATGCAGAGCGACGGAGAAACATCTGAGACAGCAAATCTCCGTTTGTGATTTCGAGGAAGATTTTGTAATGGCTACTGACGACTTTCGCCGTTGTTGTAAAAGAAATATGATAATAGCTGGTGTCCATCGCCACTCCATCAACACGTTTGTTTAGTTTGAAAAAATTTTTTTATTTTATTTTAATTTATTAAAATAATTTGTTTTATTGAATTTTTTTATTTTTTTATTTCCAGTTACTAATTTTAGTAGTCAAGAAACAATTCTTGTTTTAATTTTTCCATGTAATATTTATATTTTATTTCAGCTTCAATTATTAAAAATAATAATTTTCAAATATAATTTTAGTTCCCTTGCGATACTACACGAGTACTGCGTCATTCGTCTTATATAAATAAGACAAGACTTTACTGAGACGAATGACATAGTCCTCGTTCCATATCTAAGGAACCGAGGTTACGTTAGTAACGAGTATGTTTTGTTAATAATAACCCTACTTTGTGGCCTCCTTCTCGCTCACATAAGTTAAATAATTTCAGTTTGAATCAGCATTTCATTTCCATGTATTGATTTACTGGATAAGTAACCGTGTAATGTACAGAAAACAGATCTTTATCACTAAGAAAACCATTGGGTGGGTGGACCGCAGGGTGATTTATGTTGTGACTGGCTGGCTATAAATTATCCCTTACTTATTCCCCGTCCTCTCCTACACAATAAAAATATGAACTATTGATTTCAGTGATATTTCATAAATTCAGTGATCTTTCCCTGCTGTGTTTTATTGATTATTACTGTCGCTTCTGCAGATACGCCGTTTGATCACTCGTGGTGAATGGCAGTCGGAGCAGCAGGACACGCTGAAAACTGGCTCATCCACCAACAACAATGATGAGGAGAAGTCACGACAGCTGGAGCGCGAGAACAGGGAACTCCAGAAGATCATTCAAGAGGCACGTGCTTCTCTCTCTCCATCCGTCACTTCCTCTTCTCCTCATGTGCACACAGCTTGCGTCTTAATTAACACGATAATAGATTAACAAATGAACACACTAGAAATCCGTAGGGTAGAATGAATTATTGAAATGATATCCTGCACGTCCTTGTCTTTGACCTTCTGTGCACATGACTGTGCTTTCACATGTTCATTCAGTAAGGCCAGATTATGCTTTTATATGTTAATATACAAAAGACCTTCAGAATAATTATTAATAAAATAAGAATGATAAATAATAATAAATAAAAAATATATATAAATATATAAATACACACACGTTTTTATAAATATATATAATAAGACAGGCAAAACCTAATATTGTGTTGGTTGCCCTTTTGCTGCCAAAACAGCCCTGAGCCATTGAGGCATGGACTCTGCTAGACCCCTGAAGGTGTGCTGTGGTATCTGGCACCAAGATGTTAGCAGCAGATTCTTTCCTGTAAGTTCTGTGAGTTGCGAGGTGGGGCCTCCATGGATCTGACTTGTTTGTTCAGCACATCATCCCACAGATGCTCGATTAGATTGAGATCTGGGGAATTTAAAGGCCAAGTCAACACCTCAACCTCATTATTGTGCTCCTCAAATCAGACTTGAACCATTTTTGCTTTGTGGTAGAGCGCATTATCCTGCTGTAAGAGGCCACAGCCACCAGGGAATGCCGTTTCCATGAAAGGGTGTATATGGTCTGCAACAATGCTTAGGTAGGTGGTGTCAAAGTAACATCCACACGGATGGCAGGACCCAAGGTTTCTCAGCAGAACATTGCCCAAAGCATCACACTGCCTCCGCCGTCTTGCCTTCTTCCTATAGTGCATCCTGGTGCCATGTGTTCCCCAGGTAAGTGATGCACCCGGCCATCCACGTGATGT
The DNA here is from genome assembly GCF_024679245.1 of Pseudorasbora parva. Taxonomy (NCBI): domain Eukaryota; kingdom Metazoa; phylum Chordata; class Actinopteri; order Cypriniformes; family Gobionidae; genus Pseudorasbora; species Pseudorasbora parva. Next base: position 21,169,030 of record NC_090179.1, read on the forward strand.
AAAAGAAAACGAGATTCATCAGACCAGGCCACCTTCTTCCATTGCTCCGTGGTCCAGTTCTGATGCTCATTGTTAGTGCTTTTGGTGGTGGACAGGGGTCAGCATGGACACCCTGATTGATCTGTGGCTGTCACAAGAGGGATGTGAGGCCCTGTGCGAACTATGCGAGGCCTAGGGGCTATGTTAATGGGGGTCTACTGGGGATTTACTGCTGTAGTGACGAACACTTTGTTTGTATATTTGGATATTTAAGAAAAAAAATGAATAGGCCTATTAATTAGAAAAAGGTTTGCTGTTCCAATAAAGCTCAGTGTGCTCCCTTTAAGCTCATCCACATTGAACGTTATTCTTTTAAAAACATTTCCCCCCCAAAAAAAACATGTTGTGAGCTTAATGGGAACAAACATGTACCCATTAAGCACAGCCAGACTTTTTGCATTTAATGAAGTACATCCTAATTTAAACGCTTTTGTAATTTATAATGAAATTAAATATTATTGTGTGAGATTAATCTTTTTATTAACAACTTTTTGTACTCAAATCAATATCCTGTGCACTAAAATGTCTCAATGTAGATTACCAAATATATGTTTACCCTATTCAGTTTAACAGCATTAGGTTCAAGAAGTTAAACTGTGTAACTGAATAGTGCTGTGCACACATTTTGATGCTAAAATTATGTTCTAAATTATGAATGGGTCAAACATGTTTGCAAAACTTCCTGAGTCCACTTGAATTAGTTTGGACTGCTGTCTCACTGAATCATCTGAAGCCATTTCTATTTGACATTTTTCACCTGTCATGTTATGCCTGATCAGTGTATATCAATGGCTATATAATATAATTATATATAATGGCTATATTATTACTTGTAAAGTTTGAAATGTGGCACATTCAAAGTCAAGATAATGTGTTTTTGTAGTTTATTTGGAATGTTTTTTTGTTTGCTTTTTGTACAGAAGGAAGAAAGAGTGACGGAGCTGCGGAATCAACTAGCAGAACGCCAGGCCTTGCGTTCTCGCAGGCGCACATCCGTCCAGAATCAGAACCAGAACCACAGCGTCCCGTCCTCTCAGGCGGAACCCCCCGGCTACTCCCCCGCAACAGACAAACAATCCATGCCTCAGTCCTTCTCCAATTCTTCCAACCTCTACCAAGGCGAGGGCAAACTGAGCCGGAACAACTGCCACAACAGCCGCCTGCCCCTGCTGTACAAATGAGTCCGGGATGGTGGAATCTCAAGAAGGCAATGTAAAGTTGTATCTAGAAACTGGTAGTTTATGTACTTTATTTTGAAGTTGGTGGGTTTTTAACTCCGCTTTTAGATTTCTGACATTCCTAAACCTAACTATTTTGTTTACTTTTGATAACTCCCTATAACTATATATAAACACATTATTCACTGACTTCATATATTAATTCACATTCTGCTCCAACTACACTACCGTTCAAAGGTTTGGGGTTTTCCACTTTTCTTGCCCATTAATCAAAAAACGTATTTAAAGGAATATTCTGGATTTAGTACAAGTTAAGCTCAATTGACAGCATGTGTTATTTTGTTAAATAACAGATTTTTTATTATTATTATTGGCTTGGCCCTCATTTTATATTAAAACGGTTACTGTGAAACGCCTTCAATATAGGTAAATAGGGACCATTATTGCAGGAATGTGAAACTGTATATCTGTATATTATTTGAGCTGTAATGTTGTTTAAATCATATTTCTTTTACAGTTGTTTGAGGGTTTCAAGGTTTATGGTGTTGCTTTGTCATGGTGACCGTTGTAAAATACAATATCATTTTACACAGAAAAGGTTAGTTAGCAATTTTATCACGCTAAAATTGTTTAATTTCCCTATCCATTATGCAAACTGCTTTTCCCCTGTCAGTTCAGGGGAATTTATTCTGTTTATTTTCCAAAATGCATGTTATAGACCTTATTTGTAATACTTATAATAATATTTGTAATACTTTGTAATACGTTGTAATACTTAATCAAAATGTCATGGCTGGACTTTAAAATGACAGACTTCTTTCTGGTGATGTATCCAGGATTTTAGTTATGTAGTCAGCTTGAACCTTAACCTTTCCAAACTTAGTGCAACGCTCACATCTCAAAATCCAACAAACAGCCGGTAAAGTCCCCGACCCTAACCTTTTTATTTTTCGTAAATCCATTACGCTCGAATGTGCGTCACAATACAGAAGAAACAATCTGTCGCTACTTCCACTTCTTTGCGACTTCAAACGTTTACAGATTTGCCCCATTCCCTTCCATTGTAAATGCCTCAATGTAACCCAGATTTTTTTATTTAATTTTTTTAAGAAAAAGGCTGGGCAAATTAAAATAAACACTGTCCATTGAGCTTAACTTTTACTGAACCTGTAATATTCTTTGAAGAGCTAACACTGCTAACGTAAAGGCCAAACTGCTGTCAGAATGCTAGTGGTTCTGGTAGGAGCAGGAGTGAAGATGAGCCAAGAGTTACTTAAATCACATTTGTGCTCTGTCATTATTTCGCCCTTGACCGTAGCACTTAAGCCGGAGTTATTCAAGGGGAACTGACTGTTTTTGCAATTGGTCTGGCGTAAATCCCTTTGGATAAAGGCGTCTTTTAAGCACTAGGACAGGGGTGTTTAGGAAGGATTGTGTGGGTGCTGGAGTCAGAACCGGTCAAACATTTCTTTGAATTATTTTGTTGAGTGACAGCGAAGGAAGAAGAGCGTGTCTCCGTGCTTCGCTTAGCATTTGAAGAGACTGTCACTTTAATGAGACAGACCTTCCGTTGCAGCAACAGACGGTATCAGATGAATTGCTCTCACTCATCCATTTCACAAAGAAAATGAGACAAGGTTTTAGCCGAACCTGTGATTTACTCACTCCTAAAGGTATTTGACCCAAGTCTGGTCGATACTCTATTTTCCTTAGCTTTCTCTCCTCTAATCCCTAAGGCCATGTGCCAGGGCGCTTTAATGGCTTTTCTGTCCTTGTCTCACCCTCTGCTGCTCCCGTTTTTACAACTGTAGTAGTAGAAGTGGAGTGGAATGAAATGAAATGGAAATGAAAGAAGGAAGTTTGTTTTGGCCTGGACTGTAAAGATGAGCATCATTTTGTTAACGTACAGTCACAAACACTCCAAAAATCAATCATCACTAATGGCTTTTCGTTTGTCAAATCATCCATGATGTTTGTGATTTGTGTTGTCTCAGTTTGAGTGAAAAATAAGCACAGGCCTATGAACAGCTTCTGAAGCTTTTGGACTTTTGGGCCAAATTTATCACATATCTCATGTCACATGATTTTTCTTTTTCTTTTCTGTGAGCACTTATTACACTGTCACATAAATATCTAGACTATTTATTTAATTAATTTATTGTTTACATAAGTCTTAATTAGTTGGATTTTTCTTTTAATTTATTGATGGTTTGTCAATTATATATATATATATATATATATATATATATATATAATTTTAATTTTTTTAAATAACTTATGAGTAATCAGTAGACAAATGAGTGCTCTTCACAGTTATCTCTGTCCAGATTTAAGACCATTACTTGGTCTGTCTGTGCAATATTTATTTGTTCATGTTTTCTCAAGTTAATTCATTGTTTAAATATTTTCTCAGTTTATAATTTTTTTAAACTGATGGTTAAAAAAATATGTTGTGCCTCTTACGAGTAACAGTAGACAAATGAGTGCTCTTCACAATTGTTCATACACATTGTAAGGGATTCAACCACTTTTTGTACGATTGTAAGATATTTATGACCATTCTGTGATGTTTAAACGCAAATGTTATTCTTGAAAGCTTTCCCAATTATTTATCGTCTCATAAACACTGTCAGAGTGGCAGAAATCATAAAAACTATAACCATACTTAATCTATAACATTTTTATTGACCCTCACCTCTTGTATTTTTTTTATTATTACAAGTTGAGTCAATGCTTAAAATTTTGTACTTGTGGACAATCTCTATATATTAGTGCTGTCAGATCGATTAATCACAATTAATCCCATCTAACATAAAATATTTAGTATGTGTTCATATTTATATACACATACATTTATAACATTTAAAATGTATAAACACACATATTATAAAAACATACTTTTAAGTTAAATGCGATTAATCGATTTGACAGCACTACTATATTTATTTGGATTTATTGCAATATTACATTGATTTTTATTTTCTATAGTAAGACAATCACGTAATACTTGTTTACACAGTGATACAATATTCGGGGATTTTAATTTTCGGACAGAGTTGTGGATTGCTGCATGTTTCATTCTTGTATGAAAAGTACTCATGTATAAACTAACATATAACAAGCAGTGGAGCACAGTTGGTGACTGGAAAGCTAGGCATAGTACAGCACATAATTGTTTCCTCTAGTATATCAGCCTTTTAGTAATGTAGCTCAGGGTGTGTGACTATATACTGTAACACTTGACACACGGTAAAGGTACAATCTGTAATTACTCAAACAGTGCCTTTTGAACAGATGGGAGGGGTTCTTTGTAAACATCTGTGTGGAGTCACCGCTGACGTACATGGGATGGTTGTTATTATTCTGAGGCATTGATTTCTCTAAAGGCCCTGCTGTTGCAGCAGTTATGGATTTTCCTTGAACTTACTGTCTGGTGTGTGCACTGTACCACAAGGAATTTCTTTTAATACTTCCAAACATCTAAAAATGTAATTCCCTTGTAATTTTTCAACCGACAAAAACTATGTATGTTAAACTTTAGAAAGTTTTCTCTAAATATGCAAACTTTCTGGATGTCAAAATTCAATAAACTCATCATTTTGCACTGAGAGTGCAGCCAGGATTGTTCATGATGGAGTAACAGTCTCTAGATCTGATGCAAGATGTAAAATCTTAGGCTTGAACCCCATAAAGGAAGTTAAAACAAAAGATCACGAGGTTCTTTATAAGTACTTGTACTAGTTGGAGCAAATAACCTTATGGGCATTTTTCTATACCAGTGGATCTCAACCCTACGTCACCCATTTTCCAGAACAATATTTAAAGTCCCTCCCTCACTCACAATGTCAACCAGATAAAATAATTTAGAGCTTGGCATAACTAGTCAATAATATTGTTGAATATAAGGTCATTTTGAGGCCCTGTTGGAAGTTTGTTGAGGCTACTTAGTTGAGAGCTACTGCTATATACTATCCCAATAACGGCAAATACTACAAAGAAAAGTACTGGTCAAAAGTTTGGAAACATTAATGTTTTTATGGTTATTGAAAAAGTCTCTTATGCTCATCAAGCCTGCTTTTATTTGATCAAAAATACATAAAAAGCAGTAATATTGTGAAATTACATTACATATAAAATATATATTTTTTCTATTTGAACATACTTTAAAATACTATTTATTTTTGTGATACAAAGCTGAATTAAAATAAAGATTTATATTGTTAGAAAATATTTTTATTTTGGAACAAATGTTGTTCTTTTTAACTTTTTATTCATCGAAGATTCCTGAAAAATGCATCACATGTTCCAAAAAAATATTATTTACGCAACTGTTTTCAACATTGATAATAAATCAGCGTATTAGGATGATTAAGGATCATGTGACACTAAAGACTGTGGCAATGATGCTGAAATTCAGCTTTGCATCACAGATTTTTTTTAATTTTCCATATAAGTATATTAAAATAGAAAACCATTATTTTAGATTGTAATATATATGTATAATATATTACTACAAAATGTTCAATATGGCACAAACAAGGTCAGTGTATTATGTGTATCCCTATATAGTCTGATAATCTTTTGCACAAAAGCAATATATTTGTTTTTGATATTTCATTAATAATTAAAATAGTATTTTTTGGTGTTTTGGATGAAATGCCTGTCTGTTCAGTAGGTGGCCTTTTAGATCAAGGCACTCCCTGTAATTCAGTTACATTGTTCCGCTTAAGTTGTGAGATCTCCTCCCTTCCGGAGAGTAAGAGTAATAATAGTGGTGCAATCCTGTGAATTCAGTGCTTTTGGCTTTTTTTCTGATCACACCTGGGAGAAAAGCAGCAAACTTTTGTGAGGGAAAGAATCAATGACCTCATTGTTGACAACATTAGGAAGATAAAGAACCACAAGTCACGTACTGGAATAGCAAAATCCCCTTTTGAGTTCATATGACCCATCACATGCTTCTTCTTTTTGAGTGCGCTTAGGAACGAGACAAGTGCATTGCTGTAATACTTCTTGTTTATTCACTATTCAAATTTTTAGAATCACAGATGAGTGTCAACAAGCAGTTCAATACATTCACTTAATAGCATAGGCAATCATTAATAAATAGCACAATTAAATACATTAAATACACTTAAAAGTTATAAATAATAAAATATAGCACAACTAAAACAAACATACGAAATACGGAAGATAATAATAAACATCATTTTAGCTTAATAGGTGTAGTGCCCTTGTTATAGTGCTCACGACTGAGTACATAGTATTCAGTGCTTGGCTCTCACTGCATCTACTGCGTTTTAGAACCAAAACATTACGTCAAGATGCAATAAGGACTCTCAGAATTAGTCAAAGTACTTTAAATAAAATGCCCTGAGAACATACTTTCAGAGTTTTAACATAAAACGCTTGTTTGTACTAGTGCCACTTAACTAACGCGGCTAATAAATCACAACGCAAACACTCCAAAGAATGTTTTGGCGTATTCTTCCTCGATGTCCGCCAAACGGGTGGTTCTGGTTGACAGCCTATCGCCCTCCATAAGCTGGAAGACGGCACCGAGGTAGATGGTGCTGTAGGTGGTCTTCCCGTCCTCGTGAGATTGGCAGACGGATTGGGCCGAGTTCTGCAGAGGCATGACTTTGCCCACTGCGTCCGTGTAACGCCAGATGCTGTGGCTGAGGAAGTTCTGTTTGTCGCCTTCCTTCTTGCTGCAATGTACGGCAAAGGACACCTGGCTGTACACGAAGTACAGGCCATCGTCAGGAATGTGAATCTCGTTGTTGTGCAGCTCAAGGCCTCCCTGTGCAAACGACTGATCCACGCCGCTGACCCATTTCAGTGAATGCGACTTTGGGCTGCCATGCTGACCTGGGAATGGAGAAGATAAATGCGTTAGAAGGTGGCACTTTGTAAATGGTAAAAATGTCATTCAAACTCTTCTCTATGAGATCTAACTTTGTTTAATATACAATCCTAAAATTTGAGATCATAAGCTATTGAAGTGTAGCCTAGAAATCTAGACGCACCCTAGCGGCAGCAAATCTAATCTGCCACGAGTGTCGTCTAGCAACTCTCAATACACGTCTTAGCTGTATTCCCCTAAATCTTGCCGGGCCAATCACATCGTGTATAGAGCCGGTGGGCGGGGCTTAACATAATGACGGCAGAGTTGCACTTGTGTGCTACTAGTAAACAAAGAGGCTGGCGAACGGCGGTCTTTCGATTCAGCTTTGACCGCGACTCTGGAAGACTTGGAGTTAAACTTTTCTCTGAGAAAAGAACAAAGAACGGCACTGAAGTCATTCTTAAAAAGGGAAGATGTTTTCGGAGTTTTGCAGACCGGATACGGCGAATGTTTAATCTATCAACTAGCTCTGTTTCACCTTCGTTGCTCTGGTTGGTGTAGCGCTATCCTATCGCGTGCAGAGGGAGTTTGAAAGACAACCGTTTATCCGCCCCTCGGATTGAGCCCTGTCAATGGTGAGTTTCCAGACCAAACATCTTGATGTGGGTCTGGCTTTATCTTCAGTAGAGCATGCAATTTAGTAATCATGTCCCCATCTCTTAACGCCCACCTCAAACTAAATAGAAGCCAAGAGGAAGCTTTGTTACAATATTTGGATTACTTCCCACTACACTAGGAAATCCACATTAGCTAATGTTTGATAAAATGTTCAGTCTTGTTGCAACCGACAGGCCTTTTGGCAGCTCTACTCCTTTTAAAAATCTCTTTGAAACTTTTTTGAGTATCTGATAAGATGGTCTTGACTAAGAATACTCAGCTCAGACTTTTTAAAATTAGATGGCCTATGACGTATATGAGCTCAAAGAAAGTCAAAGACACAGTTTGAGACTCACCATGTAAATGAATGGCTGCCTTTGTGTTCTCAGCGATCTGCTTTAGCATTACTCCTTGCCCTGTGGAAAAGAGGATTGGAGTCAGTTTTCACAGTCTAACAACTGAAGCCAGGTAAAGTGTAAAATCATTTCACATAACTAGAAAAGCAAAACACTGAGTTTGATTTAAAAAGAACATTTTGGTAAAAAAAAGGTGGCTAATTTGTATAAATTCGTACAATTGAATTTGTATGTTTACATGCGCTTTCGCCCCTTAGACAGTTCACTTCATACAAAAATGCCACCTCGAAAATAGCTATGACCAGGTTAAAATAAGACAAAAGTGCGAAAAGAGATGTAATGCTAGAAATGTTGTTTACCTGATGGTGTGGTGATTTGTTTCTCTGCAAAGGTTTGAAGTTCGTGTTGGTCTAGCTTCTGTGAAAGACAAGCAGATGTTGCCAATTAATGTCTCGTTTGAAATTAGGTCACACTGTTATGCAGTTGAACGATGATCATAATCCCACACTTAAATTTCAATCTTACCATGGTATGCCGGGCGAAGAAAAAGGCTGCCGTGGCGCAGAGGCCGAGGAAAGCAATAACAGCGACGGTTTTCCATATCCAGCTTTTGGAGGACTTCAATGGTACAGGTGCCACCGTTGTCTGATAAACTCCCCCTGTGCTGGCTTCAAGATCTACTATTGTGGTTTCGTAATTCACCATGCTGTTAGCTCTTTGAGATCTGTTCCTTTTTGCTTGAGCTTTTGAAATGAAGCTATCTGCTTCATAGTTGCTCTTATATTCACTAAAGATATGGGAAACTCCAGTGATGTCAGCGTGCAACCCGCTTGAGGAACAGAGGTTGGTTTGAAAAGGGAAAGAACACCCTCGGCTCTCAGACACCAACTTTCCACCCACACACTCACACACACACTAACCTCCAAGCGCAACGCTCACACATACACACCCTCACACAATGCATATTACATCCTCTTTACACTTTCAAAAAACTGTTACACTTACATTAAAATTATGTTTTTGTTAATAGTTTAGTTCACACATAGTTCATTCAATGTACTTTTTAATGTCATTTTGATTAGTTTGTTTTTCATGTGTATTCACATCTGATCTGTTAAGCAATATATGATGTCCATTAATGGCTTTTTAAAGAACCGTAAGCATTTCTCATATGATTAAGATTATATTAATGACAGATTAGGATTTCATAATCATTTCTCTGACATCACAATAAAACCTGACAAACCGGCCCCATGTGATTAATGTCAATATGCCACAGGCACTTTCAGTTTCAGCCTGGTGGTGTAACAAGAGCCCATGCAACACGACCAACAACACACACGTGGATGACCTGCTTCCTATTGGGAGATTCCACGCCCTGAAATTCTTCTGGCCTTTACAGACTTGTTTTGTTTTCGCTCTCCTTTTCACTCTCTTTATCTCACGCTCACTTTCTGTGCCAAAAACTACAGGTGTGTTATTGAAGGGGAAGTCTATTTAGTTTGTTTAGCCGTCTAGCTTATTTATTAGGCCTATTAGCTTATTTAGCTAATAAACACGTGCCATTTCGCAATGTACGTGATGTGTGGACTCTGGACTCCAATCTTTTGTTTGTGGTCGATTAAATAAACTCATGAAACGTGAGATTTACATTATTATTGTTAAATATTTTTTAGCATGCCACAACATTCCTCACACACAAAACAAGGAAACACTGCACAGATGACATGCAATTGCTAGAAATGGTCAATGGCATCTAAAAAATGACCTCAGAGCTGAAGTAGAAAACAAAACAACAACTGTACATTTTGGATATCTGGTGCAGCTGTTAAGATCTTTGCATGGGATTATGGATATATAAGGCCTTAATTGGAAATGTTGAGTTTCGAGCATATACATGACCAAAATAAGTCATATATTAAAAAGTGGGGAACTCTGAATTCTAATCTAGATGATGATACATGAGCTGTGATGTGAAGAGGGGGTGTTGATTTAAAACAGCAAAGAAGCTGTCAGGGAAAAACTTCATCACGCCAAGCAGGTAAACTTCTTCTACTTTCTGGGAAAATCTTTTGAGAAAAGAACCAGCCAAGAAATGTCAGAACAAGCTGATGGTGACTGAAATTTTGCAACCATGGTACATATATGTGACATTGGCCGTTTATGATACATTTTTTATGTTACATTCGGACATTTATTTCTCAGTTTATAAAAACAACAACAACATCAAAACAGTTTTTAACAGTTTTGTTCTGTTTCTTTTCTTTTCCACAACATATATCAAAATTGTGAATATTATAAAAAATGATTAACGAAACATATGAAGCCAAAGACAGATCTTCCAACACTTATTCCTTGCCGATTTTACGAATCACTGTTGTCAGTGAAATGTTGTGTGTCTTGTTGTCAGCCACCATGGTCAGTTTTTCATTTTCCCAAGTGTGCATGATTTCCTGGCATTTGATGCAGACCCATATCAATACCAATCAATATTTCCATTTATTTAAAAGTGCTGTTAACATTCTTCTGAGTTTCAGATTTTATAGAACACATAAAGTATATAACACTAAAAATAATTGAATTAGCTAAATTATTTGAGCAGCTCATTAACATTTTTCTTAATGTGACAAATTTTCCCCAGAACGACTGTACAGTCGAAGCAAATTTTGTTGCAATATTTTCCAATTTAACACTGTGAAGCTGCTTTGAAACAATCGTCATTGTAAAAGCGCTACATAAATAAAGTTGACTTGACAAATACATCACATCAAAATTCCACCTACTTTTTTAAGGTGAACAGCCTGATGTGACACATATATATCATAATATTTTGTATCTTGTTTTATATCCATTTAAGAAATGTATTAAATTCGGGTTAAGTGTAATCTATGATATTTGATTAAAACATTAGAATTGTTGCATGGGTTGAAACATCTCTTTAGTAACAAAAACATTCGTTTTATTGCTGACAATGAAACATGTTCTAATCAGATAGGCCACCATTTTGGAAACAAAAAATACACACATTGTCATTTATCACATTACTGAACCTTGGTTTTCCTCATGTCATTTAGTGACTTCCTGAGTTAACATCATAGGCTAGACTATAAAAAAAAATGTGGATGTAGTGTCCGTGACGTCACCCATAGGATTCTGAAGAGCAGTTCTGATGTGTAACGTAGAGATGAGCTGGCCCTTGCCATCTTTACAGTGCGTCATCGCACATCAAGCTCAGGTAACAGAAAATAGGCAAAGAGGCGGGACGTGGGCGGAGCTGAAGTGACGCAATGACTAACATACACCGGATAAATGGCTATCCACCTATAAATAAATAAAAATCACCCCCCTCGCAGTTGTCATGAAGGGCAAAATTAGCCGTATAGATCAAAACCACAATTTGTACCAGGCTGTAAACATGTTTTTTTTTTTCTGCTGTAAAATGTGGCATTTTATTTTAACATGGGGCTCAATGAAATTCTGCTCCCCTAGTGTCCAGTCGAGGAATTGCAGTTTACTTCACATTCATATTTGGTTTCAATAGAAACTGGGGCAGGTTGCCGCTTGGTTGAAATGGAGAAATAATGCTTTAAAAATACCTTTCTAGAAAAAAAAGTGTTTGCGTCACTGTGGGTTCTTATGGGTGGTATGACTAGGTTGACCATTTCCATGAAACCAAAAAAAGAGGACACTTTGCGGCATTTTTGTCCATCATATCAATGCTATCATGATACAGTCCTTCTGAAATAGCCTACTCTATTCATTGCCAGACAATATGATCTACGATATATCTTGATGTAGACCTATGTGTAACAGAAGAGGCAAAAAAGTGTTTGTTCACAGATTTTGTATTTTATTCAAGACATTGTGATGTGTTTCAAAAAAACTGATGTCTTGCAAAGTGCACAGTGCCTGAAAACATAACATTTCTGGACTTATTAAAAAGAGAAATAGCCTACATAAATAAACAAAATGAATGTGAATATTTTTTGCATTCATTATTTGTTTTTTTATGTATTTCTGTTATACAGTTTTGTCATCCTGATGAGATGTTGCTTCTTGAAAAAATGACTGTAGCAGAGGGGGCGTGGTTTAGCGATGTCTGCCGCTGCGAAAGACAGAGAGTTGGAGGAAGCTAATTGCTGTGAAAAAGTTGTATTGAACTGAGTTAAGTGTGCGCGACTTTATTCTGTCCCAATCACGCCGACCCTATCTTCTTCCTCCTTATTCTATGAACTTTGTTAAAATCACCTAAGGGAAGACGCACCTGCGGCTCGTCGGTTAACGTACTTTTATGTTTTTCCATGCTGGCATATACGGCGGTCAATGGCGGCTTTCCCTTGACTACTAACGTCCACTTCACAGCGACACAGTGTGCTTTTTGTTATAAATTCATGCTCCTTTGTCCATTCTGGATTAAATCAGGTGAGGTCTGACATTTCGGCATCTTAAAGGGGGGGTGAAATGCTGTTTCATGCATACTGAGCTTTTTACACTGTTACACAAGACTTGGATTCCCATCCTAAACATAGACAAAGTTTCAAAAACTAATGTTGGACGTTTGATAGAGTATTTCTGTGTCAAAAATACTCCTTCCGGTTTCTCACAAGTTTCGGAGAGTTTTTTTCGAGTATGGCTCGGCTTGACGTTACTAGAGCGGAAGGTCCTTGTATGGGCCGTACGGACTCTTCTCCCGGTAGGGTGCGCGCGCGCGTGACTAGAGCGAGAGGAAATGCACGCCCAAAAACACTTCGCGCCGCGCTTCACTTTATTCCTATGGGTGACATCAAGCGACTTCAACGCTTCAGCACAGCAAGTCACTGCTACTTAACCAAATCATACCAAAGAAGTGTGTTTTTGACGGAGCGGTCCCAGCGATAAAGGTTCGGTCCTGCTTTGGAAGCAGTCGGTGAATAAAACTGCTTCAAATGTCTATGCTGTTGTCACGTGAGTAAACATCAGTAAACGACACGATCGCGTGCTTCGTCATTCAAATGCGCTAACGGACTCCATTGTTTGTAGAACGTTACACTAGTCTGACGTGCAAAACCGTTTTGCTTGCTACTGCTAAGGTTTAGTCGCATACAATAGTCCATAAACCGAATCATGTCCTCATAAACTGCGAGTAAACACACACAAATGTTGACAGGCCACTAAATACAGTACATACCACAGAGACGGACGTCCTGCTGTTGCTGTTTCTCCTGTTCAATTTATTTCAGCCTCCGAATGATTCTGGATCATATATCTATTAGCTGAGCTTGAGGACGTCACCGCTTTGCGCGCTCGTCATTCTTTAGCTCCGCCCACACGATACGCCTCCAGGCGCTCGTTTTTTCCGGAAAGACTCGGTACAGCCCATATTTCTTTTATAAATATAATAAAACTAAAGACTTTTCAGAGATATGAAGGATGCAATACTACTCTATAGGTACTCAAGTTTGACATGAGATTGACTGAAACTGAGTGTTTCACCCCCCCTTTAACATATTAGCGTTATGATTGACGTACAACATGTCGTGGTGGCTTGTTTACATTTCTTAACCAATGATATATCAGACACTTATTTGACACCGCTTTCAGCTAATCATTTGTTTGACCAGAGATCTTTATACATTATGCTCATTTACAATCATTTGCGTTTGTGCATTCGTCATGTCGTAAAGATCGTATTTGCGAGTTGAACGCACATGAACGCCACCACAAAGTCGTAAATACCAGTGGGAAGCCCGGGATTTTCTTTAAGCCCTGACGAGTTGGGGGCGTACCAGTGAAAAACATGGCGGAATCAATGGATGCAACGTCTGTAGTAAAATATAATGGGTATTTAACAGTGACACTGTCAGGCTTTGCTATCAAGTAAGCTAGCATTGTAATATAACAATTAACCTAATATATAATGAGACAGTTTACAGTGGCTTTATAGATTAATTAAAAACGTAAAAGATTGAAAGTCACCTGATGCGCATTCTTTGTTCTTCATTCATTGTATTTTCGTGAAATTCATTAAAAGGAGGTAAGCCGCCATCTTGCTCCGACCAAAGAGACTTGAACCCACACGACTTCTCACCTCGTAAATACGAACATCCTAGGAGGACTTGAACTCACCATAAGTCACAGGCTTGACTGTATTCCTAACCCTAACCCTAACCCTAACCCTAACCCTAACCCTAACCCTAACCCTAACCTAACCTAACCCTAACCCTAACCCTACTTACGGGTTGCCTACTATGCCTGCGTCTTACGTCATTTGCTGGAACGCCAGTCTCTCTTGAACGCACATACGACAGTTAGCAGAGGTTAGTTATTTTAGTATATAAAGTTTTAAATATGGATATTTTTCTTACACAGATGCATCGCTTCACTTCAGCAGGCCTTTATTAACCCCCATAGCAGTGTCCTATACACTTAGGATGGCTTGAGGGTGAGGGTGAGTAGCTGCATTTACTTTTGGATGTGGCTTATGCTGTCTTAAATTATCTGAGCAACAGTGCTATTATAGGCCTATTGCATTTCCTTTCTTTTAATCACTGAGAAAGGAAATGAAGTAACGCTACAGTAGCCCCATATCTCTCCATCATGCTTTTCCCCTTCCGCAAATTTTCAGTTGAACACCATAGAGAGTATGTTAACTCATTCCCCTCTTACTCACAGTATCTTATTTATTTGTTCAGAGTGAGTCAACCCATTTAAGTGCTCTTTACCATGTTATGAAATTATTGCTACGTAAATAGCATGCATATACAGCAACTGTATTGTAGGATTGCTTCCTGATTGCTCAATTGTAATACCTCATTCTGTTGTTGCCTAATTAAGGAAATGTGATGGAAACTGTTGGCTCATTTTCCACACTTTTGTTGAGGATCTGGCTCTCGGGCCTTGTTTGTGGTTTCTGTTGTAATGATGCACTGTGTGTCAACATGAAGTGGTCAGGTCCTGTTCCCTAGCTGTGGGGCGTCGTGACATTTGCGTGTGGTGATTTTTGTCTATATGTAGGCTCTGAAAGGTTGTCCCTGCATACATGTAAAATACCATTAACATGATTATATTTAGCATCCATGTTCAATGATGGCAACAAACAACGCTTCTGGAGTTTTCTGATAAAAAGAAAGTGTTATCTAAATGACACCAGGTAGGGGAGAAATGACCACTAGTTATTTTTAGGAGTAAAGCTTTGACTTAAAGGAATATTTTACTCAATAATGCAAATCTGTAGTCACTGACTCATGTCTTTATAAACATATGTGAAGTTCTTTATAGAATCTTTCATTGACTATAAAAGGAGATGGTGGATGAATCTTCACACTGTTCTGATAGTCATGGGCTGTT
Source organism: Pseudorasbora parva (assembly GCF_024679245.1). Classification (NCBI taxonomy): domain Eukaryota; kingdom Metazoa; phylum Chordata; class Actinopteri; order Cypriniformes; family Gobionidae; genus Pseudorasbora; species Pseudorasbora parva. The sequence goes on from NC_090179.1 coordinate 21,184,434, forward strand.
GAGCTTTAAAAAACACTGAAAAGCATTGGCCCATACATCTCGTGCGCTATATTCAAGTCTTGTGAAGAAAAGAAACAAAACTGGCATTATTTATTCACACTCATATCCTAACACTAAGTAGCTTATTTATCTTAAAAAATAAAATATATTTTTAATTTTCTGTCGTGAGTTTGTATTTGAACACATTTTAGGCTTAATATTGAGAAATGTGCAATAAAGAATTACTCCAAATAAATTGTAACTATTATATTTATATCAGTAAGTCTCAAGTGATGTGTCAGTAAAATATGTTAATGGCTTTTTTGTACACTTATAAACGTATTTTAAATACATTTTGGTAACATTTTGTTTTTTTCCCCGGTTCTGACTTCAAACTAAATGCATACAAACAGGAATGAGATTTAGCTGTGGCAAAGAGATTATCAGTAAATAACAACTTACATTTCTCTCTGTTTCTCACACAAAGCTAAATGGAATATTAAATATAGTTGTATGGACTACTTTTACTATATTTTGTGATGCTTTTTGTCACTTTTGGAGCCGGGCAGCACTTTCATCCAACAAAAGACACGCTAAGTTGACAACAAGTAATTTAAGTTTTTATTACTCCATGATTTTGTGAGATGAGGCCATGTTTTATTAATCTTTATGTGTCATGCTTTCTTACCAACCCCCACCCCCATGTGTGGCTGTGTGTTGAGAGTCCTGGATTTATAAAATATTTCGATGTCATCATAGAGGCATAGATTTACACTGCAAATCTGTGACCATAGCAGGTGCTCTCTGTAGGAACCTTTAGAGAGCACCGCATTCAAAGTGCACCTATGATGTAACATCAAAGGGCAGATCTTTGAAAGGGGGAAGTGTGGGAAAGCACCCTCATTTTAGGTTTATATTAATGTGGTTATGTGGTGGTATGGTTTGATCATTCTGTAAGGATTCCCTTCTTGCTTTCCACATTTCTGACCCCTTCTCTCCTTTTCCCCATAATGCTCCATGGAGGGAAGGGATATGTGACGTAGAGCACAATTAGTTTCACAGCTCCCTGCTCTACATATGGGTTAACACCTTAACCACGAAGAAGAAAATAAAAGCACCATTTCTCTTTTCAAAGGATGATGCACAGTGCAGCAGAGGTTTCAAATCTATAACTCTCCATGCCGCCAACATTATAACCTGGCACCTTGTTTGTGTTGCCATGTGACACATAAAGTTAATTGACATGAATGGAAGGATATTTTCAGAGGGGATTTGCCAATGTGTGTTATGAGTTCACCAACTCAGTAACTTTATATCGGCAACTATGAGTTTTTAAGTCAAAAGTCCAATTACACCAATGTGTATTTTCTCAATGTGGAGTGACATGTGGGCTATGTTGTTTTCAAATATCTTGTTCAAAACCCTTTTCACATTTTGTGAAATTCGTCCTCCAAAGCAAAATTGCTAGAAATGTTTTGATCAGAAGAAAAGGTATTTAGCCCAAACAATTATTTAATATTTTTGTATATTACCTTTTACACTAGCCTTTGTTGCATAATATTTGTAGTAAGTCATTTTACAATTTATTTTTGAAAAACCAAGAATATGCTGTGTAATATTCGCCAGTAGAGGTCACTTGTGGTAGCTTGATTTTGGGGAATCATGGGAGTTGTTGTCTTCACCTCTTCAGCTGGTGGAAAAGAATCCGACGGGACTCGGGCAGAAATCATTCATGGATGAGCTAAAGTATATAAGATTTATTAACGTTACTGTAGTATGATAGCCTGACAAGCCAGACCCACATCAAGATGTTTGGTCTGGAAACTCACCATTGACAGGGCTCAATCCAAGGGGCGGGATAAACGGTTGTCTTTCAAACTCCCTCTGCACGCGATAGGATAGCGCTACACCAACCAGAGCAACGAAGGTGAAACGGAGCTCATTGATAATTTAAAAATTCGCCGTATCCGGTCGGCAAAACTCCGAACACATCTTCCCTTTTTAAGAATGATTTCAGTGCCGTTCTTTGTTCTTTTCTCAGAGAAAAGCTTAACTCCAAGTCTTCCAGAATCGCGGTCAAAGCTGATTCGAAAGACCACCGTTCTCCAGTTTCTGTGTTTACTAGAAGCACGCAAATGCAACTCGACCGTCGTCATTATGGCCCCACCCACCGACTCTATACACGATGTGATTGGCCCGACAAGAGTTAGGCGATTACAGCTCTGAAGGGTATTGAGAGTTGCTAGACGACACTCGCGGGCAGATTAGATTTGCTGCCGCTAGGGTGCGTCTAGATTTCTAGTCTAGTAGTATGAAGCAGGGTGGGGCTGAAAGCTGTTGGAGCGGAATGAGGCCGCTGGAGTGATCGCTAATGAGAGACAAGCGCAGACTTATGGCTTGAGAGCAGTGCAGCTTTTATTATACCGCAGACGACCATTTCTGCTTCTTGTGTATGCGTATGTGGGGTAATGCAGTAAAGATATGGAAAAATTACTTTGCTTGAACATTTTCAGTGAAACGATTTTTCGTTTTGGAAATCGAGGGTAACGCAGGTATGATTTCATTGGAAGGTGACGCAAGGACGCGGTCCTGGTTAAAATACCTTATTTCTCTGGATTTAAACATTCTTGGAAACATTTGGAATAATGTAAGCATACAAGTCAACAGAGAACCTAAATAACACACTTCATGTGCACTTTTGGTCTTGTGGACTTACATTGGCCATACGTCTGTTAAGTCCAAGAGACCGCAGGGTGACAAATCGCGAGCACCCCCTTTGAGGTCGATATGCGCCCCTTATGCCCACTTCTGCCCAGCCCGCACTGGTGCGGGTTACACAGTGGACTTCTTCCAGGCAGTTAAAGCGGCATTACTTTGTGAAAGTGCAAACTCATACGAAGACCGTGAGGGTTTAGGGTGCCATTTGGGACAGGGACAAGAATATGTAACATTGTTATAGTGGTATTTGGATAATTTAATTTTAAAAAATCTTAATTTTCTTTGTGACAACTTACCCCATTTAGGATGACAACACTATTCGAATTAGCTTAAAGAGTAGCATGGCTATGGCAATGCCAGTGTCATGGGTTCAATTCCCAGGGAATGCGTGAACTTATTAAATGTGTGCATTGAATGCAATCTAATTTATTGCCAAGTGCATAAAAGCAAAATTTAAACAGTCACTGCTGGTGAATTTTGAGACATTTTATTGTTTGGAATGGTCTTACTTACTTACTTACTTTCTTAAAGCTGCAGTCCGTAACTTTTTGCACTCTAGTGGTTAATAAACAGAACTGTATGCATCTTGAAGAACATTGCAGCCGGAGCTACTTCTCTCTGTTTATGTCTATGGCGGATCACCAGGGACTGTGCTCCTCCGCAGCGGTACCTACCAGTCTGGCCTGAAATAGTCCCAATATAAATACTTATTATAAGTGTACCATAATGATTCAGGATAAGACAAAAACACAGTTTGGAAAATGGAATCATGTTGTACAGTCTCATTATATAATTTTTGTTAATCTTGAACACAAAAAAAGTTACGGACAGCAGCTTTAAACTTTATTTGTCCCTTTTAACTGAAAATAGTTTTGAGCAATACAGGTAAGCTGCACAACAAGATATCCACACCAATTACATGATCACACAGTTGTGTCCTTTGAACTAGAGTTTAACAACCTTGTTGCCAGAGGAACAAAGGAATTCTGCAACAGTGCAAAAACCACCGAAGTTGTTCGAATTCTGAATGCAGCACGTGAGAGGGGTCCAGAGTAATTTCCTTTGCCTGTTTAAAAATAACTGTTGAAAATAGACTGTAGATTGGGATAAACCCCCAGACCAATCACTTTCATAGCTATAATACCCAACCGGTTCAAATGAGATCTCAGAATAACTGTTATATTACCGAACCAGACCGTTATACCATACATGACAGATTCAATACAGGCATTATAAAACAGCAACCTGACCCTCTGAGCAACTCCGAACAGTCTGAGCCTCCATAAAAAGTACAATTTTTGTTGCACGCTTCGACACAGATTATCCACGTGCAACCCCTATGAACATTTGTCATCAATAAGCAACCCCAAATATTTGTATGAGGCAACCTGTCTAATGGGCTCGTTGTTGATCATGATTGTTGAGTGGTTGCCTACTAATTTGGAATCATAGTCTTGTTAATTACAAGACTATCTTCTTTTAAAAAGGTCTATGCATTTAATGAGCTGTATATTTTTCTTTGTGGAATAAATAATGGTTGAAATGTCCTATAGATTTTTTAGCAAAGACTATATGGTTTGTTTCTACTGAAATGTCAATGGGAGTAAAGCATGTGCAAATATAGTGTATGTATACATCTCTATGCTTGAGTGCAAAAAACCACAAGCTAACAGGAAATGGTGTATGGTGCACAAACAGATATTCACGAATAAAGGTTAAGTTCAATTGCTTTGCATATCGCTGCAGAATTATGCTGACAAACAGATGTTCCAGTTCTACGTGCTAAACCAAGTTTTATAACAGGTAAAGCTTGCATAATATTTACATTTTTTTCTGCTCTTTTTCAAATCATAATCTGGTTAAGTGGTCCTATGTCAATAAACGTACCAAAAATTTGCAAGGGAAGGTTTCATCACGGGACACAGGGAAAGCATTGATATCGAAAGTAAAGATATGAAAAAATTGCTTTGCTTGAACATTTACAGTGATACTGATGGTCAATCCCATGAAAGAAGAACAGAGAATCCTACCTAAAAATATAATGTTTGTTTAAAAAAAAAAGATTGGCTTCCTCAAATGAGTTTCTACATCGTTCAACAACTAATTAATAGAAAGAGAGGAAGTAAATAAACTAGGCCTCAACTTGTCAGACGCTACACTGTGAACATGAGGATCTTGCAACTAAGGCTAGATAAACATTAACAAAATCTTTCTAAAATGTTGCCCAGTTCGTGTAGTACAATATGGTGGACAAAGTAAGTACACAACTCTATTACTTGAGTAAAAGTGCTGGTGAAATATTACTGTTACAAGTTGTAAAGACAGATTTTTACTCAAGGAATAGAGTTGTGTACTTACTTTGTGTACTTACTTTGAATACATTTCCTTTTTTAATGTCAATGCATTATTTTATCATTGTTTCATTATTGTATGAATGCACACTGTGTCTTCATGGGTTTAAGCCAGTGATGCCCCATCCAACAAGTTAGCATAAAACTACATTGAACTCATTTCAATACTTTAAAAAGTTACAAACTTTTTGTAAAAACTACTAGAAAAGAAAGGTCTGTACATTGAGTTTATTTGACAAATTATGCTGAAACATATTTCTAAAATGACAGTTATTTTTAACTCACAGTTTTTATTAAATGGGTCATATAATGGTACATGCGCTTTTACAAGCTGATTGTATGGAAATGTGTGTTGGCAGTACCTGCACTCTCAGAAAAAAAGGTACAGTTCTGTCACTGGGGCGGTACCCTAAGGTACAAAAGTGAAAAGGTACATCTTTGTACCTTACTAACCCCTAAATGGTACATATTAATACCTTAAAAGGTACATATCAGTACTTTAAGAGTGCATATTAATACCTTAAAGGAACATAGTAGTACCTTAAATGTACATATTAGTACCTTTTTAGTTTTGTACCTTAAGGTACTGCCCCAGTGACAGCAATGCACCTTTTTTTCTGACAGTGTGTACACAACCATCCTATAATGAGCGTTTCATCTCAGACCCGCCCTGAGCGAGCTCAAGCTGTCGTCGTCATAGTCCGCCATTGTTGATATGCTGGAGCAGAATGGCGTCTAAGCAACTGTAGTGTTCTGTTGTTGGGTGTAATAATGAACACAGCAGTCATTTTGATGTCCCTAAATCCGATGAAGACACAGTGGCTGAGTTTTGTTTTCGTCAATGCTTTTATGTGAACCGCGAAGCATTTCTCACCAGACTGCTTTATAACCGAGGGTCAGTATAAAGCAGGTTTTGCAAAGAAGCTACTCCTGAATAAAGGATTCAGATCTGTTCCGCCTGACAAACTGACATTAACAGAACAAAGTTTTCATTGGCATTAGGTGTAACATCAATCTGTCAATGAACTACATCACAAAGCATTTGTATTTCACTACGCTAACGTTACCCTGCCAGTACATAAAGATAGATCAAAGTGACATTACATTAACCAACCATTCATAAATGTCCTGTTTAGCCTTAATTGTCAAATTTCGTTGGTGCTGTCATCTTGTCCCGGTCCGACTCCGGTTCAAATTGATAACAGTTGCACAGATCTGTCCTCAGTCAGAGACTCACATAGCCATTCTTTCGCCTCTACTGTTGTCAATGGCAACAGCTCCACCTGCCGGCCCACAGAACAGAGGGGCGGGGTCATTTATAATTTAAAGCCATATGCACTAAAATGGCTTGGTGAAAACAGAGCTGTTTTTGAGCAGGTAAAAGTAGTGTTTTCGTACAATACTAATGAGAATTTTTAATTAAAGTATATTACAAAGTTTCCATTTAGACACTAAAGAATCATATTATCTTGTACAAAAATGGCATTATATGACCCCTTTAACTTTATTGTCGAACCGTACCTATGCGTTTGGTGCTGTATCCACAAGACTATGGCAACTTTCTTAGACAGCAATTTTTGATTTAGCATTAGTTATAGTCTTTTAACAAAAATGGCATTTAGTTTTAGGCACATTTGATATATATTTAGTCATCTAAAATATAATGGGCTTCCTTAAATTTGAATGCTTTAATTAAAGGCAAAATATTTAATTTTAAGGCCCAGTCAATTGTCCCCATGAAAGCGTACAATTGATGGGTGAAGGTTTCTTGCGCATTCTGTCTTTTCAGCTGGGCAAAGGGATTTATTTCAATTGAACTTTATCTGACTCCATTTTATCATTACCTTGAATTTATCTTGAAATGCCAGTTGGTTATTACGTCATTTGTATAACAATTTAACTACAAATTTGATCATTTTATTTAACTCTTTACTCTGATTGAAATCATTCATTTGGTTTGCAGGGTCGCACAGGGTCCTCACACTGGCTGTTATGCCGGTCCACGATCACAAACTTGCCACTCAGACACTCAGTCTCAGTCCTGTGAACATTCTGAAACATCTCATTAAATACAAGACCAACGTACAAAACTCTTTCAAATATAAACATGAGTCGCAATGGGAATTAGCATTAATCAAGTCATATAGACCTGTATTGACGACAGGAGATAAAGACCAATTGGCCGAAGACACACCCACCATAATAAGCAAAAATATCTCTAAACTCTTAAAACCTTTGTTACCTTTTGCTTTCATTTTGTGCGAATGAGACCCTTGTACCAGTCGTCCTGAGAAATTTCAAATGATACCAAATATTTATAAAACTTTATAGTACTTGTTCACATTAAACCATATAGATTTTGACAAAACAAATTTCCTTTGTTTTCTCAGAAAATCGCCATTTCTTATAGTTCTTCCAGTTTTCACAGTCTCAGGAATATTCGCTGCTAGAGGTCGCTTATTCAAAACAAAGATGTAGCTTGATGACGCCTTGATTTCTGGGAATCATGGGAGTTGTTGTCTTCACCTCTAGCCGGTGGAAAAGAATCCGACGGGACAGAAATCATATTCATGAATTTGCTAATGTACAAACCCAATTCCAAAAAAGTTGGGACACTACAAATTGTGAATAAAAAAAAGAATGCAATCATTTACAAATTTACTCATAAACTTATATTTTATTCACAAAAGAATATAGATATCATGTCAAATGTTGAAAGTGGAAATTGTGAAATGTCATGCCAAATATTGGCTAATTTTGGATTTCATGAGAGCTACATATTTTAAAAAGTTGGGCCAGGTAGCAATAAGAGACTGGAACAGTTAAATGTACATTTAAGGAACAGATGGAGGACCAATTTGCAACTTATTAGGTGTCCAACATGATTGGGTATAAAAAGAGCCTCTCAGAGTTACAGTGTCTTTCAGAAGTGATGATGGGCAGAGGAGCACCAATTCCCCCAATGCTGTGGTGAAAAATAGTGGAGCAATATTAGAAAGGAGTTTTTCAGAGAAAAATTGCAAAAAGTTTGAAGTTATCATCATCTACAGTGCATAATATCATCCAAAGATTCAGAGAATCTGGAACAATCTCTGTGCGGAAGGGGGCAAGGCCGGAAAACCCCTGGATGCCCTTGATCTTCGGGCCCTTAGACGGCACTGCATCACATACAGGAATGATACTGTAATGGAAAACACAACAGGGGCGCAGGAATACTTCCAGAAAACATTGTTGGTGAACAAAATCCACCGTACCATTCACCGTTGCCGACTAAAACTCTATAGGCCAGAAAACAAGCCATATCATGATCCAGAAGCGCAGGCGTTTTCTCTGGGCCAAGGCTCATTTAAAATGGACTGTCGCAAAGTGGAAAACAGTTCTGTGGTTGGTACAGTTTTCCAAAAAAGTTATTTTTGGAAAACTGGGACGCCATGTCATCCGGACTAAAGAGGACAAGGACAACCCAAGTTGTTATCAGTGCTCAGTTTAGAAGCTGCATCTCTGATGGTGTGGGGTTGCATGAGTGCATGTGGCATGGGCAGCTTACACATCTGGAAAGCACCATCAATGCTGGAAGGTATATTCAAGTTATAGAACAACATATGCTCCCATCCAGACATCGTCTCTTTTAGGGAAGACCTTGCATTTTCCAAAATGACAATGCCAGACCACATACTGCATCAATTACAACATCATGGCTACGTAGTAGAAGGATCCGGGTACTGAAATGGCCAGCCTACAGTCCAGATCTTTCACCCATAGAAAACATTTTGCGCATCATAAAGAGGAAGGTGAGACAAAGAGGACCTAAAGACAGTTAAGCAACTAGAAGCCCGTATTAGACAAGAATGGGGACAACGTTCCTATTCCTAAACTCCTCAGTCCCCAGACGTTTGCTGACTGTTATAAAAAAAGAGGGAATGCCACACAGTGGTAAACATGGCCTTGTCCCATGTGTTAATGCAATGAAATTTAAAATCAACTTATTTTCCCCTTAAAATGATACTACATCTCAGTTTAAATCATCTATGCTTTATTCTGAATGAAATATTGAAATTTGAAACTTCCACATCATTGCATTCTATTTTTTTCACAATTTGTACCACGGCCCAACTTTTTTGGAATAGGGTTTGTATATAAGATTTATTAACATTACTGTAGTATGAAACAGGGTGGGGCTGAAAGCCGGTGGAGCGGAACAAGGCCACTGGAGCGATCGCTAATAAGAGAACAGCACAATGCACAGCTCAAAAGCAGCAGAGCTTTTATTACTGCTTCCGCTTCTTCCGCTCATGCATATGTGGGGTAACGCAGCGCTGTTATAATATTAGTTAGATTTCAGTGTGTTAAAAGTTGTTATAATGCTACTCTGAGCGTTCCCTCATGACTGCTATGAGTTGCTACACACCTCTGACATGATTTATTAATAGCAAAACCATTTGTCGGAAGCATTTAAGGCTTAAGTAAAGGAAAATGTAGCGTGAATTAATGAGTGCAGTTTGCCTTTTCCCCTAATAATATACCAAAGTTAAGCACCAAACACTGTTGTCATATGCTCTTTATAAATTATGATGGATTATAAATTATGATGTCATATGCTCTTCATCATTATCAACTCACCCCTACCTCACTGCAGTTTTTCAACCACCATATAATATGGTTAAAGAGATGAAGATGAGATGACTTTCAGTGTGGGCCGAGGAATAAACAACAAAAAAGGATTTATAGATACGGGGATTTCAGAATTGTGACTCACAGCACAGAAATTAGCTGTCAGTCTTCTGTGGTTACATTTTGTCAGCAAGGATAGACTTTTGAAAATATATTACACTTTGTACAGTATACTCCATCAAGACTTGACACTTAAAATGTCAACATTGTTTCAGGAAACTATAACCCCAAAAACAAAACTAGACTGTCCTAAATATTGATCTTGACATACCATTCTTGACCTTAACATTAAATTAGATAGTTCTGTAAAGCGGGGAAGCTTCCTCATGCCTTTGGCCTTCTATATATGATGTGTGTGTGTACGTAATCGAAACACAGTGTTTGTAACTTTGTATCTGTGGCGAACGTGGGTTTAAGTTTTGGTGGTTTGGTTTCAGAAGACCAACAGGAAGGCCGCGTTCAGATGCCGTTCCTGCGATGACTGACTCCCTCATGTGGCTGTCTGTGTGAAGCCTTCAGTTCAAGAAGGGATATGGATGTATGTTGCAGTGAATAGATTTTTATTTTGATATAGCTTACAGGCAGGACAACGGTAGTTCACAAATAAATTATTTAAAAAAACAAGTTCATTTCAAATTGTCACCTTGACTACTGTTCTTCATGATTTATTAATTAAATTAACAAATTACTACACTATTTACAGCACTTTACTTTAAAAAAGAAATTAAATAAAATTCAAATAAAATACACGAATAACCATTTGCTATTCATCAATACATCTCAAAATATTATATTAAAATATACAATTACTGTCATGTAATGTAAAAATAAAACTTTTTAACGTTTTAACACATACATAGAAGAACATATTCCCTTTGAAACCCATAATGGGCTTGAGAACTATCCATATATACTTTTTTATTTTATTTACTTATATATAAATACAGACTTTTTTCATTCTTAAAAGTGAACTGTTCCTTGAAACCCTGAATCATGGTTTGCTCTTTAAGTCCTCTTAGATGAATCTGAGACTTATAATTTGTTATACAGCAAGATTTCCCAATAAGTATGGCATGCTTCATTTGATAGGCGCAGGGATTCAGGTTTTATGTTCAGGCTGATGCTGTCTCCTTTTGCCAGATCAACCAGCCGGATCATTGTCAGTGTTCCTGGTTCAAAGCGCATAACCTCACTTAGCTTTCTGTCTTGTCTATTAGTACGTTTGTTTTTGACCAAAACAACTGTCGCAGGGTTCTTCGTTTGACGATTGCCGCCGTTGAAGATAACCTGGGCGTGGATATGATAAAGACCGTCGGTTTTAATTTCGACAGTGCCGTTGTTTAAGGAGAGGGAGCTGCTCTCTTTTGAATCATGTATCCAGGTTTTTTCATTATCTGAGGAAGAGAATGTATATATTAGTGTGCTATCTGAAAACCTTTCCCAATTATTAACACTTTATTTTGTGCTTGTAGGAGGAGCAAAATGTTTGTTATGATTCAAACTCCATGAAAGGTTGATGTAATAAAACAGGAAGTTGGAGCAGGACATTTCAAAACACATTGGCTGAATTTGAAATAACATATACACTTCTCTTATATCAAAAAGTATGCTATTCAAAATTCAGTTCAATTATAAGCATGAACCACGGTTTTCCAATTTTTATTTCCTTAAGGTTTTTTAAAAACAAACAAACAAACAAGGGTTTGCTTTTATTCTGTCCTGTGTAAAATGTTGATAATAAAATTAGTAATCAGTACAAGAGAATCAATCTGTCTGTCTGCACACACACACATAATTACACACAATAGGCCTAAATATGACATTTATTATAATTGTTTATCTGCTGATAGTTAAAAAAAAAAAAAAAAGCCTATGTTGAAATGTATATATCTTTCAGTAATGTCTATTATTAAAAAATGTATTTCACACACAGAGTCGCAGTATTAGTGAGTGATACTGGCCTCCATTCATAAAAAGATGGCATTACAACAAATATTTAAAATATACTGTCTTAACGTTGTTATATATATATATATATATATATATATATATAATATATATATATATATAAATATATATATATATATATATATATATTTTTTTTTTGTAAAAGTTCATGTAAACCTGCTATTCAAATTTTTTAAATACAATTTTTGCTATGGAGCTCATTAATTTTAAATTCTAACTCAAATACATCGAAGGTTATTTTTTATTTATTTTTTATTTTCTTGTGTAAATGTTCCACTTGCGGGGGGTCGTAGCTGTTCATCCCACATATATATGAAAACACGCTTAACACAGGACGCGAAGTGAGGTCAGGGAAGTAGAGCCTTTTAAAGGAACATTTCCGCCTTCCTCGTATATAGAGCCGTGCACATTTAGACTAGTTATATTTCCAGTGATTCACAACGCCTCTGCGATAAACATTCAGCATCACCTCAGAAGTGTCATTGTGGTGACTGAATCTGGTTCATCTCGTAAGCGACAGTCACACGAATGAAATGCTTTTTTTTTTTTTTTTTAAAGGTACGACCTCCTACTTGAATGGTATGAAGGTGAACGGTCGGGTGACCTCAAGTAACCTATAGCAGAAAGCGAGGCCGAGTCTATTCACAGATATGATGTGCATTATTTAAACATGGAAACTTGACTTAAATCACTTTTAGGCCACAAACGAATCTTTAAAAGCAGAGAACCACATGTCCAACTTCCTCAATGCAGCAGAGAAACCAAAAGACATAATGACACAACCAAAAGTCCCGGTATCTCTTGTTTTCTAGATATAGAGAGAAGCGAGAGATATAGAAAAAGTGCAAAAGGGAAAGTTGAAAGGGGGAAACGGAAAAGGAAAAAAAAAATGATAGGTTTTTTCAGGAGGTCCACAGGAAGAAAGATATTCCCTCACCTCTGATGAGACGGATATAGTCGTTAAATGATGGACCGTACTGGGATCCTGAAAATGCAACTTAATTATTTTCACTTTACAGCTAAAACTATTTTTTTTTTAAAGAGATATAAACTTTCCCTAAATATATGAAAGATACAAATGAATTCTGTATGAACAATTACTACCACTAGACTATGGACAGAACTGATTTTCATCTATTGTTTACATATTTTTTTACATTGGCTATCAGTCCACAATAAAAAGTTCAACATTTCTCACCTATCAGTTGGTCAGGTTTGGTGTTGATTTGTTGATTCGCTGTAAAAGAGTTTTAGATTGTTACTTTCATGATGAAAGTATGTCATTTTATATCAAATTGTCATTTTTAAAAGTGGAGGAAAACAGAATAATAAGCAAACCTGTTAAATTGGTCTTGTCCTTTTCTGTGATTGACTTAGACTAAAGAAAAAAAGAAAAATGTTTATCTCAAAATGTCAACCCAATATCACAGGAAAACGTAACTATTTTACATGGTGGTGATTTAAAGTGTACCTTTTTTGTGGAAAAAAGTAAGCATAAAGTTTCACCCCTAAACCAAACCACCACCGGGACATTACACAAATGATTTGATAAGAATTTTGCCCTGAGACGTGTTGGAAAATTAGAAAAAAACAGGTACTATTGCATTAAAACTGAAATGTGCAAAACTGAAAATATTTTTTTTTGTTATACAATATTGCACTATAAAACTTTCAAAACATTCCTCTTTTTATTAGTGCAGCCCAGCCCCCAAATTTTGATAAGCCTATAGCATTGTGGGAACCAGATGGGAGATTGAAAACTATTAATAGGCTACACCAAAGTGATCAGAGACAGTGTGGTTGGATGCCATCACAGGTCACTCTACCTTGTTTTGCGGCCTTGTTCCAACATATACCGACAATATCAAAAGAGCTGAAGTCATCAGGCAGCACCAGCCAACCAGTAAGCGGAACCTAGGGTTATTCGAGCTGTTCATCTCTGTGACTATAGCAGAGACCGGAGAAAAGAAATTGCATCAATGAAACCAAAGATAAATTCACAGCAAATCATACAGCTTGCTGACCTAAAGGCATGGACTTGATCTATGTACAATTTTAGAAAAGCACTACATCGTGTGGTCAAAACTATTTAAACCCACAGAGATTGTATGTTAATATTTGCATACAAACCTCTTTATGTTTTTACTCACAGCCCTCAGACCATCTACTTTCTCTCCATATACCAGTTCTAGTTTTGCATGTATGTGTGTGGCTAAAAGGGCAGTGTTTTTTGACTCTAAGGTGAATTCCCATGTTGCCCATGCAGAAAGAGACCCAGTCCTCACACCCAGGTGGATAGAACGTAATAACCCACTGAGTGTTCAGTATTTTAAAGTTGGGCATTTTTAGGGTACATATAATGTGACATTTTGATTTGAGGACAGAATGGATTAGCTCTTGCAAAGAAAGTCACTGTGTGCTTGCTGTCAATAAAAATGCATACGTGAGTTTCCAAAGAGTTTCCACATTTTTGTTCCCCTCAGCTTTCTGAGAGCCAATCAGTGATACAAAATCAACCTTCACTTTCCAAACAGACCAATTAAATAACCAGTCTAGTTTTAAAAAAAGTGTCATACTGTATAATAAATCTATTTTTAAACAAGAGACTCCTTGAAGCCTATAGATGGCCAGATGGCCAATTTGTAACCACATATTTTGGAATGGGAGGAACAAAAGAACAATTTTAAGAATTGATTCTTGGAAATTGTATATTGATTAACTTCTAATCTGAATGTTATGGTTTACGCATCCCCTTATGGAGGTTATGGCTCTAAGTGTGCTGTTTGTTAAACTATATGAATATACACTATGTACATTTGTCACTGACCTATGGCTAAATTCAAAACCCAATGGAAATGAATTGTTCAATTAAAAACTGCTGTAAGGAATATACAGAAGGACAATCAAATGGCAATATTCGCTAAGCATGATTGCTAATCAATGGCATCAAATTTGAGTATGATATTATGAGAGAGATTGCTTCACTCACCTTAGTGTGTGCTGTAGTGTGAAATGTGGCTGTGAGATTGAGATTGAATGAGCATCTAGACATGGTCTCTCCCACAGGGTTTCCCCTTTTCATGCTCTCATTTTCTTGCCCTGGACCTCTCTCTCTCTCTCTCTCTCTCTCTCTCTCTCTCTCTCTCTCTCTCTCTCTCTCTCTCTCTCTCTCTCTCTCTCTCTCTCTCTCTCTCTCTCTCTGTGTTTTCTCCTCTGTCTTCCTCTGTTTCTTTCGATTGCAACTGTGGTTGGAAACATAAGTGAAGGTGGATGGTCAGACCATCACGACTTGACAGAGATAAAGTATGAAGTTGCTAAAATGATTGAACATACTTCGGCTTCGTTGAAGTATCAAATGCCCTTTTTTAATTTCTGCTTATTTTGTCATTACAGGCGCAGAGATTTCAGCGGCAACACAGCTGAGGATAATTGAAGATAAAGGGTCATTGACATGTGGCTTCTGTTTAGGCAAATACATGCCAGCTCTAAAATAAGAACATACAGCACTTTCTCTTTAGCTCTACCAGACTTCTGAAAAAAAGGGAAACGGTGGTTTGCCTAAGGTAATATTATGGGTTTTGATGTGTATGCAAGAGTTTGATATAAAGTGTTTGTTTTAACCCAGATCCCCTGCATTTCTTTTTTTTTTTTCCCTTGGAAGGGACATCCCCCATTCAGGTGCTTGTACTTTCCTATGAAGGCATGCATACCAAATACTCCTACACAAAGCCCACACAAAGACAAACACACTTCTACTGTCACTGTCTCTCTATTTTAAATAGTAATGAGAAAAATCCTGGTGTTACATCAAAACAAACAAAACACATTCCTAGAATATATGAACAGGATAGATAGGATAGATGGCTAGCCTAGAAATCTAGACGCACCCTGGCGGCAGCAAATTTAATCTGCCTGCAAGTGTCGTCTAGCACATCGTGTATAGAGTCGGTGGGCGGGGCCATAATGACGACAGCCAAGTTGCGTTTGCATGCTTCTAGTAAACACAGAAACTGGTGAACGGCGGTCTTTTGAATCAGCTTTGACTGCGACTCTGGAAGACTTGGAGTTGAGCTTTTCTCTGAGAAAAGAACAAAGAACGGCACTGAAGTCATTCTTAAAAAGGGAAGATGTGTTCGGGGTTTTGCTGACCGGATACGGTGAATGTTTAATCTATCATCTAGCTCCACTTCACCTTGGTTGCTCTGGTTGGTGTAGCGCTATCCTATCGCGTGCAGAGGGAGTTTGAAAGAAAACAGTTTGGTGGTTGTCAAACATCTTTGTGTGGGTCTGGCTTGTCAGGCTAATAGATGGCCTCATCAAGGAACACTGTATTTATTTTAATCTCAAGCTTTAAATGCTCAAGCTAAAGTCGGGACAGTGACTGGCTGTCAAAAAAAAGTGATTCCAACGATTATTGATATTGCCATTAGGGACGCTCACATCCATCTCAGCCACTCCCTCTGTTCACTGATTGGACCGGTTAAAAATTGATCTGAGAAAACCAGAGAATATACCACAATCTCAGACAACACACTGAAGGAAAATGAAAATTGAGCTGAAGTAATAATAATAATAATTCGTTACATTTATATAGCGCTTTTCTAGGCACTCAAAGCGCTTTACATAGAAGGGGGAATCTCCTCAACCACCACCAATATGCTAGCCTAGAAATCTAGACGCACCCTAGCGGCAGCAAATTTAATTTGCCCGCAAGTGTGGTCTAGCAGCTCTCAATTCCTATCTGAGCTGTATTCCTCAGAATCTGGACGGCCCAATTACATCGTGTATAGAGTCGGCGGGCGGGGCCATAATGACGACGGCCGAGTTGCGTTTGCGTGCTTCTAGTAACACAGAAATTGGCGAACGGCGGCGGTCTTTCGAATCAGCTCTGCCCGCGCCTCCGGAAGATTTGGAGTTAAGCTTTCCTCTGAGAAAAGAACAAAGAGCGGCACTGAAGTCATTCTTAAAAAGGGAAGATGTGTTCGGAGTTTAGCCGACCGGATACGGCGAATGTTTAATCAGTCAGCGAGCTCCCCTTCACCGTCGTTGCTCTGGTTGGTGGTAGCGCTATCCTATCGCGTGCAGAGGGAGTTTGAAAGACAGCCGTTTATCCCCTCGGATTGAGCCCTGTCTATGGTGAGTTTCCAGACCAAACATCTTGATGTGGGTCTGGCTTGTCAGGCTACCAATATGCAACACCCACCTGGATGATGCAACGGCAGCCATATTGCGCCAGACCGCCCACCACACACCAACTTATGGTGGAGAGGAGACGTGATGAAGAGTGATGAAGCCAATCAGGAGAGGGGGAAGATTCGGAGGCCATGATGGACAGGGGCCAATGGGCAGTTACACCCAGTTGGGGGTTACAAGCCTACACTTTATCAAAGGTCTTCCTGGCATTTTTAATGACCACAGAGAGTCGGGACCTCGTTTTAAGGTCTCATCCGAAAGATGGTGCTCTTTGACAGTATAGTGTCCCCATCACTATATTGTTAGGACCAACACTGACCACAGGGTGAGCACCCCCTTCTGGCATCACTAACACCTCTACCAGAAGCTACCTGGTTTTCCCAGTTGGTCTTCCATACAGTACTGACCAGGCTCAGCCCTGCTTAGCTTCAGTGGGAAACCAGTCTTGGGATACAGGGTGATATGGCTGCTGGTACAAGTATGTAGGAGGACAGAGCCAGGCTAGTTCACAATGAGGATAATAATGTAAGGCTAACTATAATAATCACTCCAATTCTACGAGAATAAAGAAAGTACCACAGTTACAACTATAACATCACAAAGGAGCAATATTATTGAAAGCAATATATACCGTTGAGAATAGTTTGAACAGCTGATAATTGATAATCAGAAAGTTATTGTTCGTTGGTGTGAACCATAGACTGTAAAAAAAAAAAAGTATGTTCTGTTCTGTTTTTTGATTCAGTTTTCATTGCTCTGTTTCTTTTTGCAGTAAAAGATTTATATTGAGTATCTCCTTAATTAGGCAGTTCATTACAGCAACCAACCGTGACAGGTATAGTTAGCCTCCTTGTTGTGAACAAACCTTTAACCCTTAATAGTGTGTGATGCTTGGGGTACTAATATTTTTAATGTTTAACCTGTCATAGGTTTTAAAAACAGAAAGCGAACATTTTAAGTATATGTTATTAACTGTGCCACTTAGGCTATAGGTATCAAAGCTATGCTAATACTTGTTAAAAAAAAGAGGTAAATTCTAATTTTGTCAAAACTTTTCTGAAATGACTTGGTTGGCCTACTTAAAAATGAATTAGCATATTCATGGACAATGCAACTCCAATGTATTTAAAAGAATACAAGGTATTCTTATGTTGTAGATTATATGTTACTTTTACCAATAGGCTACTCAAAGTGTAACAATACCAAGTATACATACGTGGACTATACTTTTAGCACAGATATGAAAGAGAAATGTTTGAAAGTGTTACCAGGATTGTTTTTCTAATTAATGAAGCTGGGGACTCATATCTTAATGAGGGAAACTTAAGCAGATGTTTGCTGGTGATAAGATCAGATGCTGAGATAAAAATAGAAGGTCAATAACCAATTGTAGGTGGAGATTCTTCAGTGGGAAACTCTCATACTTGCTTTTGGTACTTTTTCAGGTCATTCCTTTTAGTGTGCTAGAGTCTCTCTGTTTTCATTTGTAGGGGAGGGGGAAAAGGAAGACATTTAGATGTGCATGTTTACAACAGGTGAAGGAGTCGAAAGAGAGAGAGAGAGAGAGAGAGAGAGAGAGAGACACAGAAAGGTGGAAAGATTGAGATCAGTTTTTGGGAGCACCTGTGGCATATTCTATTCAGTATTCCATTTGAAAAACTGGTTAAGTGACATTCTTTATGAGGTTAGCCACAAATGATTATGAAATGCCCTGTGTTTTCCCCACCGTTGTATTTTGCAGCTGGTATACAAACAGATCATTTATAGAGCTTATAACTAAGATAAAACTGTGCACATGAAAGTAAAACTGTTCAGTGGACTGCTGCTGCCTCCTTTAACCAATTAGACCACAAGATGCTTGATTAACTGGCAACGACCCATCATTTCTCTATCTGTCATTGTGTTAAACCTGCCAATATCGTACCAGGTGGATAAGCCAGTCTGTGTTCCTGTTGTGGTTCTCGCAAAAGTGTAACAGAAACAGTAGAAATGAATGTATGGTTTTTCAGACTGAGTTGCCGGGCAAAATCAAATCGCCTGCAGATCAGGCTGGGTTTACCTAGTCTATCAATGACCACAACAAACTCAGAAAAATGCACCTCATTTCTAGCCAACATGTGATGATGTGTTCTTAAACCAGCTCAAAATATCAAACATGCTTACTCTAATGAGAGCTATAGTTGGGTTGAGGTACAAAAGAATGTCTAAAGGGGACCATCAAAATAAAGTATTAGCACAACATGTTCTACAACAAGCGTATATGTATTGCTGTAGTATATATATATATATATATATATATATATATATATATATATATATATATATATATATATATATATATATATATATATATATATATATATATACATACATACACACACACACACACACACACACACACACACATATGTAGTGGAGATCAAAATTAGACAGCAATTAGAAACATTCGATTTCTTTCAGAAATATTGTTGATGTTCATTGCTTGAAGTTTGAAGGAAGATTAGCTGTAGATATACCATTGTTCTGGTAGCATGTTTTACAAAATACCAAGGTACTTCAACAAGAACCTTTTTTTTTTTTGTCAAAACACAGTGATCAAAATTAGACAACAATAACCAATGTAGTACAAAAAAATGTGATGCTTACAGCAGTCAAAAATTAGTAGGAAGTATAGAGGCCCTTGCTTTGAATGAGCTCAGTACATCTGCGGCCACAGGACATCACTAGATACTCACACTGCTCCGGTGTGATCGGGCCACTCTTCTTCCAGTCTCTTCTACAGTTCGGTAACTGTAGTGGGTTTCTTAGTCATAGCTTTGTAGCCAATGATTTTACATAGATTTTCAATGGGGGTTAGATCAGACTCTGGGCTGGCCATTTCATTATTTCAATGTTCTCACTTTCAAGGAACTGCTTTACCTGTTTTGTGAAGGAACCACATTTTGCCGAAGGAGGTTCTGATAAACAGAGTCTAAGGTTCTGCAATGTAGCTGTATAATAGTCCCAACTCCTGCTACAGAAACATCAAAACCATGCCCCTTCCTTCTCCATCTTTCACTGACTTCTTTGAGCACTTTGGGTTCAATCTTTCCACAGTTTGATGCCGAACATAATGCTTCTCATCAGACACAAATAAATTAAACTTGCATTCATCACTAAAATGGACTTTGGATCAGGTCTCCTCTGTTCAAACAACATGCTCCTCAGCAAAGGTTAGTCTAGCCTTTTGATTCTTTCTGCTGATGAGAGGTTTGGTCACTGAAGAGCGAGCATTTAGTCTGAATTCTCTTAAATGACAAGACACTGTATGACGAGACAGATCCTTATTGTGTTCAGCTCTGAACTGGCGAGTGATTCCAGCTGCAGTGTTGAACCGATTCCACATTGAAAGTCTCCACATTGTCCTGTCCCTCCTCTTGTGCATTGGTCTTGCATACCTTTTTGGGTTCTTGAATGAATTAGTGTCTTTGTAAAGCTTCAATATTCTACAAATTACAGATTTTGAATGAGCAGCTTCTTTTGCAAGCTGAAAGGTTCATCCCTTTGGCCTTCATCTGGACACCCTGGTGTCGTAGGGTTTCAGTCACCTTAGAGTGGCTTGCCATCTTGCAAAGTCCGTGAAAATTAGAAAGTTTGCTTCAAGTTAAATAGGGTTTGCCAGATTATTACGGAAATTATCACCACGTGCCAGATTAACACCCAGAGCTTGAAGGTATCTGAAAGTGGTCTCTAATTTTGACCAGCGTTATTTTTCAATTGTCTTATTTAAGTTGTATATACTGTACTTCAGAATATATTTAACTTGTGAAATATGCTTAAAAAACTGCCCTTCTGCTCCTGTTAGGATAAATTCTAAAAGGACTTGAAATTTAGGAAATTGTATGTTGTTCTCTAATTTTGATCTCCACTGTATATAATATATAGTCAAGTCAATCTTATAATAAGATCAGTCATGCAAAAAGCAGAAGTCTTACCGGTGAATCCTCAGTTGTCACACTCTAGTATGACTGATGTAGATCTGGGCTGCATTTCTCAGAAGCATTAAGACTAAGTAGATCAGAGAACTATGGCCACCAATGGGCTCTAAAATTAGCTCAGATGCTTTTGAGAAACGCAGCTCTGGACAGTGGCAGTTTCTGCAGCTGCTGCTGACCTGTGGGAGTGAGAATTTGCTTCATAACTGTTACGTCAGTTTTTTGTACAAACAAAAAAAGGCTGCAATGTTTTACAGTACCTCTGTATCTTAAAACCACAGTTTTCAGTGAACAGTAAACAGAGATTGATTCACTTGTATTGAATAATATTTGATTGAAATAAAATTTAAAAATGAGCATGTCAACACAATCTGTTTGTAACTTACATTTCTCCAGCAATGCATCTGGTAGGGAATCCTTACAATTTGCAATGGAGATTTGGAACAGAGAATTAAACAATTGCTATATTTCGTATTTAGGTGAGGTTGAACAAACACTGGACTAGTGGTGGGCTATATACCGGTTGACATGATAAAAACACACTTATCTGTCAAAATGCTTATCTTCACGAGCATCCTCTTAAACAGTGGGTAATGTCTTTAGTGATGTAAACAGTTAAGAAAGAAAATGTCTTGGGTTACTTGATGGTAATTCTGTTCCTTAAAAAAGCGTATAACAATATACAGCTCTTGATTCAGCATTATGGGAACACTTTTTACTGTGACCTGCTGTGATTGTGTGCAACAGGTCAGTGAAATTGACCCAGAACTTTTATAGCCTCAGGCAGTGATGTCATCGGAATCCACAGTCATCAGAGGCTATAATTAGACGTACCACAGTTGCATCGACAGATATATTTCGAATGAAGAGCAGTCCTGGGATATTTTCAGTGCGTCAATGAAGCTCAGCATCTCGTTCCCGCTTTTTCAGGGAACAAGGTTACAGTCAAGTATTAAGACCTTCCCTTTCAAACGCTACACAAAAGCACTGAAGTGGCGTGAACATCCAGACTATAAAATCTTATGAATGTGTGTGGAAAGGACCAGCCTGCCACGTCACAAACATGCTGCAGGTGGGCCCCCTAAAGAAGCGACCTCTTAGTAGAATGTGTCCTGGTGCCCATTGGCTAAGCTTGATTGTACGGGCGCCTCAAGGACAATAGCATCCCTCATCCAATGTGAAAATGTCTGTTTTGTGCCGACCGCCCGCCTGTTGCGCCCTCCATTACAAACAAGTAGTTGCTCTGACTTGCGCCACTTGCTAGTACGGTGGACATAGGTCTGAAGAACACACAGTATGGCGTTTCTCCTGATCCAGCATTGTGAACAGCGAAGGGCAGAACTTAAGTCCTCAAGAGTGACTGGAAGTTGTCTACACTGGATGCGACAAAGTGACCATTGCAAAGCATTTGTCCTTCATATCAGTAACATCATAAATAGAACGAGGCATAGGTTATGGGTTAATTTAATGGGTTATATTGTCTTTTGTCACGTCAGATCGCACCGCTCGCATCCGGTGTAGACAACAAAAAGTGTTAAAGTGACAGCAGTTATTATAGGTAAAGGTAGCCTTTTGATACAAGCAAAATTGCTGCAAAGTAACAGCAGCCGCCTTTTACAGTTCCTCCTGAACCAAAACAACAAGCTTATGCTGAGTTCACTCCAAGTCGTAAGGAAGTCGTAGTGAAAAATGAAGAGTCAGGTTCAAGTCTCACAAGGAGTTTGTAGGCTGCGCTCCCTTTCTACCCGTCCGTCCTATCACACATACAATTGTCCCAACAGTTATACTGTTTTCAAGGTCTATCCATGTCATTACTGCAAGGTGGATGATTCTGATTGGCTTAGAGAAAATTAACAATCATGGAAAATGTTCACACATTGTCAGTTAATCAGGTTCATGTGTGCCTTTCACCCCGGAATTAGGCACGTAGTGACTTTTCAGGTCTGTAGCAGGTGCAGCTTGCCTAGAACAACAAGTTTACCTATCTCTTAGGATGCCGTTAATCCACCACATAATCGACCTTCCAACGAATACTGCGCACATGCACAGATACAGTCTTTCCAAGGTTGGAGTTGATCGAGCTCCATCTCTTTCCCAAAGCACACTGTTAACATGCTTTCTCTTATCGAGATGTACAGAGAGTAGTACAAGCAATATTCATCTTGAGTCTTTAATGTTTCAGTAAAAATAAATATGAAAGGGATAAAAAATAAACTAAATGAAAGACAAATTAATATTTCATAACCGGGCTAAGTGAGCAAACACTTTTCCTGCACTCCTGGCATGTTAGGAGTGTGTGATACCTCCAAAATCCAAACGCATGACATAATGTTGCTATCAAGTGTTTTGCGACACATCACATCCTTAAGCCATACCCTCAGTCACTCCTCAGAGATCAACTACACACTTTAGAAAACAAGGAACAATCAGTGGTTCTCTTTAGAAAGCAAAATCATAACTGGAAAGAATCATTAAAAGCATTATAATAATATAGGAGGATAGATATTGATTAAGGCTTTAATTATGAATTTAATTAGGATATATACAGATATAATGAAGCCCATTGAAAATGAAGTATCCCCTTTCACTTTTTTCTAGTGCTTCAAGTATTTCCAGGTATGTTAATTTGTGTATTTTTTTATAGTGCATGAAGATTTTCAGGTAGGTCTATTTAATTAGCTTCTTTTTTCTGTTAAAGTTTTTTGTCCTATTGATTGTAATTAGTTTGGCAATTGTATCATGGGAATTATAGTAAAATGTAAACAATCCAGCTAAATTTACAGTTTTGCACATTTTTAGTGTATGTAAGATTGTTGCCGAAACTGGTACTGCAATCACTTTCAAATGACTGTAGAGCGGTGTATCCCCTCTCCCCCTCCCCCCCTGACTCGAGGTTGCCAGATAGGCTGCAGGATCCAGCAGAAACGTCTGTAGCTGCAGCTGTAGTAACTAGAGCAGATCTGGCAACCCGGATGCCGAAACACAACATTGTGATGGGTCGATAGGTGGAGGGTGGAGCTTCAGGCCAAAACACAACATGTCAACATCAATATCAGTTGAGGGCTGCAACAACAACTTTTAAATGACAATATCCTGGCCGGACTACCGTTGTCAGTGATATAAGTATTTGAAATTAACATTATTTCTTAATGTCTAGTGACATATCAGGGCCATTTTTTAATTATTTGAAATACATTTCTATATACAGTTCCTTTAAATATACAATTCAAACAATCACATGCTGCAGTGTTTTCTTGTGTTTTAAGAGATGAATAACGATAAGCTCTAAACACAAGTCCTTAAATACAAGTGAGTGAGTGAGTGAGTAAGGATGTTTATTATAATTATTTATTCTCTTGAAGTATTAGAGGCATGCTATAGACTATGGAATTATAATACAGTAACACATTTTCAACTTTACTTACATTGAAAATGATCATACGCGATCAGATGCATTATCATGTTTTTTTTTCTTTTTTTCTTTTCATGACACAGCCTACACTGAAATATAGCTTGTACGGGTCTTCTCTTGACACCTCTGCACTGTTCCACAGGGGCACTTCCTCTTCTCTCACTCCCAAAATGGCTCAACATCGTTAATTTTTTTTTTCCATTTTCCGTTGCCCCCACACTGTACTTATTAATATGCTGCATCACTGTTTTTCTCTTTGCATAGCAAACAGTCAGTGTTGTTTATTTTTAGTGTCAAGTTAACCTGAGTTTTAATTTCTATCAACCTGTAATCTAAACTATTAGGACTCAGGAGTGTTGTTTTTCCCCCTTTTTTTCCCCCTCATTAAATAATCATTAAAGACTTAAACATATTTGAATGATATTCAAATATTTGTTGCATTTGTTCTATCGCTAAGGTTCTTAGTGTTGACATTAGAGTGCTGACTATCCATATGACCACACTTTTTCTTCAAACACAGTTTTGTAGTCTACAGATTTAAGAAAAGATGACTGAAAGTCTTTTTCCGCATAAATGGAAATTGTGGTCTTTGACTGTTCCACATGATATGAGACCACTGCTGAAGGGGAGGAAATGCACATCATTGAATGGCACAAACATACTTTCTCTCTCTCTCTCTCTCTCTCTCTCTCTCTCTCTCTCTCTCTCTCTCTCTCTCTCTCTCTCTCTCTCTCTCTCTCGCTCTCTCTCTCCCTCTCGCTCTCTCTGCCAAAACAGGCCTACATGTGCCTGGAGAGGCCTTGTTCATGCTATGTGTTTGTTTAACCAATGATCGTATAAAAATATTTTTCCACTGATCTTTATCATTATTGCTTCTAAAATTAAATAAATGAATGCCTAATATGACATGTTGGCAATATCATGTACAATGTTTCCTTTAGGATAGAAGTTGATGTGGACGCCGTGACGTCATCGTATACTTCCTCGAGCTTGTCGGGCGACACCGGTTAGCATGATAGCGCGAGGCTGTTAGCTTCGCTACATCAATAATGTTTTAACTAGTTAAGTTAGGTTTTATACCAGCAAGCACAAAATACAACCACACTCTTAGTAAACCCATAAAGCTTAACGTATATGCAAAACAACGAATTTCAACCAGGAATAACCGCGTCTCGAGGTAGGAATAACATTGGCGAGCTAATATGTTTGCGCAGCTCGAGCGCACTTTATTTTGTTTGATTATCACCAATTGCCGTGTAGTTTATTACTGACAGGCAGTCGAAAATGGTGAATGGAGCTATGCATTTTTAATAAATGGGCATATGATATGCTATGCGAAACGTTGGCTGAACACTTGTATGCTGGTTAGCAGCAAACGACTTTTAGCAGGTTGTTTGTAGCAGGTGTTTTGGAATTTAAACATAAATAATGTTTTCAGTTTATAGTTGTGTTGCTTTTCACGGACTTTAAAACATATGCTTCCAGAATATGCTTCTAATTAAAGAAAGACATTTCTGGAAAGGTGGGGTATCAGTTGTGGCCTTTGTGAAACATAACATGGTTTTCCTTGTGACAGTGATACCGTGTAGTTCATTTTAGGATTTTATGTATTCAGTGGAAGTAACGTTATATATATATATATTTAAAAAAAAGACAAAAAATCTCTCTGCATGTTGATTATTGTTTTTTTTTTTTTTGCATAAAACAGACAGAATGGAAGAACAAGCAAGCAATGTCATAGAAGTGACTGTGAAAACCCTGGACTCCCTGAGCAGGAGTTATACAGTTCAGGCACAGGTGAGCTGGACTTTTTTTATTATGCACATTGTCACAAGTGTCCTTTATGCTGATGACTTACGATAACTCATTCCACCACAAAAGGTGAAAAACGAGTTTGTGTGACCGCGGAATACGACAGTAGTCTATTGCCAATTATCTTTTAAAAGGACAACTTCTCTCTTTTCACTACATAGATGACCGTGAAGGAGTTCAAGGAACACATATCACCCTCTGTTGGAATTCCTGTTGACAAACAAAGACTTATTTACCAGGGCAGAGTACTTCAAGATGAGAAAACCCTAACCGAGTACAGTGAGTTGAATTGCATAAAAGCAGCAAAATGTACAAAGGAACTCCATTATTGCTATAGTGTTACTTCTAATACTTTAATTCCATTGAAGGTAATTCAGTTGAATTACATAGCAAATCACTTTTCCCCCCATCCAACTCAGCATGTGCTTTTGAATAAAATCCCATTTGCAGTCTTGTGACATTTTCTGTACTATTCCCGTTCATCCATCTCTGTCTAGACGTGGACGGAAAAGTCATTCACCTCGTAGAGCGGGCCCCACCACAGACCACCCAACAGGGCCCCGGCTCAGGTGGCGTACCAGGCTCCTCTGGGGTGACACAGGGAGGAAATCAGAACCCAAATTCAACCAGTAGCTCCCAAGGCACCCCTCTTGGGCCTACACATGACCGTAACGCTAACAGCTACGTTATGCTGGGTACCTTTAATGTTCCGGTTAACATTATGGACCCACAACAGATTCAGGTAGTTTTTTTTCTTCTATGTTCAGATTAGGGATGCTCATTTTGGTAAATTTTCCCGACCGACAACCGATGCTCATTAATCGTTAACTGATAAGATTATAATATTGAATTGGCATTTCATAAAAATACAATTGACGAGTGTCTGTGAACCGTCAAAAATACTTTTTTCACGTGTTTATTTTACTGTGCAAACAGCAGAACATAAAGAAAAGCTCAACAACAGAACTAGAGCCCTGCATTTATGCCCGAGCCCGACAGGACCCGACTTGTTTACACCCCTAGGGCTGGGCTTCGGGCCAATTTTCACGTCATACCTAGAACGCGGGCCGGGCTTCGGGCCTTTTTTAGGCTTCTCCATCGTTTTATATTTATTTAATTAATTAAAAGAAACAATGAGATGTGCTGCGCTAATGGAAACAACACGAGATCATAAGAGCTTACGCGACTGTCAAGACATGGCTTGCACAGGGTTAAATACTCCGCAAGCAGCAGCGCGCATTTCTTTTTCAGACAAAACTGGACAAGTTTAAATGTATCTGGTTGTTTAAACCACGTGTAAATTATACTCCTGGCAAATGGTTAAAAAATAGACTTGTGTGAGAGCGTGTTATAGGCTATATGTTATAGTCATAGTTATATATGTTATAGTTTTTTACACACTCTACAAATAAGTAAAGCAAGCCGACGCAAATGTCGTTAAATTAAACTTAAAATTAAAAGTCTTATGGGTCCTGCACACTGTGCGATTTTTCTAAATCCTTTGCGAATGTCCCTTGTCAGACTGTACGAACATGATCCCCGTGTCACACTGTAAGATCTCAGTTGTCATTAATGTCAGACTGCACGATAGTGAAGGCGGGCTAAAAACGGATGCGCGCAAGAAATCTCACCCGGAGCTTTATATCATCAATGAATGACGCGTTCAGTGACAGTGAGCTGCATTACACGCGGGACTGAATACTGGCTACAAATACATTTCTAGCTCTCGTTTTGGTCATAGTTTGTCTTGAAAAACCGAGATATTTGACTGTCGTCGTATGAGAAGTCACACTGCAGGATTCTGTGCCAAATCTTCTGACACTGCCAGAATTTCGTCTGAGGTAAAATTTGATCGCAGCGCTCATTAATCGGCTGCCGGTGAACATGTCAAACTAACGACCAAAGACGTCAGATTTTAGCCTAGGATCTGAGGAATCTTTTAGGATTTCCTAAATTTGTCTCAGACGGCCAAATCGTGGCCAAAATCGCACAGTGTGCACCCGGCTTTAGATGCTTGAAAACACAATAATCTTCAGATTTCAATAAAAATTAAAAAATGATTTTACCAGTGCTTAAGTTGCTCTTTATTGCGGTCTTTGAATTTGAAATGAGCTGCTGAATAAAATGCGTCTTTAATCTTTTGCTTTCGTTGCTGTGAACTCAGCCTAAATATAGGCTGCATGTTCTTTTATTTTTTTATTTGTTAAGATTGTTTAGCTTGTTTCGTTTGTGAGCGCCGTTGCGAGCAGAATCATCCTGCCTTAGATTGTCAAAAATGCCTTTTTACAGTGGAGGTAATATTATGGTAGGCTAAATTAACTAACATTGTGATGCTTGAAGTGTTATATCTATGGATTTTATTATAGGCAAAACAAGTCAAGAGTTGATTTAAGAGGCTAAATTGATTAAACATTCTGTTAACTCACTGTCAGCCGCTGGTTGCTTGGTCGTCATTAAAAAAAATTACCTTTAATTTAACAAAATATGCTTTGTATATTTTTGTAAATTAACTTAACAAAGAAACTATTTTAATAGCTGCAACAATGTAATAATAATAAATAAATAAAAAACACGGGCTCAAATCGGACTCGGGCCGAGATTTTTGATAAGTTGTCAGACACGGGCCGGGCTAGGGCCTAGATTTGTGGCCCGTGCAGGGCTCTAAGATCATATGTGACAGTGTTTACTTTAGTAAACGTGACCAAAACCACACATTAAACATCAATGCTTCAGATGGCACTGCCTGGTGTCCGGGGAATACAAAGATAGCGCCTCTAGAGCGGTCAGCCTCGGGAAACGCCTTTCATTAGGTTTCCTCCACCAGTCAGGAGCTTGTACTACTGCTGTATTGTAATACCGCGTAGCTTATTTTGCACGTAACTTTGTCACACTTTCTGTCGAAATAGTCCCACACAGTAGGCTTCTTCTTTCCCATTTTTTCATTTTGCAAAATATGTTTGCGTCGGCACATGTGGTTGCATATTTTGATGCACCCCGTGAGTTAACAAAATCCATTTTTTTTTAACCATGCAATAAACAAACAAACAAACAAACAAACCTTGATTGTGTTAATCGGTCAAAATTCTTACTATTGGTTAACGGGTAAATGGTCAATATGAGCATCCCTAGTTCAGATGGCTTAATATGACTGTATTGCTATTACTTTTTGATTAATGTATTCTCTTTTCTCAGATGTCCATTCAGCAAATGATGTCAGGTCTGGGAGACAATGCAAGGAATCCACGAGTCAGTACCAGTACCGGGGTGAGTACCATTGTGAACAAAAATAAATTGCCAGTAATACATTTATTTAGCAAGAGTGCATTAAATTGAGAGTAAAACATAAGTATATGCATTCTTTTCAGTATGGATGTAACGATTCACTCAAATCACAATGCAGTTTGATTCACAATACTGTTTTCGCTATGATTTTATCAAGATTTTTTTTTATTTTTTTTTTCAAAATTAGGTTTAAGACATTCATAAATAAGTGTCCTTTTATTTCTCAGACAAAATACTTGAATTTTCTTTGCAAAATTTTAAATATATATTTTAGGCCAAATAATAACAATGATGATAAATTCCAAAAAAGTTCCTCCAAGGAGACCTTCCAATGGTGTTTTTTTGGGAGGAGGTTGTTTCAGCGCAGAGTCTGTCTGTCTATTTAGTCAAGAGGCTGGATACAGGAACCTTCTTCACCCTAATTCTGCACAGAGGAAAAGCAGAAAAAAAGACCTGTAAAATTTAAATACAACAGTGACAGGGGTGTCACATTGTTATAAAGGAAAGATTTGAATATAATTTTTTATAATTTGCTTCATTGCACTTTCAAGAGTTAACAGAAGGCAAATATGCTATAATCAACAAATGATTGAAATAACCCATGTACTAGGGCTGTGCGATTAATCGAAATCGTAATAAAATCGCAATTGAAAAATAAATTAGATAAATTTAGATAAATAACCTAGAGTTGCCTCACATATTCTGACAGTGTCTTTTGTAATTGGTAGTGAGCATTTTTTTTAAATTATAAATTAATAAAGCAGTCGCCTAGTGACATGTAACCTGGCAAGTATCTTCATTCACCAATTTGTACAGACCCCCATGGAAAGACGCGGAATGCATCAAATAAACTCAAACAATAAAAGAGCACCTAAAACTTTGCAAAAAGACTTTGCAAAAAGCGCAGTTTCCAAAATCTCTGGCGGCCAAGAGAGTGTGCTTGGTGGTGTTCGACGCTTCCATGCCTTGTCACCCTCAGGCGCCTCTCCAATTCCCTCAGCGGAAGCAGGTATGTGTTGCCCCGAACACGCAGACCTCGCCTTCGGCCGCCACCATGCCGTCCGGGTCCCTGCATGCCGCTGCGCTGCCCCGCTGCGGGTACGTCTGTGGTGCCGTTGGTCCCACTGGTTCGGTCATCCCCAGCCCGCCCCGCTGGCTCATCCGTACCATCAGACTCCGTGGCGGGGGTTACGGCCGATCTTGGATCTGCGATTCTTGTACCGGTCCCTTCACAGGCTGCCATTCAGAATGCTAATGCAAAAACGCATCTTCAGGTGCCTCCGTCCCCGAGATTGGTTTGCAGCAATCGACCCTGATAACCCTCGTTCAGTGAAAAACAACAGTGCGTGGCGATCACTTCCGCTTTATACCTGCGCCGTGGGGGTGTGGTGCGATATGCAAAGTAGGGCTGTCAAAATTGCTCAAAAATGACGTTCGAATATTCCCTCTAAAACAAACACGAATATTCGAACATCTGGGCGTGCATTTTGTAAATTGTCATTACGTCAATAACAGGACAAATTAATACAAAGAGACATTAATTACTTGTATAGTTTGTCTATTTAAGTTTATACATATTTAACAACGTATTAATTACATTAAAACAAGTAGATTGTTATTATAAATTATATAATTATTATATAAAAATTAACTAATGGCCAAGACCGCAGAGCGCAGACCTGTCTCTCACTTGCCCTCACTGCGGATAACGGTTTAAATGAACAAACTTTGAGTGCTGATCAAGAGTTTTGTGCAAGCAATTTAAGGTCGCGAGACTCGCGACTCTTGTCCCAAATATAGCAGGCTTCATTCAGTGATTGAAACAAATAACGTTATTATTAATATTAATTGAAGTTTTACAGCATATTGAACACATAAGGTCGAGCTATGGTTAACAAACTTCCTTGACATGAAACAGTAAATAATCACACCAGTGAAAGCAGTGCATTTATCCTTTATTCATGCAATATCTCTTCAGTCAGTACAGTAGCCTACATTTTAGTAATGTTTCTATTTAACGTTAAATAAAATGAGACATGGTATGCTAACTGTATCTTACATAGCTTACATATAACTTTATCTCACGGCTCAACAATTTTACCTCCTACCCACCAAAATCCAACATACTTCCATACATGGCTTTAGATTATGGAGTTAAAATCTCTTTCTCTGCTGCGGTCGAGTTGGGCTCTGCACTTTTTGCCATCTGCCCTGCAAAACGCGTCCACTTTCAACAGTGACAGTGCGACTCCTGTGACCTGTCCCTGAACCCTCAGCCGCGCGCTCACTCGCAAAGCAGACAGCCACACCTCTACTATTGCGGCGGGGGATTTTTTTCCCGTTTTTTTAAAATTTATTGAATATTAATTTTCACCTCCAAAATTCGTTTTTTAAAAACTATTCGAATATATATTCGAATTTAGAATATTCGTTGACAGCCCTAATGCAAAGCATGCACGGCAATGTTCATTGGCCCGTTTTCTATATCTCGAAGCTGATAGGGGCTCCCAGAAGTGATCCCAATTCGTCGGTCCTTCCGACGTACGTCTCCGTTCCCTCCTTCAGGGAACGAGGGTTACCATACGTAACCGAGACACTTTGTGAATGCAAAACTGGTGTGTCTAATCTGCAACAAAGTTGTCACTGTTTGTTAAGAATATAATATCAGACAGCACCACGAGACGAAGCATGGCACATTTTTTGCTGGTTGTCTTGTCAATATTTTTTGATAAAAAGGAAGGTGAATTTGAGTCATTATTGTTCACGTGTGTGTTGTGCTGAGGCCTTGCGATATAAGCAAACGTTTCAGTGGTTCACTGTACATTTTATCGGCATACCACACATTTCATGAGGGCTCTTTTAGAGGCGTGTGACATGTCTAGCGATCCATTCCACAGACTCTTGAAGGTCTTTCAGAACTTTTCAAATTGAAAGCTCTCAATTTATCCCAAAATAAAACATTGCTGCTAAAACGTTATCATTTTTTTTTTTTTTTTTTTTGAAGGCAAAATTTATTGTAAGTAAATGTTAATATACCTAGTTTCACACTGCCCGCTCCGAGCGGAGTTCGAGCTCGGGTCTTTCTGCACGGGAGTCTGACACGCTAACGAACAGGCTAAACGCTGCATATTTATTGTATTATTATATTATGTATTATTATTAGTATTAATAATTGTATTATTATTATATTATGGCCATAGACGAGTGTCTCTTGAAATGACGGGAGTTTATCTGCACAGTTCTCATTGGCTCGCCTCGGTTACATTGACAGATAAGTTTCAGAACCAGCCGCTATCAAAACAATCTGCCAGATTCGGCAGATGCGGGCCAGATATTATCGTATTATCGTGGCAACATGCTTGCCAGACGATCTCCTTCTTGTTACGACCCTGTCTAGGATGAGGCCACAGCAGCTATGTTGCTATAGTGCAACACAGCTGTTTTCAACATTGATAAGAATTTTTTCCTGTAAAGTCCCTGTTTTATGCTATGTTGAAGGTTCCTAATTTTGTTTTGAAGGTCTCCTACATAGGTTTACATGCATCCAAGGTCAAAAAACACTTTAGTTTCTTCTTTTCTTCGCAAACAGTTTCTTTTTTCAGTTTAAAAAAAATTATGACTTCTGTATTTGAGGGCAGGTCAAAATAGGCATGTTGTTCACCGTCATCCAGTGAAGATCATGGGACCGTGCTGACAACTCATTTCTGCTGTTCAGAATCGATTCTTTTAAGAGACAATTTTGTTTTGCTCTTTAACCGCTTAAGCTCTTTAGGTCTTTTTAGAGTTGTTTTGTCTGAGTGACATGCACAAAAGTAAAGTAAAAGTAAAGACTTAAAACTCCAAAACTAAAGTAAGGAGAGTCAAATTGTAGGGATGATTGTTAGCAGACTTTTTAAATTTTTAGAAAATATACATTTTATTAAATTTTGGACATTCTAATGCTGAGAAACTGCTGATAAAAGACTGCTTTTAAATTTCTTTTTTATAATTTCATAAATATTTCTTATTTGACATGCAATAACTCAGGAAGGAAAAAGGGAGCAATGCTGAGTTATTTACTAATAAAAAAACAACAAAAAATGCTGACCTTTTATATTCACAGACGATTGCATTAAAGGTAATATTTGAAAAAGCATAATAATGAATAGTCAAATGTAAAATAAGTCTTCACTGTATAAATTAAATGTATTCTCATATTCATCTTTCTTTAAGCTACAAAGTCATTTTCTCTTTCCTTTTGTTGTTTGATCAACACTGGCTGCTGTGCTGTCCCTTTAAGATGTATACACAGGGGCTTGTAACGTGCTCGTCTCTTCTCGTAATTCCTCTCGCATGCTGCGAGCTGCGACCATACAAGCATCCACGATGTTCACACGATTTTTCCAGAGAGAAAAAAAAAACGTCTGCGAGCTGTACGACAGCAAAAATTGCATCGTGTACGCCTGCCTTTAGGCTCAAAAGAAAGAGAGAGGTCTAAATTCAGCGTTCACATGCTGTCTCCTCATCTCTGTGATACTTTCACTCTGATGGTTACATTTCCAATGAATCCACGAATCACATGCATTATAAACCAGTGAACTACAACCCCTATACTTGACATCACACATCCTGCAAGTGACTATCGCAGATATTGATGCTAAAACAATGCATTACTCTAGTGAGCATTAAACTTAAATAAAAAACAAAACCAAAAACTATTTAAAGGGGGGGTGAAACACTCAGTTTCAGTCAATCTCATGTCAATCTTGAGTACCTATAGAGTAGTATTGCATCCTTCATATCTCTGAAAAGTCTTTAGTTTTATTATATTTATAAAAGAAATATGGGCTGTACTGAGTCTTTCCGGAAAAAACCGAGCACCTGGAGGCGTATCGTGTGGGCGGAGCTAAAGAATGATGATCGCGAACAAAGCGGTGACTTCCTCAAGCGTGGAGAAACCCATGGCTATCTCAGCTAATACAGATAATGATCCAGAATCAGATTCGGAGGCTGAAATAAATTGAACAGGAGAAACGGCAACAGCAGGACATCCGTCTCTGTGATATGTACTGTATTTACTCTTTGCACGTCAGACTAGTGTACATAGAACAACACAATAGAGTCCGTTAGCGCATTTGAATGACGAAGCACGCGATCGTGTCGTTTACTGATGTTTACTCACGCGACGAGCCAACAGCACAGACATTTGAAACAGTTTTAACATTACTCACCGGCTGCTTCCAAAGCAGGACCGAACCTTTATCGCTGGGGCTCCGTCACGTCAAAAACACACTTCTTTGGTATGATTTGGTGAAGTCCTGTGACAGCAGTGACTGTGGAGATCCGCGATTTTTGAAGCTTCCCGTCATTTCTGCGTTCAAATCTGCATTCTCGGAATGCTGTGCTGAAGCGTTGAAGTCGCTCGACGTCACCCATAGGAATAAAGTGGAGCGCGGCGCCTGGATCGACTGGATCTGCACCTGAGAGAGTCTTTATGGGTGTGCATGTCCTCTCTCGCTCTAGTAACGCACGCGTGCACCCTACCAGGAGAAGAGCCCGTACGGCCCATACAAGGACCTTCCGATCTATTAACGTCAAGTCGAGCCATACTCGTAAAAAACTCACCGAAACTTGTGAGAAACCGGAAGGAGTATTTTTAACACAGAAATACTCCATCAAACGTCCAACATTAGTTTTTGAAACTTTGTCTATGTTTAGGATGGGAATCAAAGTCTTTAACAGTGTAAAAAGCTCAGTATGCATGAAACAGCATTTCACCCCCCCCTTTAAATCTTATGGACCCAAAACTTTTGACCAGTAGCATGTATTAGGGCTGTAACAAAATCAGATTTTTCTGGTTTTCGTGCCCAAAAGAATTCACGATAACGTCCTATCGCAATATCTATAGAAATATTGAAAAAAATCAGTCAAATAGGAATTGAGACGAAATATGCTAACGGCTGCCGATTGGCATTGCATTAAAATATATAGTATCCTTATGAAAATACAGAGATGGCTTGAACATAACTAAACCATATAGTCACAATAGTGTTTTAAATATCTTTAATCAATCAGTTAAAATGTCTCTGTGTTTTATTTAGCTGCAGCGATTGCTAGATGTCTATCCATATTAGGGATTTCCTGGAACTAATTACTCATGAGTCTCACTTGTGGACTTTCTGCACAAGGGCGCTAGCCTGACATCGTCATACTCAATTCTAGTCAGAATATGAGTCTAGTACTGCTCCATTAGAGCAACGGAGTCACGCATAACATTAGTTGTCAAATGACAACACAACTCAACTGCACCGTTTTGCCAAGTCTGCGGTTTTCCCGAGAGTTGTTTTCCATGTCTGTGGGTTGAAGCGACTTCAATTATGTGATGTATAGACCCGGGAATGCAAGTTTTAGCTGGCAATCTTGCCAAAATAACACACATTTTCCCCCCCAAACGCCATTTTTTCCGGAGAACCCATCTGAGAAGCTATTGTTTTGGGCTAGTAGTTGCCGGGTTCTGTTGTAAAAACTTGGCAACTCTGTCTGCACGCACGCTGGAATAAACAATCTTTACCAGTGTTGTACAAAAAAAGAGTAGTTACCAAAATGATCATTATTTCTGAGAGAAATAGTAAAGGTGAATGCATATACAAACAAGTTCTCCTTTTAGGATTGAATGAAACTAGAGACCGACCGATATAGATTTTTTGCATGTTTATGTGCCCGATAACTCATATATAACTAATATTTATTTATTGTTTTATTTCTGTTTTTGACAATTATAACAACAGCACTGAACTGAAACAACTGTTTTATTTAACTCTTTTTAAGTAGTCATTGTTTTTCAGTTTCACTCCCTCCATGCATACAAAACAAAACACACATAAATAAATAGTCTGAAAGAGTGCAAAAATAAATAATTTGCACTGACATTAAGGTGTCTTGGTTAAATAATATCTTTGATAAGGTCAATAAAAATGTAATGAATATAGCATGTAAAAACTATTCAAACTAATTAGAAAAGCATAAAACATTCTAAACCACCTGAACAAAAATAAAATAACATTTCAGCTTTTGCATGTTTTTATTTATAACAACAGCATATTAACAACAGGCAAAAGACATTTACAAAGTATAATGTTTTTAAATGGAGAGCATAAATAAGCAACAGACAAAGACAAATGCAACAATTTGAACAGGTTTTCTTATCCAAAAATCATTTTTATACATATATTTATACTCTTCCTTTCTTCTAGACCAATGGCTCTGTGAATGTACAGATAGATTTGGACCAGTCATTGCAAAGTGAGCCCAGACTGCGGCTGCTACTGGCTGAGAACTTGCTGAGAGACACCAATGCTGTGATCCAAAGACTGGAGGTAAGCGATTCTGTAGAGAATGATCTTGCTTGGCTAATTGCATACCCTGTTATCTGGATGAATGAATGTGCATGCACATACACATTTCTTAATTATTCTTTGATTATTCCTTAATCTCTGTCTTTATTAATAGGGGCAGCCCACAGATGCCTCATCTTCTCAGGAGGACTCTGCACCTCCACCCACCTCCTCCAGTTCCACTCCATCTCCTTCTGCACAACCCATGGATACTTCTCCTCCTCCGTCCAGTACCCCGCCTTCCTCCTCCTCATCCACCCAGACTGAGGGTGCTCCAGCTCCTCCAGCAGGCCTGAGGTAGGACCAGTGTTCCCATAATCATAATTTAATTATTTTGCTTAATATAATTTAATCTTTATTGATAAATTGTTAATTTATTCTTTTCCATTTTACAGTATAAACACTTAAGATTAGGGCTGCACAATTAATTGAATTCCTAATCGCAATTACGTTTATGGATGCTACGATTATTAAATTTTTCAAAGCTGCCATTACACCATGTGATACTCATTAAGATGGACATGTTGACATACTTTTTGTGTGAGTTTGGCCATTCAAGCACAAGACTTGAAAGATAATTCAATATTTGCGCGCTGTCGGATGAGTGCAAAGAGAGATCTTCTCACGGTACGCGCGATTTCTCATACGCGTCTTCTGGCGAATATAGCCGGGTGATAATGATGGCGAAAATGACTGGTCATACAGCGGCACTCGCATGCATTGAACAGTTTACAAAGAGAGATCGTTTTGCCTGTTTTTCTGTTATGGTGTATCACTGAGGAGCCAGCATGTGTAGGCTAGCTATCGACAGAAACATAAAGCATTATTTTCAACAAATATTAAAGATGCGTAAAAAGCTTTTTATTTGTTGTAATAATATTACACTTTACAACAAATCAATAGCATAATCTCAGAAAAAATTATTTCTAATGTCAGGCGCAGTTGAAGTAGTTGATTGTTTGCTTACATGGGTAAGTTTGGGGACAGTGTCATTATGCCAACATTATCTTAATAACTTCTTACGAAATAAAAAGTTTATCCCTCAGAAAAATGTACTTTCCTCTCTTGTCAACATGCTTGGTGCATGTGAGCGCGGCGCGCGCTCTTCAGTGGTGAAGCAGGCACGCGCTGTGTACGTCATATAAGGACGCACACTCAAAAGTAATCTGGTCAGGTCGTGTACATGGTGAAATGTTTCGTTTGATCGATTCATGAAAAGGTTTATCGCACCCATCTCATAACGATTACAATTTCATTCAGTTTGGGCATTTTTATTACGATTGAGGTGTTTATATGGAGCATTTTCATTCAGATTGGACTTTTAAACCGATTACAGTGCTCCATGTAAACGCACCCAACTGTAAAAAAATTGCGCTACATGGCACTTTAAAAACCGGATAGTTTATTTATAGTTCGATTACGGATATTTCACGTTATGTTCGAATGCATATTCGAATACCGAATAAAAAGTGACAGCCCTAGTCCTGATAATAATACAATAATAATAATATATATATTTTTCCAAGTAAAAAAACTTTGTCTTAAATTATCAATAAGTTCATCGATAAGTTAAGTATTGTGATTTATATAGAATCGTGACAAATGTATCGTTACACCACTAGTATAAAGCTATTCAAAACATAATTCAATGTAAATTGTAAAAACTGGATTTAATAATCGCAGTTACAATTTCAAGGGAATAATCGACAATTATGATTTTTGTCATAATCGTGCAGCCCTAGTGTGTGTAATTTAAAGGATTAGTTCACCCAAAAAATGAAATTTATGTAATTAATGACTCACCCTAATGTTGTTCAACACCTGTAAGACCTCCGCTCATCTTCAGAACACAGTTTACGATATTTTATGTTTATTCTGACAACGTATCTAAGTGTATGCACACTATACTGTCCATGTCCAGAAAGGGAATAAAAACATCATCAGAGTAGTCCATATGTGACACCGGTTGGTTAGTTAGAATCTCTAGAAGCATTGAAAATACATTTTAGTCCAAAAATAGCTAAAACTACGACTTTATTCAGCATTGTCTTCTTTCACTTTTGTTTTCAAACCTCAAATAAAGATTCAAACGGTCATGAATCAGCGTGTTGATTCATGATTCGGATTGCCAATGTTACGTGATTTCAGCAGTTTGGCAGTTTCACACACGATCCAAATCATTAATCAATCCGCTGATTCATAACCGTTCGAATCTTTATTTGAGGATTGAACACAAACAAGTAAGAGAAGACAATGCTGAATAAAGTCGTAGTTTTATTTATTTTTGGACCAAAATGTATTTTCAATGCTTCAAGAGATTCTGACCAACTAACTGATGTCACATATTGACTACTTTGATGATGTTTTTATTCACTTTCTGGACATGGACAGTATAGTGTGCATACACTTAGATACGCTGTCGGACTAAATATAAAATATCTTAAACTGTTCTGAAGATGAACGAAGGAAGATGAACGGGTGTGGAACGACATTAGGGTGAGTCATTAATGACACAAATTTCATTTTTGGGTGAACTAACCCTTTAAGCTTGATCATGCAGCTGAATTAGCCTGGATGCCAGCAGAACTTAGCCCCGCCCACATCATTTTTAGGTCGGGAAGTTCGGTCTGGACTCGATCCGTAGAGGAGTTATTATGCCCGAACAGAAACTGTTCGGACCAATCACACTGTCAGGGCGATGATTGACAGATTATCACCAGAAACGTAATCAGCCGCGTCATCAAAGAGCGCTTGGGTTGAAGAACTGAGATTTGTAGATTCCGCCATCGCGTCTGTTATAGAAGATATCGACAGCGCATTCATTTTAAAAGAGGAACAGAGGACCACGATCAAGGCATTAGTCGATGGTAAAAGGTTTTGCCGTAGAGGTCTTCACGGAGCACCCGAGACCCGTGGACCCGGGACGCGTACAGGTTCGGGTCTATATTTTAAATGGTCGGCTGGGTCCGTTTTCGAGTCCCAATCTATTACTTCGAGTCCCGGGTCTGTTTAACGTTGTGTCTAATACCCGAGTCGATCGGACTCGGAGAACTCCTGGCCGTGATCTGAGTCAGCATGGCTTGTGTGTTTTGTGTAACTTGCAAATTGTAAAATTAGGATAAGAAAAGTGTGAGCTGGGAAAATAAGAAAAATCTGTTTAGAAAAATAAGACACAAGCTCTCTCTCTCTCTTTTACTCGCGCTCTCTCAGCTGTTTAGAAAGCGGGCAGATTTATTGCAAG
The DNA here is from genome assembly GCF_024679245.1 of Pseudorasbora parva. NCBI lineage: Eukaryota > Metazoa > Chordata > Actinopteri > Cypriniformes > Gobionidae > Pseudorasbora > Pseudorasbora parva. Next base: position 21,224,408 of record NC_090179.1, read on the forward strand.
CGCACAGTAATATTGTACTCAACAATATATTTAAAATTAGCAACAAAATCTGAACTATCACAAATGTTTTCTGTGATGCTAAAATTCTGTAAAAAAGCTAATATTTCAGGTTGCTCCAACTAAGGCTCGAGTGCAGTCTCAAGCGCGTGTCATATTTCTATGGCAACCCGAGCTTCTGCAGGGACTGTAATGACTTTAAAAATTAACTGTTATATGAATGAACCGTCTTGTTTAATCTTAAAGTTTTGGTGGTCAGACTCGGCTCACAAAGATGATAGCAAATAAATAATGCTGACGTCAGCGGCCATATCACCCAGCGAGCTATTATTAGTCCAAAAGGGCAAGTTATTATGCGAGTTAACTCTGAGTCGAAATGCAAATATGCAAAGGCATGAATCCATCACCGTGACATAAAATGGACTTTTACAGCTGAAATGATAAGAGAATGAAGCATGCTTGGAACAACAAGAGAGGAATATTATACTTCACGATCAGGTACAAAGAAGGGAGACAACGGCCATCATATAGTAGGCTGAGACAAAAAGTTATATTTTTTCGCAGCTTGTTTATTGATTTTTTTAAAAGAGCAGTTTCTTGTGGAATATGAGACAATTGGGTCCGTGTCTTCCCGCCGGGTTCGGTTCTAGCTTTCAAATAATAGTTTACATTTTGTGTACACACTAATCTTCTACTCTGCATTTGAGTTCTGTTGACAGCTATGTGTTGCTCAACATACGATGTCACTTACTCCATTGCTCTGATTGGTTGTAGTTCTATCCAATTGAGGTCTTTCCTGTGTCGGTTGAAATATGCCCCATAATCAAAGCCCAATGGAGCAGTATCAGACTCATATTCTGACTAGAGTATGACCATGTTAGGCTAGAGCTGAATGTGTTTGTAAATGGAACTACAAACTTTTTTTTGAATTTGTTTAGATTGTGTAGCCCGTTTCGTTTTTTTGAGCGCCGTTGCGAGCAGTAGGCTAGCCTATCAGCCTGCCTCAGCTCGTCAAAAATGCATTTGTGGTGGTATAATAACTAGCCTACTTTGTTTTTGATGTCAAAGTAGTTATATTTAGTTTAGTTTCTTTATTAAGTTCATTTAGAAAAATGTTTAGAGCAATTTTTTGTTTGTTAAATTAAAGTTTAATTTTTTTTATGTGACGACCCAGTGAGTTAACTGCATGTTTATTCAATTTAGTCTCTCAAACCAACTCTTGAATTGTCTTGCCTAATATAAACTTTAATTTAACAAACAAAAAATTGCTCTGAACATTTTTCTAAATTAGGTTAATAAAGAAACAAAACAATATATAACTACTTTGACATTAAAAACAAAACTGAACTATTTTAATGGCTGCAACAATGTAAAATAAAAAAAAACACGGGCTCCAGCCGGACTCGGGCTGAGAATTTTGATAAGCTGTCGGTTTTTACTAAGGAAAATGACTAAAATAGTAACTCATAGTGACTTGGATAAGTAACTTTAATCTGATACTCTAATACTGGTTTGGAAATAGTAACGCGTTAGATTACTCGTTACTGGAAAAAAGTAGTCAGATTAGAGTAACGCGTTACTGGCATCACTGCTTATAACCCAGTTATATACAAGAAAACTTAAAGTAACAATGAAATGTACAATTCCATTTTTTTTAATCTTTTCTTTCCTCAAACTATGACTAAAAGTTCCCCATTTATATTACCAGTGCATTGCCACATGAAAGATTGATTTTGTGTCTTACTGAAGAATGACTAACAAATTGGGGGAAAAATAGAAATGTGAGTTTCTCTCTGTTTCATAAACACCTGACAACAGTGTTGTTTCGACTCATTTTACCTTTTGATTTGGCTTAATTATGAAATTTGTAGGAAATGTACAGACACTTTAAAATCAACCGCCTACAACATGAGATAAAACAGAGGAAGTTCTTTAAAGCAGGAGAACAAGTTTCAGTAGTAAACGAGTAGGCATGGCTACCTATCCTACCTAGACATTTTTGACATTTGACATCAGGTTAACAATTGTGGGTTTGTCTCCTTGTTTAACCACACTGTATTAGGAAACTAACATCTTGCTGAGCTGTAAACAGTTCTGTTTCTATTATAATTATATAGATTGTTGAATATATTATATTGTTGAAAAGTTTGCGGTTGGTAAGATTTTTTCAATGTTTTTGAAAGAATTCTCTTGTGCTCACCATTTATTCGATCAGAAATACAGTAATATTGTGAAATATTACTATTTATAAATATATTTTAAAATGTTATTTATTCCTGTGATGGCAAAGCTGAATTTTCAACATCATTACATTTCAAAGCTAGTGAACTTAAATTCCCTGCTGGTGGGATGACCTGCCTAACTCAACTCGAGCAATTTTCAAGAAACTGCTAAAGAAGCATCTTTTTTGTCAACACATGACCCATTAATAATAATACTTTCTATTCTGTCTTTCTGTTTTCTTTGTCTATTTTTTTCTATAAATAAAAAAAACTTGCTACATGTACTGTGCTAGTCTAACTGGAACTTTTGTTGGTTTAACTGCTTCTATTGTTCTCCTCATTTGCAATTCACCTTGGATAAAAGCCTCTGCTAAATTATTAAATGTAACTGTATGTATGAAATGTAGCTTACCATTAAATAACTCTAATATACTTAAATAAGTTTTTTCCCCAATTGAGCTGTAAATAGTCCCTTTTTAAATTTCTGTAAATTTTTATGGCCATATATCAATTTTGATTTATTACTTGGTTCCTAAATATGTCCGATTTTCTCCCTAGGTCAAATTAGCGATTTTGTTCTATTGAGACATTGACTCTAAGGCACATGATCAGTATTGTTTTATCAAAAAACAGTGCAGTTCATATAATACAATACATACAATAGCACTTCACACAGATGAATCATTTTCTCAGTTTCATGCAGTTAATCACCGCAGACAATTAAAACCAACTGTGGGAGTTTAGCTATAATATCTTTGCTAAGCCACTGAAAAGCAAAGCTCCCACTACTTCTGTTACTTCTGTATCCTACTCACCAGTTTTAAAAGTCAAATAAACCACCATAATTACCACTAGTGACTTGCATTTTGAGTGTCAAACCAAATGTTGTTTAGTTTAAGCCATCTTGCTTAGTTGACTAAGCAGAGTCTGTTTTGTTTGATTTATTCACAATATACTTAATGCTCTACTGCACTTACACAGTAATGTATAAACAGAGTAGTAGCTTGTGAGAGCATGCGTGTTCGTTTAGTATCACAAGCTAATTAAATCCATTAGTGATGCCCTGACGATCAATGATCAATGTTTTAAAGCAAATTCCATTTAGAAACAATGATTTATGATGTTGTCTTCTCATCAGCCACCCAAGCCCAGCCGAGATGGTGGAGATGTTAACAGAGCTGAGGAGAGTGGAGGAGAGACTCCAGCCCTTCATTCAGAGAGCTCACCTCATTCTAGAGGCGGCCACAACTGCAGACTACAACAATAATGTAAGAAGGCCACTCCTCTTAAGTGTTGTCCTCTCTGTTGACCTTAGACAGAAATCATATGTTCTTGAAGTTGAATGCAAATAAAGATACATCATTCAGTCAACAGAATGGTAAAAAAATCTTGAAAATTAGGCTTGCTTGCAGTCTTATCAAAATTGAGTGATTTTTTTATTTAATTCTCATGCTGTTAGCTTAGATCTTGTACCAGTTTTTGTATTTTATGTGCGCATTTAATATGAGTTTCTACAGTTCATTTAATGGAGTTGTCTAAATAAGCAAAAACTTTGAAAGCAATATTTTTAGGTCAAATAATTCTGGATTTAAAAAAAATCTATCAGTACTTTCTTCAACATTGAAAATTAATAATGTTGCTTAAGCAGCAAATTAGCCTTTTAGAATGATTTCTGAAGGGTCATGTGATACTTTACCATCATAGGAATGTTTCATGCATTGTTTTTCTTATTTTAATATTTTTATATATACATATTTTTAATTGTAGTAATATTTCACAATATTAAAGTTTTTTTTATATATTTTAAATTACATAAATGTAGCCTTGGTGAGCATTAACTTTGGTTACACTTTTAATATATTTCTATTTTTAAGTGCTGAGTAATAACAATTAACTACGTATGCTTACAATTAGGGTTAGGTTTAGTGTTAGTTGCATGTAGTTATTTATACTTTATTACTGTAGTAACGACATGTTTAAACTTCTTACAAAAACTTTTGTATGATAAAGTATGTTTTAGAAAACATCTAAATGAGCAAAACTTCAACTTTAAATCAAAATGTGGCTGACTGGATATAGTATTTTTTTTCTCTTTGTATACATTTTATTTGAATGTAATTAAATAGTTTATTTTAATAATTTGATAGTAGGTTGATCAATTGACATTTGATCACGATATCAATGAATGGGTCAAAGATTTAAATCTTTCCCCCTTTTTTGATGAAAAACAGACCCAAGAGAGGGATGAGGACCAACGCATTCTCAACCTCGTGGGGGAGGCCCTCCGTCTCCTGGGAAACGCCCTGGTCGCCCTGAGCGACTTGCGGTGTAACCTCCTGAGCAACCCTCCTCGACACCTACATGTTATCCGCCCAATGTCCCACTACACCTCCTCTGTGCTGACTCCAGCAGGAGTGCATCACCTCCCCATGCAGGTAAACATGTGGTCTGTGAGACTCGTGCAGTGGGAAACATGCCGCATAACACTGAAAGCGAAAGTTTTGTAAAGCACTTTATAGTGAGTGCTGAGGTGCTTTTGGAAGACATACATTTTCCAAAGTTTCAGGAAATACTGAGAACACAGGGTCTATAATTGTTTTTAATTTGTTAAAGTAGACCTAATTAAACAACTAAGTTTATTTTTTTTTAATTAACATTTACCTTGCTTGCAGTTGAATCTTGGAACAACTGTGACCATGTCAGCAAATGGTAGACCAGCAGCTGATGGTCAACCTCAGTCAACTGGCCAATCAGATCAGCAAGGCCAGGGGCCAACCCCTTCCAGTCAGCCTGGTCCAGCCAATCAGCAGGGTGGACAACCAGGGCCTAGAGTCATCCGGATTAGTCATCAAACCATGGAGCCTGTAGTGATGATGCAGATGAACATTGATGGTGGGTTTCATTTTAATGTGTGTTGGATGGAGGGTGTAATTAAATTAATGGGGAACACTTTAGTATGGGGAACACATTTACTATTAACTATGCATTTTGCCTCAATAAACTCCTAATTTACTGCTTATTAATAGTTAGTAAGGTAGTTTTTGTAGCATTTAAGTTTAGGTGTTGGGTAGGATTTAGGGATGTAGAATAAGGTCATGCAGAATAAGCCATTAATATGTGCTTTATAAGTACTAATAAACAGCCAATATCCTAGTAATATGGATGCATATAAGCAACTAGTTAATAGACAATAACTGAACCTTACAATAGTGTTACCAATTAATGAAATCAATTTGAGTTGTTTAATATGTTGCAGACTCTGGAAACCCCCAACCGGCTAATGGACAACAGAATGCTCCTGGCACTGGACAGCCTGGTTAGTCCTTAGACTATCTGAAATTCATCCTCTGAGAGCTACTTAATCTATTAATAGTTTTGAATAGTCAGATTGCACATTGAGGGGCTGGTGAAAAATCATGCTTTCTGAAATTGTGCATATTTGCGACTTGATTTTGAAGAAGCACTAGGTAACTTTTCAACCTTCATAATATATTTTCAAGACTCTTGTGATGATACATCGACTTACAATAGGTTGAATGACACGTCTGCCATAGCCTGCTAGGGTCTGTATCGTTTTTAATCCTACTTTTAAACTTCGGGTTTCGGGTAGTAACCCGAGAACAAAAAGAACTACAAAATTCGACTGCTTTACGGCATATACGTCACTTCCACCAACACTTCCTTACATTCGGACGTGCGAGCCCAACTTTGTTCATCGGATAATATAGTCATGTCCAAAGCAGCACAGACAAATAAGAAAGAAAAGGTTTTGTTGGAGGAAAGCAATAAGAGGAAACAAAAAAGTGATGGGATTAAAGGCAGGACGACGATCAACATTGGACCAGCGTTTGCTCGTCGGCGTGAGCTGAAGGAGGCGTGCCCGACCGATGCTGTCATGCTTGTGGTGATTACTTACCACTCAAACATTGAACTGAAGTATCATATAGATTCTGTAAAATGGTAACCAATAGACTACTATAATGACGCTGGCTTGTAAACGTGAGCATCGTGATTATTTGGCGTTTGAAAAAAATAAAACCCATGAAATTATATTCATATGACATACTGAAACATATGCCACTGACTGTACCTGGGATGAAGACATTTCTCACGCGCCGCCAGAAGAACACCTGCATGTGAACTCCGCAGTGTTCAGGGTAACTGTTAGTGCTGCACCAACCCGTGGGAATGCTTTTATGAAGTTATTTGACCCTCCCCGCACCACTGTATATATTTTTACAACCCGGCCTGCACACGCAACAATTAAATAGACATACGGGGTCCGCGGGTTATGAGACGACCCGTGCATCACTAGTTCAGGGCTATCAGGGTTATCATGTCAACAAATGCATGCGCGATGGCATCCCATAGACCGTAAAAAAATATGGACGACTCGTCATCATCCGTTTCCGCTTGCCATATTTGAAGCTTTCAGGCGGCCTGCACGGCGCTGACATCTTGGGACCGAGTCTGCACAGTAGCGATTTCGGGACCGGAGTTGCGCAGTAGAGCGCAGGAAGTAGAGCAGGAAGTACAGCTGCGATGTCAAAAGCCCGCCCACACTCTCGCAGATATGGAATGTAGAATTTAAAGCTAAAGCTCTAATCTGCCCCCAAAAATCCCGAAAAAAGTCTGTTAGTGCCTCAGTGACAACTTCACTCAGAGAAGACGTCGATCTCAGCTGTCAATCATGACGTCACACCCCCTGTTTTTAAAGCATCAGATAACTAACTAAAACTAAACTTATTTTAAAAACGAACACTTGAAATGAAATCGTGATGATAAATGCCTTCAATGACATGAACTAACTTTGGGGAAAAAATATTTGAAGTGTAATTTTATTGTTTAGTTTGCCTTGCGTCCATTAGAAAACACGGGGGGGGCTATACTGGGACCGGTCACCGGGGAGCGATTGAGGCGCGAAAGATTCAGTATCTAAGAGGGAGCCTGCAGGTTTGTGGCATCCCCCATTGTAGGATGACAGTTTACGACAGTAGTTGAGGACAATATTTTTTCCCAAATGTAGGGGGACCCCGAGAGCAAAAGTTGCCAAGTGCTACTTTAATATATGGTTTCAATGAATTGTATAGCCCTTATATGTTTCAATTAGTATGTATATTGACCTTTTTACTCACCAGCCACTGTGGCTTGTGGTTTTCCAAAACTACTAGCCACTCAGCATTTTCACTGCCCACAATTTTGAAAATGAAACCATGGAGAAAACAGCCAAAATCAAAAATATTTTTAGCATTATCTCATAATTTGACAGCAGGAATATTTGACTAACCTGACAAACAAATCCATTTAAGTGTTACATGACTGTTTATGACTGTTTAAGTGCACTAATCAGCAAAACATAACAATTTAGTACTGAGAAGTGGCTTTATGTGAGCAAGTGAAATTGAGTGAGAAGACTAGGGTTTTTGTGTCAACTAGCTGTCGGATAGATCATGAGAGCGTAAGAGAGCACAGCTGGTATCGTGTATCTATTCTGTGTCAAATGAGTATTGGGAGCATAGATATTTAAGTATTGTTATGTATTCAAAAATCTGTTTTTGATGACACTTCGTTGCACATAGTTTATTATTTCAGATGCCTTTTTAAAAGACTATAATTTAAAAATGTATATAAAATTCAACCTACCAAAGTGGCTAGATGGAGTGACTGATTATATGCCACTGCTGAAATCTCAAGCCCAGTATATATGTATTAAAAACAAAATAAACTAATTATACAATTATAATTATATAAATGTGAAATAACTAAATTATTTTAAGTGACCTGCACCAACATGAGCATGTTTTTATATGATACACATATGTTTGCATGTTGCAGGTGCCCCCCCTACTGTTCAGATACCTGGTCTACCTCCAGAATTCATGCAAGCCATTATGCATCAAGTCACTCAGCAAGCCATGGCCATGGCAAACGCTGCCTCTACTGGCCAGCAGGGGCAACAGACCACCCCACCTACAGCAAACGTTGGCTCTGGCACCACTCCACCCCCCATGCCCCCTTACCCACCTCAGGCCAGAGTGGTATTCACCAGACCCTCATTTACTCACAGGATGGCCAGCCCCACTTTTACCACAAGGGGGGCCACTATCAACCTTAGAGCAGCTGTTCCACCGATGATGGGTCAACAGCCAGGACAGGTAAATTAAATTCCCATATGTCTAGAATATAGGAGTATAAATTCAGCAAATGGGCTGTTCAGGTAATTTGACAAGCTGTTTGGGAACAACTTGAAGTATAAGTTAAGGCCGGCACCGCAAGCAGAGAAGAGAGTGGTTTGTTACCCCGCAGGATGAGATTTTTTCCAATATGATAAGGCTTTGCAGTTTGCAGCTTAATAATAATGTTGGAAATTTGGCAGGCCTAATCCGCCCAATGATCTTGGTTTACATACATGTAGTTTAGAAATACGGTGTACTTTAAAGCCCTCACACATGGCAATACAATAAAATTAAAGACTTTTAAAAAATGTGGGCTGGAAAATTAGCAGGCTTTGACACCATATTGATTGTATTCACATGCCCTCCCATAGACAGTGGGAAGGTCTTCCATTGCGTTTCAAGCTCTCTAGCATAGCTAAGTAGTTTAATTTTGCTATAGTGACCCCCAGATATTTCAAACCGTCCGTTGCAAGGTTTTGTATGAAGCCTGTGTCAACATTGTTAGTTATGGGCATGAACTCCCTTTTTTGCCAATTTATAGAGTAACCATAGAACTTTCCAAAAGTCTCCAACAAATCTAATAGGGGTGGGATGGTCTATTCTGGATTGACAAGATAAAGAATAATATCATCGGCGTATAATTGACCTGAGTGAATGTATTTATTTAATCTGTTCACAAGGATCTTAGTGAAAATTAAGATCTGAATTCAGAAGGGCTATGGGGCAGTATGATGCTGGATCCGTTTCCTCTTTCCCTTTTTTAAGAATTAAAGAAATGTTGGCTTCGGGCATTGATTGTGTAAATTCTTGATTGTTAATAGATTGGTTTCTTGAGAATATTGAAAAAATTAAATTCCAAAGCCGTCAGGTCCGGGGGACTTACTGCTAGAGAAAGATGTCTTAAAAGTGTTTAATCTAATGTTATGTCTGCGTTAAGGGCATCTCGTTCTGTGTCATCTGATTTGGGGAGATGTAGTGATTAGAGGAAGTAAGAAATGGCTGTAGGGGCAACGGAAGACCGGGATTGATGCAAAGCTTCATGAAATTATTTGAAACGTTCATTGATGTCTCTGGGGTGCGTCACTAGGGTTCCAAGTTTGTTCCTAATTCTTCAAATTAAAATAAAAGCTTCAATTTTTTATAGGCATGTTTTCATAGTTTTTTTTTTACCGGGATTCATATATGATGTGTCCCCTTAATACCTCTGACTCCCACGACATTGAATCAGACACTACCCTGTAACGTTAAACATAAGATAATCATCTAACCATTCTTTGACACACTGGGAAAAATAAAAAATGAGAATCAAGGAGTTATGTAGGGTTCAATTGCAATCTATAATTAGGCTTTATTTCAGAAAGGTTAAGGGAAATGGTCACCGTAGAATGGTCTGAGATTATTCTATTATAATGTTTCATTGAAGTTGCAGTTTTGACTCAACTTTAAAGTCGACCAGGAAGATATCTATTCTATAGTACGAGTTATGAATCTGAGAGGAAAAAAGAATATTGCCTGTCAGTCGGATGCTTTTACCTCCAAATATCAACTCAATCAAATTAGTTAATTAATTTGTTCTGGGTGGTGTTGAAATTGGGCAGGTGACCCACAGAACGGAAAGGGGTCTAAAATAGGATCTAAAACCAGGTTAAAGTCACCGGCAATTATTAAATGCGTGTTTGAGATTGGGCAGGAGGTGAAGAACTTTACGGATAAAGGATGGGTAATCAAAATTTTGTCCATATTTCAATAGTGTAATATGTAGAGAAAAAATTAAACCAGAGACTATCGCATTTTGACAATTTGGAATTGTTTTGCGGAACAAAATGGCCACTCCTCTTACTCTGAAAGAGAACGTGGATTAAAACACCTGCGAAACCCAGTTATATCTTAGGAACCCTTGTTTATTATGTTTAATATTTGTTACAAAAGTATGATATCAGCAGAGATAAACTTCAAGTAAGAAAAGGCTTTGAATCTTTTAGCCCTGTTATTGATGCCTCGTACATTCTAACTGGCTAGGGTATCAAACCATCTTTACTATCCAGTAAAAACGGCTCCTCCTTCCCCATCGGCAGGTAAGATTAACGAAGCTAGTAGTTTCAAACATTGGCACAAAGACAGCACTATATTATAAATGTGTGCAGCAAAATTTCAATACTATAATAAAGTCAATAATTTCGGTTTTATCATTATATTGTGCATTATGATAAATTCTTATTGTAGGAGGACTGGCTTGGACTTGTTTAATGTGTGTTGGTTGTATAAGGATGTGTGTTTTTCCCCTCAGGCAGGACAGTTCCCTCCCGCCGCTCTAAATCAGATGATCGGTGGACTGGTCGGCCAGCTTCTGACAGGGGCTACTGTGCAGAATGGTATATTTACATTATACTTGTACTTCCAATAATACTTTCCCTGCTTTTTGTAAAGTCAATAACATAATGAACTCTGGGTGCTTTGTTTAATAACTAATATGTGAATAAGCTCAAATGAGGTCATCATCGTCTTGATTTTCTGCCTCTAGCTAGGGCATAATATATCTTGCTGTTCTTTATATCCATAGCCAGCCAAACTACCACGTCCTCCTCACAAACATTCACCTTCTCTACATCCGCTTCCACAAGCACTCCATCCACCACCACCACGACCGCCAGCAGTGGCGCTGGACCCACACAGTCTAGTAGTACCAGTACTAGCACTCCCCAGCCTGGATCTGCACCACCAACCCCTCAGGAAAATCCTTTAGGAGGAAACCTGGAGCAATTGTTGGGGTCTCTACTGGGAGGAGCTGTTGCAGCAGGTGGGCAGGGCCCTTCAATAACAGTCACCATGCCTGGGGTCCCTACCTTCATTCAGGGTGTCACAGACTTCATGCAGGTGAATAGCCTTCTTTGACTTTAGTTTCTATTTTTTCCCCATCTTTATAGTTCTTAGTCATTAAAACCCTAACCTTTTACAAAGAACCGTTAATGGAAACAAATACATGTCATAATTTACTAACAATTTTTTTTTCTTCAATGGAAAACTGCATTGTTGAAGGAAAAACACATTGCGATTATTTTGTTTTTCTGTGCTCCATATTGCAATGGGTAGAAAGGGAATGACTTGAATAGGTCTATTTGGGAATAATTAATAATTCTAGAATGATTGGGGTGATTTTATAGGGGAGTGCATCTCCATAGAATTTTTTTTTCTCTGAAGACTTATTTGTAAACGGTCCTTTTGGGGCTAAATGATTTGGGGAAAACTTGAAAGATCTGTGTATTATTCACACATCAGTATTGACTTTACAAGAACCAATGCAAAGACACTTTAAAAAATTAAGTTTACAGAAATCTCTTATCATAGGCCACATTCCCACTGTTTGACTCATTCAGTATGACTGTAAATAATAATAAGCCTTTATTACACTTCCTATATCCGGTAAATGAAGCAGTGTATTGCCATTTCTGGTCCCATTGCAACACAATCAAAACTAATGACTGAAAACTCTGGTGGTGTTATTGCAGCGTGCCTGGCTAAATTAAAGCTACACGGTGTAACTTTTTTAGTTCATTCTTAGCTAAAAACACGGTAGTTCTTTCAAAAATATATGTGCTCATTAATGAATATTTACTTATTTCAAGTAATAAAGTATTCTTGTAAGTTTATAGCCTGGATACCAGCCGAACTTAGCCCCGCCCACAATTTTTTTAGGTCGAGCAGTTCGGTCTGGCTTTGCTCCATAGAGGAGTAAGTATCCCCGAACAGAAACTTTACTGATCGGATTTAATTCCTGTTGAATTTAAATTTTAAATGAATTTGACTGATAAACACCCTTACGAAAATGAACCATGTTTTTATCATTGTTAAAATGTTAGGCTCCACTTTATATTAGGTGGCCTTAAGTACAATCTACTTGCATATAAAAAAAAAATACAACGTTCTTACTGTGTTCAAATTGTATTGCAAAACACATTTGCTGATATTGAGGTGGGATACGGGTAGAGATAGGGACAGATGGGGTGGTGTGGGTCAGTTTTAGGGTAGGGTTAGGTGTAGGGGAAGTGCCAACTGTGTAGTTACAAATGTAACTACAGACATTAATTACAGTAATTACATGGAGGTATTTGTTTTTTAAATGTAAGAACAATGTAAAAAATGTATGTACACAATAGATGCATTGTATTAAATTATTAATTACAATGTTAGTACATAGTAGTTAAGGCCACCTAATATAAAGTGGGTCCAAATGTTATAACTGGTTTTTGAAGATTGATTACATTATTTTGTTATCACAGCTTTACTTCAAATATCATTGTTAAACTATTAGTCCAGGCAAAGTAACTCATTTTGGAGCCAAAAATAGAACTAATTGTAAAAGATTTTTTTTCAGCTCAGATCTTTTCTATGAGGTGTCCAGAACATCATACTGAAGAGATCCTAGTTGAGGAAATATGTTAAATTCTCATCAATCTGAGATGTGTGCTAGTAAGGCCAGACAACAATAGACCCCAATAGGGCTATTTTTTTCCTTTATTCCTTTCAAAGTAAGACTTTATACAATGAAAGTATCCATTAAAAGTAAAAAAAAATGTATTGCAAGTTTCTTTGAAAATGAATTTGAATATGTAAATGAGCTATACACTAATCGAATAAAGACTACCCAAAATATACCCGCATAGGCTTAATTTTTTCTTTTGATTCTACCACAACAACAATTTCCACAATGAAGGTCTACATGAAAAGTAAAACATTTTCTATTAGAAGTTTCTTTAAAAATTATTTTAAATATGCAAATGAGCAATATACTAATTGAATGTGCCCAAAATACTCCCTAAAAGGCTTATTTTTTCCTTTACTCCTATCACAATCAAACCTCACACAGTGAAAGTATACATGCATGAAAAGTAACATTTTTGTTTTTTCCAAGTTTCTTGGGAAAATCTATTTTAAATATGCAAATGAGCTCAACGCTATGCCCAATTGACTTATGGCCAAAAAGCCATTAAGGTACAAGTAGAAAAAACAGGGGCCAAATATCTAACACATTCATGTCCATTTAGTAAGTTAACCTATGCATAAACACGATAAATTTGAAGTCCCTTGCCACAAAAGACTTATACTCGCCTAAAGGATTATTAGAAACACCATACTAATACTGTGTTTGACCCCCTTTCGCTTTCAGAACTGCCTTAATTATACTTGGCATTGATTCAACAAGGTGCTGAAAGCATTCTTTATAAATGTTGGCCCATATTGATAGGATAGCATCTTGCAGTTGATGGAGATTTGTGGGATGCACATCCAGGGCACAAAGCTCCTGTTCCACCACATCCCAAAGATGCTCTATTGGGTTGAGATCTGGTGACTGTGGGGGCCATTTTAGTACAGTGAACTCATTATCATGGTCAAGTAACCAATTTGTAATGATTCAAGCTTTGTGACATGGTGCATTATCCTGCTGGAAGTAGCCATCAGAGGATGGGTACATGGTGTTTATAAAGGGATGGACATGGTCAGAAACAATGCTTAGGTAGGCCATGGCATTTAAACAATGCCCAATTGGCACTAAAGCGCCTAAAGTGTGCCAAGAAAACATCCCCCACACCATTACACCACCACTACCAGCCTGCACAGTGGTAACAAGGCACGATGGATCCATGTTCTCATTCTGTGTACGCCAAATTCTGACTCTACCATCTGAATGTCTCAACAGAAATCGAGACTCATCAGACCAGGCAACATTTTTCTGTTCAACATTCCAATTTTGGTGAGCTCGTGCAAATTGTAGCCTCTTTTTCCTATTTGTAGTGGAGATGAGTGGTACCCGGTGGGGTCTTCTGCTGTTGTAGCCCATCCGCCTCAAGGTTATGCGTGTTGTTGCTTCACAAATGCTTTGCTGCATACCTCAGTTGTAACGAGTGGTTATTTCAGTCAAAGTTGCTCTTCTATCAACTGAATCAGTCGGCCCATTCTCCTCTGACCTCTAGCATCAACAAGGCATTTTCGCCCGCAGGACTGCCTCATACTGGATGTTCTTCCCTTTTCACACCATTCTTTGTAAACCCTAGAAATGATTGTGCGTGAAAATCCTAGTAACAGCATATTGTGAAATACTCAGACCGGCCCGTCTGGCACCAACAACCATGCCACACTCAAAATGGCTTAAATCACCTTTCTTTCCCATTCTGACATTCAGTTTGGAGTTCAGGAGATTGTCTTGACCAGGACCACACCCCTATATGCATTGAAGCAACTGCCATGTGATTGGTTGATTAGATAATTGCATTAATGAGAAATTGAACAGTTGTTCCTAATAATCATTTAGGTGAGTGTATATTGACCTTAGGAATTGAATGCCCAATCTTGCCTCCAGTTTCTTTTTCTAAATTCTTTTTTTTTAATTGTTTGCAAACAAGCCTTACCTAATGACAGTCTCCCACAGATAACATCAGAAGAAAGTCAAAATAGTATATTAGTCATATTATACACCATATTAGTCATTAGTAACATGGTGAGATTAAATTTGGGGCTGGTAAATTTACAAATTATTGGTATTGTAGGTAAGATTATGAGATTACAGGCAGAAGTCATTCTTACCAACTAAATGATTCTCAGAAGACAGATGAAAAACCAGATAGGCACACTTTCCAGACATTCCAGCTCTTTAAAATAATTTTGCAATTTTGTAGTTATCAAGTATTTTAGACCAGGCAGGCCACACGTCAGACTTCAAATTATATTGAGCCTAATTTCATTGCTAGACAACACTTTGACAGCTTTTTCAGGGAGAAATGGAGAAGTGTAAAATATGTAATGAGTCATTCAGTGATGAAAACACATCGGTTGTTAGGACATACAGTATTCAATAAGTGTGGTGCTGGTGTGCATATTCAAAGTCATTTAAAAAGAAACTTGTTATACAAAAAAAAGTTACTTTTCATGTATACTTTTACTGTGTGAAGTTGTAATGTGGTTGGAGTCGAGGGAAAAAAGCCTATTTGGGTGTATTTTGGGCATATTTGATTAGTGTATAGCTCATTTGCATAGTAGAATTCATTTTCAAAGAAACTTGTAAAACAAAACAAAAATACTTTTCATGTGTACTTTCATTGTGTAAAGTTTAATTTTGATAGGAATAAAGGAAAAAAATAGCTCTATTGGGGTCTATTGTTGTCTGGCCTTACTAGCACACATCTCAGATTGATTAGAATTTAACATATTTCCTCAACTAGGATTTCTTAGGACTTTTAGTATGATGTTCTGGACACCTCATAGAAAATATCTAAGCTGAAAAAATTATTTTACAATTAGTCTGTCGTAAAACGCTATTTTGCCTGGTCTATATGGTTCAATTTCGTAAGAACAGTATTAAAATAAAAATTTCACTTAAGTATTAAAATAGATGGAAACTGCTTTTAAAAAAAATAACAGTGGGATAAATAATTTTGGCATAAATATGTGAATTACATACAGTAAAATTATTAGCAATGAAAAATTACAGAATAATGACGGGGTTTGTATTTAAATATCCTATTTAGCAGTTAAATATTTACAGACTAGTCTAAATCATGAATGGATTTAACTACTAACCTGCCTTTATTTATTCATCAGAAAAATTGACATTCCATATTGTACAGTCAATGCAATGTTTTTGACTGGATTCTGTGATTCTGTCCGTGTTTCTGCATCGCACAAATAATAGGACTCTACTCATATATATATATATATATATATATATATATATATATATATATATATGAGTAGAGTCCTATTATTTGTGTGATGCAGAAACGCGGACAGAATCACAGAATCCAGTCAAAAACATTGCATTAACTGTATAATACGGAATGCCAATTTTTGTCTGTCACAATGTCAGCCATTTGTCTGTTGTGTGGCAAACCAATAAAGCTCCCTTAGCTGTGAAAACGAATGCAGTTTTCAAAAAGCAGTGTTATTCTAGTGTTTTACTAATTATTTTGTTTTTTTGTATGGTTAATATTAATTAAGTTACCATTATGTAACTGTCAGCACACTTAAGGTTTATACATAAAAAAAGGCAATTCGTATGGTTCCAAATGAGTTTGACACTACTGGTGTAAAAACGAACACAGTGCCTTGCTTTACTCTGAAACATGAATCATGTGTATTTATTTGTGATTTGATAATTGCCTTATTGCCAATCCATTTTGTATATTTTTGTATAAATGTATCAAGCAGCCCTACCAAAACTGACAAAAACTGAGCGCATGGTCCAGTTATCTTGATCAATACATCTTGAAGTTCTTATTTGCTGTTTTTGTTTTTTGACTCCTGTTCACTTTAAATGTGAAAAAGGAGTGGCCAGAATGCTATGTTTCTGCCATTTTCTCACTGGTTTTTGTAATGCATGCTGGTGTGTATAAGACAGTTTTATGCATCTCTTTCATTAGGCTTCCCAAACACTTTTCTCTCAGCCTCCCGCGGGACAGCCTCCCACCACGACACCCACCGCTCCCACAGCCCCACCAAACGCAGCCACCGCTTCTGGGGCAGCCGGTGAAGGATTGAACCCTGAGCTTTTTACTGGGATAGTGCAAGGTGTCCTGTCTACAATGATGGGCTCTCTAGGTACCCCTCAAAATGAAACCGAAAGCATCGCTCAGTTCATCCAGAGACTCTCCCAAACTAGTAACATCTTCACCCCTGGTACTGGAGATGCTGTGGGTAAGCTCCTTGGGCTTGATGCCTTTTCTTTTCTTTTAGTTTATTTTCTTTTCATTTTGTGTCAGCTGAATTAGGACAACTAAGGTATCTGGGTATGTGTTTAGGTTTCTTTGGTGATCTTCTGGCTTTGGTGTGTCAGAACTTCTCCATGGTGGACATGGTGTTGTTGCTCCATGGTCAACACCAGCCACTGGGTCGTATCCAGCCCCAACTTGCCCAGTTCTTCATTGAGCATTTCCTGCAAGGCCGTGAGCCCACAGAGGCCAATATCACTGTAAGTTGTCTTTTTGCAGCCAAGCTGCCCTAGTTCAGTGATTCCGAACACTGATCTTAGAATACACCCAAACCCTGCCCATTTTGCATGCTTTGCAAATGGTTTTCGGTTTAAGATTGCAACACAAACACAGAGGAACAAAAATACTAATGTACAAATTAATGGAACAAGATAACCTATGCTGTGCAGACAAGATGTTATCACAGACAGCATTCAAAGATTGTACACAAAGCATTGTTTATCTTTCAGCATGCACACAATTTGCTTCCATAGAATTTTTGCAAAATTTGAATTCCCATTTATACATTTCCCAGTCCTATTTGCAGTTCCAACAGCAAACAATTTTTCTAGTCATGCATTTCATCATTGAGGATTTCTTAAAAATATGTAAAAACCCTCTCTTTCATGAACCCAGTCTGGTCACACCCCTATCCAATACCAAATATGTCAAAATTACTTGTAGACAAGACAGTATCTGGAAATCCATTGTCACACCCTGTCTCTTATGTTATACCCTTAATTGTCTGTAGTTGGTAAAATTTGCATTTTGGTCCTCATATACACTGTTTTTGCTTCCTAGTCTGATTCTTCAATTTCCCCTGCTTTCCGTTTTCCTTTCAATCTCTCATTTCATCTTTATTTTCTCTTTCTGTCTTTTTAGGCAGCTGCTGATGACTTAATTGCTGAACTTGAGGAATACATTACAGAAAGTTTTGTAAGAATCTCTGGATCCTTTCTTGACTCTTTAAAAAAGCTATTAAAATCATCTCTAACAGTCAATTACTACAGAAAATAAATTTTACCGATCCCTCGGTTTGTAACAAGCATAAATGTTGTTGCAGTGGAAGTCTATTTACCCTCCTTTATCTACCTATACACTACCATTCCAAATGTTTGAAATGTTTGCTTAGAGGAAATGAAAGCAAGTTTTGCAAATTTAAGGTGTTTACTTTCTGTCCATCCCATCTAGTCAACCGTAGCAGTCCGTGATGGGGTTGATATTACCCAGACGAATCGGGCTTTTCTCAGGCAGCAACTTTCAGGCATAGCCACCCACATTTTGCATTGCAATGGTAAGTCTCTAGACAAGAGGCATTATGAGATGAAATCACTTGCTAATTAGATTTATAAATGCATGCATACATTTTGAATACTGTAAATGTTTTTTTATTTCCTCAGATCAAACATTTGGACCTCGGCTCCTGCAGCTGTGTAACCGTGCTCTCTTTGAGTGTCTGGCCCTTAACCTTTATTGTCTGAATGGAGAACAAAATGCTCTTACCTCCGTCATCAACCACCGCATTGTTAGTACCCAAAACATATCTGATTTCTACACCCCCTTCATTTTGTTTATTCTTTT
The DNA here is from genome assembly GCF_024679245.1 of Pseudorasbora parva. Taxonomy (NCBI): domain Eukaryota; kingdom Metazoa; phylum Chordata; class Actinopteri; order Cypriniformes; family Gobionidae; genus Pseudorasbora; species Pseudorasbora parva. The sequence goes on from NC_090179.1 coordinate 21,243,122, forward strand.
ATTGTTCATCCTATGACCTTCATGCTGTGTGAAGAAAATTGTGGAGGAGATATTTCCATGTTGGCGGAGGCTTGCATTTATGCAGGAAACTTGATTTATTTGCGTTTATGCAAGAAACTGTTTTGATAAAGGCGTTAGGGGTTAGATGCATGAGATTTTGCAGACACAGGGTTTTGCGGTCATGGAAGACCTACATAATTTTAAATAGTTGAAATGTAACTATTTGTGACTATAAATTTGACATTAAAATGATTTTGAAGTCCTGGAAAGGGAATTTACTGAACTATTTTCCTATTCTATTTATGCTTTTCATTCAAATTAGTTATAAATTGTTCTTTGTAACTGCAATTGTAGATTTTTTTAGACTTAAACCTCAGCAGATCAAATGTTCAAAATGCATTTTTGTTGCATCTATACCTGAATCTATGTAAAACGTTAATTATGTAAGTTTAGGTACTTTGAATGAATTCCTAACGTGAGTTTGCATGTCTCCTCTATCAGAGAACAATGTCAGCTGAGGTAAACCCTAGCCTGGTGAACTGGTTAACCAGTATGATGACAATGAGGCTGCAAGTGATACTGGAGCACATCCCCATCACAGAGGAGCAGATTACCCATTACGTCATCCACACACAGGTTTGATCTGCACATTCCCATTGTATATTTCCAGACTAAATGCTGCCAGGTTTGATGGTTGGTTGGTATAGTGCTAGCCTAGAAATCTAGACGCAACCTAGCGGCAGCAAATTTAATTTGCCCGCAAGTGTGGTCTAGCAACTCTCAATTCCTATCTGAGCTGTATTCCTCAGAATCTGGACGGCTCAATCACATCGTGTAGGTAGGCTATAGAGTCGGCAGGCGGGGCCATAATGACGACGGCCGAGTTGCGTTTGCGTGCTTCTAGTAACAAAGTCTTCTAGTAAACACAGAAACTGGCGAACGGCGGCGGTCTTTCGAATCAGCTCTGACCGCGACTCTGGAAGACTTGGAGTTAAGCTTTCCTCTGAGAAAAGAACAAAGAGCGGCACTGAAGTCATTCTTAAAAAGGGAAGATGTGTTCGGAGTTTAGCCGACCGGATACGGCGAATGTTTAATCAGTCAGAGAGCTCCCCTTCACCGTCGTTGCTCCGGTTGGTGTACCGCTATCCTATTGCGTGCAGAGGGAGTTTGAAAGACAACCGTTTATCCCGCCCCTCAGATTGAGCCCTGTCAATGGTGAGTTTCCAGACCAAACATCTTGATGTGGGTCTGGCTTGTCAGGCTAGTATAGTGCTTGATTTTTGCACAAAGAGGTGTTTACACTGTATTTTAGTTTATGATTGAAATTTGTTATTGAAAGTTATTATTCAACATAATTCATGCAGGTTAGAATGTGTCCTGCACACTCCATCTAGGCGTTATTTTAGGCTTCTGGAGCAGGTAATGCAACCTTTCAAGGTCCTGTTCTTCGTGATTCCATCTTTCAAACTTTAGTTAGTGTGAAATGTTGCTGTTGGAGCATAAATAATACCTGTAAAATTATAAAGCTCAAAGTTCAATGCCAAGCCAGATATTTTATTTAACAGAAGCTCCCTTTCAAAGCCTACAGCGAACGGCCGGTTTGGACTACAGCAGGAAGTGCAGGGAGGTAATGACGTCACTAGAACCGTTTGTTGACTAACCCTCCGCCCACAAGAACACGCAAAATAGGGGGCGTGTTCTTGTTGCTCTCCCACGTGGAGAAGAGCGCGCATTCAGCGCTTGCATCTCCCCGTTATGGTAAGAGGCGGGACCTTTCCGGGCAAAGTGCGCTAAGCTGCTGTCCAATCACAACACGGGAAGCGCTGGCCCAATCAGAACTCGTTACGTATTTCTGAAGGAGGGACTTCATAGAACAAGGAAATCATCAGGCCGTTTTTAGGACAGAGAAAACAGCGGTTTACAGATAAGTCAATTGTGTCAAAAATACTGTTGTTGTTTTTTACACGCGAAACATGAACTCATGTTATATTGCACACTGTAAACACAATCAAAGCTTCGAAAACACGTGAAGAACGGAACCTTCCATGGTGTGATTCCCCCCCCCCCCCCCCCCCCCCCCCCCGGGTTTAAAGCGCTGAGTACCCAGAAAAGCACTATATAAAAGTAACATTATTATACAAATATTTCAGTAGTTAATGATGACATGATAAAGGATTAATCTAAAATTAATCTGAAACGATCAGGTGGTAGTGCACTCGAGATGCAAGTTGAAGATTTAAAGTTTACTTATTGTATTTGACTTCTACAAGGATGTGAATGAAATTTGAAGAAAGTGATGTGGGTTTCAAATGGTGTTTCATATTGACTTCATATGTATATCTCTCTTACAGAGTGAAGAATCAGTAGAGAGGCCCACTCAGGATCCTGAGCCTCAGAACGTAGAGGTATATAAATCGAGAAAGCTGATTAACAGATCTAGTTTGAAATTCAATTCATTGGATGTTGAAGACTTAACATGTACGTACTTATGTGTGTTATTTTGTGGTTTTAACTGTAACCTCTCCCATACATGGTTCAGATGGGGGACAGTCTCTCTCCAACACCTGCTACTACAGCAGAAGAAGCTCTGGCCTCCTCCCAGGAAGCTGGAGCAATGGGAGTTCCAGCTAGGGAAAGTGAGGGAGCTGTTGGAGGGGAGGACGCAGGAAGAGATGCTGAAGCTTGGGCAGCAGCGTTGCCTCCTGTGAGATATTTCCACACATCTAGTATCTTAAAAAGAAACCAATCACATTTCTACAACAGGGAACCCCTCCTTTATTTATAGTTTGCCATATCATTTGATTAAAAAAATAGTGCTTTCAATTTTGTTTTGAATATTAAATGAGCACCTTTGATCACAAGCACATTCCTTCAAGGTGTCTGACGGCATCTTTGTTTTCCACTTGTTATCAGCATCTTGCCAATCAGATCTTGGAATAGAAAAATGTTGTTGTGTGTGTGTGGGCTTGATGACCTGTATTGTTTGCAGGAGTGGGTTCCCATTATCAGACAAGATCAGATCAGTCAGAGGAAGATTAAAGCCCAGCCTCCTCTCTCTGATGCATATTTGTATGGGATGCCAGCAAAGCGCAGGAAGGTAATCATTCAGTTTCATGCAGTTACATGTTAAAAATGAGATCATACGTTTTAGTTTTCTATTTATTTAGACTGGTTTGCCATAATACCGCAATGTTTCACCCTTGCTACTCCTGACGCATAACAATAAAAAAAATGTTTTGTGTGTCTCCTAGATGGTAAAGAGTGATGGGCCCAAACTCTCACTCTCTGAGGCAGTGAGTCAAGCTGCTAAATCAGCCGGTGTAACGCCCATCACAGCTCCCAACGCTCTACAGGAGGATTTAGAAAAACCAGAGCTTCAGGAAGCATACAGTGAACAGGTACTTTGTCTGAACATTTATTTTTCTATTATGTCTTGTAATTTAGACTTAAATTAATAATATAAAAGTTTATTTGAAAATATTATAATGTTGTGTAAAAGGTGTATAATACTAAGCCCCATTTCCACCAAAATTACCCGGAACAATTTATACCAGGAACTAGGGCTGGGCGATATGACGAAATATATCGTCTGGACGATAGAAAATGTCTATCGTTTTATATAAGGCTCTATCGCTTACGCCACGATAAGGCATTTATGGCAGAATTTTACGTCAAGATGCACCTCACGCCACGGCATGCCCATGCACGCTGCAATACATAAACAAACATGGAGGAAGACGGTAGTAGACACGGTTCAGACCAGGGTAATTCTCAGAGTAATTATGCCAGAGTGGTGGCATAAGCGCTCAAAACAAACTTCAGACACAGACGCTGCAACGGGCTTTTACGCGTGGCACACCATATAGCCATATATTGAAATATTTTAATGGCAGGTGTAGGGATGGCGAAAACTAAACATTTTCTTGACCGACCACCGAGCCTCATTAGCCGGTTGAAACCGGTTAATGCGCTATTTGAAATAACAGCCGCGAGCCGCGCTCCCTCTGTCTCTCTTTCGCTCTCTCACTCACACACACACGCGCTGCTGCCTCCCTTCCACTCACGTCACTTTTTTTAAATCCCCCACAGCGCGAAACACGAGTCCTGCAAAGGAGCTTGTTTGTAATCAGAGGACAAATGGCTCCTTAGTTTCGAAATGGTTTGGGTACAAGGTGATCGCGTTGAAAATAAAGGCATTTGTCCAGCGTTAGAAGCTAATTTGAATCATCGCCGCGGCTCATTTAAGAAAATGACAGCTCCGAAGAGACGCCGCTTTAGTTCGAGGTAGTGCTAGCAATAATAAAGAAAGACGATCAACACCATATGTGTTACCATTGAAATGAAGATGTAATATATTTCCAAATGTAAGCCCATCTTAAGCGAAATGCACCCTTCATACTGTCGTCTGCCCTGACTCTAACCTCGAGTGTTTACTTTTTGCAAACCTTGTGAGCGTGCAAACCCAAAAGCTGTGACCTCGCTTCAAATGTTTTTATTGGTTTTTTAAGTAGCCTACAAACAGGCGAAGGGGAAAAAAATTGAGTGCGAGGGATATGTTCAATCACACAAAAAGATTTTGGAATGAGACGGCCAACTGTAGTAGCGTTTAGTCCACTGTCTATAATAGCCTAATTTAGAGATCACTTTTTTATTTATTTTAACCGTCAACTTTGATTGGTTAACGTTGATACGGTCAGCCATCGGTCAAACGGTCATCGGTTAACATCCCTAGGCAGGTGTTAACTTTACCAACAGTCTTGCTTTAAAAAAAAGGTTCTAAATAAAATAAAAATGTAGTCCATGCTACCTTTATTTGTTTTGTATATCATTTCAAACTGCATTTCCACATTGCAATTTTGTATAGACTATTCATAAACTGAATTAACAGAAAAATTGCTATATCGTTATGTATATCGTTATCGGGATATCAAATGAGCTATATCGGGATATGAAATTTTGGCCATATCGCCCAGCCCTACTAGGAACTTTTTTACAGGAACTTTTCTCCCCCAGACCTGCAACTGTCTGCGTTTCCACCGCGATCTAAAGTTCCGTGAAGATTAGGCAAATTTGTCCGGTGATGTAGGACTGCGCACGACTGCTCCTCCAAGTCAGTAACGGACAGTAATCATTTTTGCGCGACACTAGCCACGTTTACAAGCACACTTTTTTTGTCATTCTGATTGAAAGATATAGTGGACTGTTTACATGAGACGTTATCTAAACCGATCTGGTGTTTACATGTGATGACTTTCAGTCGCAATTATTTTGTGACATGCAGTTTGTCTGCTGCATCGAAAATGTCAACGCTGTTTTTTCCACCAGCTGGAATCTGTTAACTGTAGCCATAGCAACTCTTAATGGCCACCAGGACTAATACAGTATTATATAAGCTATTTATTTGTTGTGAAGTGTAATAATCATCTCACAAACAAATTAATAAAGAGGTAATTAACAACGACAGAAAAGAGCACTAGCATATTCAGAAAGCTTGTAAAGCTAGATTTAAAATGACAATGTATATTATTATCAGCTATTACGGACATGACGTGAGATGGCTGAGACGAACACGCACCATCAGACAGAGAGCAAGACTGATATTTACTGAACGCAGAACAAACCTTGCAAAAGACTTTTAAAAATGCCGGTTGAAATAAAATGCTAAACCAATCAGCATGTTCAGTGCCCAAATCCCGCCCTCGAAAGTTCCGGAACTTTGAAAAAGTACTACCTCTCGAGCAGGCCCGTTTGGAAGGGGGAAATATTTACCCGGAACTTCATTTAGACCCTGGTTCCTGCGGTCCAAACACACCGAGTACCACCCAAAGTTCCTGGTTCCTGGGTAAAGTTCCTGCGGTGGAAACGCGGCTCTAAAGACACAGTCACTTGATTGAGAGATTTATTTGTGATGGAAATCATTTCTTTATAATTTTATTGGGGTCTTACACACATGCAGTAACGTTACTCTGAGCCGTGCTTTAATTTGAGTGATGGCGGATATTATGGTAGTGGCTTGATGCAGCGCAAGAGATGCAGATAACTTGATCTTGACCCTTAAGAAACTTTAATTAATGCTGGCACGTAAAAAATCTGCTTCAAATTGATTTAAAAATGTAATGAATTGCTTATTCCAACATTGAAATAAAAATGTAAAGGGTGTACAAATACTATAAAATCATTAAAATAAATAATTTGGAATCATGTTATAAAAAAACATTTATAATTTATTTATTATAACTTTTGTGTTGGTTGGTTGGCTATTTTCTTATAAAGGTCCAGAAATCGTGTTTTTTTTTAAAATTATATTATTTGTCAAATTTTTTTGCCAGGTGGCTTTTTTAATTATATGATGTCATTACTTTGTCTTGACGGCAGCCAGTCGCTGCATTGCTGATCGTGGTTTCGAGTATTGATGCATCCAATCTGCAAATTTGTTTGAAGAACCAAATTAGGCACAGATCAGTTATCAGGATTAAAATATCTGGGATCTGTCAAATCATCTCAGATGTATTAAGCGATGTATGAAGAAAGGACCCCTGGAGGCACCCCAGCTCTGCACATTTTGTATTTCTCCCTTATCCAACACACCCAATTTAGTTCTTGCCGTCTCTTCTAACAAGCTGATTAGATTAATCAGGTGTGATTAAATGAGGGTGATACTAAATGTGCAGGGCTGGGGTGCCTCCAGGGCAGGTTTGGAAACCAATGCTCTAAAGTCCTGTACGGGTCAACATGCTTCTCCTACTGACTTTTAACTCGATCCTGCGTAGCAAACACAGCATTCTTTTATTTATATGAACTCAAACACTCATGCATAATAGTCTTTGATAAATATGTGGACACTAAGTCTGCATGTATAATAAAATTTCATATAAGTAAAATTCTTCCTCAGGCAGTAAGCAGGATGTAAAATTGTATTTCAAATTGCACGTGCCATTAATCCAGTCTTCAGTGTCACATGATCCTTCAGAATTCATTCTAAAATACAGATTGTGCTCAAGAAACATTTCCTGTAACCAATCAATCTGGATTGAAATAAAATTTGTGTAACATTATAAATGTCTTTACTTTCACTGTTGACCAATTTAATGTCTCTTTGCTGAATTAAAAGGATAAAACGTATTTATTTTTAAACACAACCCACTGATATAATCTCTTCTTTTTATCAGCTGAAAACCGACATCAAGAAACGAGTAAAGGACGACCCAGATTACAGTTCCAGGCGGTTTCCTAACACGCATCAAGTCTTTTCTCCGGACTCATAACTTTTGTACCTTCCAGCTTACATGTGTCCACCTCAGCCCAGTTCCTTATATGGGGCGTATGTTTTATTTGCACAGTTACGTGTTGTCTGATGACTTCACTCCCGTTTCTATTGATACCTTTTTATTGTATGTATTGTTCACGTGTGGCCGCCGGTGTTGCGTGTAGTTTATGCTCACTGAACATCTGCTAATCGTCTAACACGGGCACGTGTGTAAAGAGCCTGCCAGCATGACGTTTCAGAACTGTTGTTTTTATGATTCGGTCCGATAAATAATAGTATTGTAACTGAATCCAGAGGACATACACAATAACAGAAGGACAAAACCGAAAATGTAGAAAGCTACTTTCTTGCAATGCTGTTGTTTAAAGCTTTGATTATATAGCATTATGCCTTGCCTTTCAGTTCTCCCATGACTATGGCTTTATATATGGTACACTGCAAAAACAATAAGAACTATGTAATTTGGAACCATGAATGTAAAATGCTTGAGATTAAACAATTTTGCACCATTTTAGTGCATATTATGTGTTATATGGTCTTTTGTGATTAAAATCCCATGCATTTTTAATATGTTTAATCAAATTTAAAGCCATTTGTAAGACCTTAAGATGCCGGGACATCTGGGCTAAGGAAAGACTACTCCAGAGAAAACAGGATGTTTTGGGAATTAACATTTGAACTCTTGTGAAAGTGACATCCCCACATCGGCCACATGAAGTCGCTTCAGATCACCTTGATTTACATTTCATTTCCCTTTACCCTCATCTCTCCTCTCCACATGCTGAAATTCACCCAAAATCTATATGGGTTAATTTGATGTACTATATAATACAGTACATAACTTCAGATTTTGCTACTCGCTTGTCATTGGTCAGCTGTCAAACAGGTGCTTGACGTGTGGGGTTTTTATCAACTTTAAAAGACGTGCTGAGCTGCAGAAGCTTTGGCATATTTAAAAACGCTCATGACTTTTGAAAACACTGTTCACTGCATAAGATTATAATGCAAAACAGACGTTAATAAGATGATAATTTAAAAAAAGACGTCTAGTGTAAACACAGCCTTAATGTTTTTCATTTTATTTGGGTCACGAGAGTACTACATGATTTTACAGCTTTTTGAGTATTGTAGCCAATCACAGGCATTTCTGCTGAAAATAATGACCAATCATGTTTAATTTATCGGTAATGAATCCTCTCAGTAGATTTGTACGGTCTCAAAACGCCGAATGAATTTTAGTGCAAGTTTACGTTTTACATGAATATTCTCATTATCTACAAATCCTCTCAAACAAACCACAGACACAGTTTAAATAAAGATTTATTGTAAAGTTTAGTCAGATATTTTTGTTTTTCATTAGACTTTACGATGTTCCTTACAATTAGCCTATACTTCAGTACAAATTACGTAACAAAAATAGATATTTTAATGCTTTAATAGTGATTTGATCCTCTATTTAAAAAAAAAATCATTTAAAAGAGGAAAAATGGCTGTGAGCCAAAGTGTTCCTCTTCCGTCATCATCTGGTTATAGTGGTAATTTCTTTTATCATTTCATGTCATGTTATTTTATGATATTCAAAGCATACACAACAGGTGAATATACATGAATGATGCTAGCATATACAGACTTTACCCAAGAAAGAAGCTTTAAAGAGTTTTTTTTTATTATTATTATTTTTATATATATATTTTTTTACAGGAACCAATTTAACTCTTTATATCAGGCACTGCGTTATTCCTTAAATGGGCCGACTTCATAGAAAGACATCGGGATATAGTATTTTTAAGGGCTCTCACGTTATTTAACTGCAGTTAGAGTCAATCTATTATATAACAATAAACATGAACTCGAACATGCTTCATAAAATACATCATCTCTTAATATTCCTGAGAGGTCAATAATGCCATAAAATCTCAAAATATGCAGTAATTTTATCAGTTTACCAGCGAGTGTGCTTTCAGATACACTGAAATGAATGGAGTTCAATGCTGGAACTGGCTTGTTTGGTCGCTCTGACCGTAACACCTTTACTTCCACATTACTCAGTATTTGGGCCACGCACACACCAGGAGGGAAACAATCCAACACTCTCATTGACTTTGTATACACCTTGTTACATATCAGCTTTTAGACATTGTTAGTTTTGTTGTATTAAGTCAGGAATGACAAAGCCACTTCCCACAATAGAAAGTCGGTTGGCTTGCTTTTCCACCCGTTGTGTGTGGCTTTCAGATTATGACTCGTGCTGCTCTGTCCTCTATGGAATTTTATGGGAGTGTGTTAACAGCTTTCATTACTTTCCAAGTAATTTTGTTTTGGAAGTATATGTACTTTATCTGTGTTCTTCTTTGTAAATGTTTTACTTCACAACATTTCAAAACATAGTGCAGTAAAAAGTACAATATGTTTCATATTGAATATCATTTAATACTTAATTACCAGAGGTGGGAGTAAGTCTCAAGTCTTACCCTTCAAGTCTCAAGCAAGTCCTAGTCAAGTCACAGCTTTATGTCAAGCAAGTCAAGTCACAAATGTTTGATGATTGAACTGAATTTATATATTACAGTTAGCTACATATACAGTAGTTATGGACTATGGGAGTTTTAGTTGCAACTTGCATTTTCTACTCAAAAAAAAAGGTATCCACATACAGAGTGGTTAAAAAACAAACAAATTAAAACTACATGAAAAATTGAAATTAGGCCAATATATTGCATGGGCTACAGCTCATGCTACTGCAATTGCTTGGTATCTCGCATATGGGAACGCCCCCAGGCATAATAGACTATGGAAGCACCAATTACACCATGTCTGTCTGAAGGACGGACCAATCATAGCTCATATAAGGAGCCCACTCCGTCCATGTATGTATATGGCTGTGATCCCCAAAAACGGCATTCTTCTCCAAACGGTTCTCTTCCCTGTGTAGACTTTCCTTTAGTACTGTCCTGCTTCAGTTCACAAAAGTTGCCAAATGTAGTGCAGTTTAAATCCTGTTGTGGATTCTCTGCTCGTTACTGAGTTTTTTCTAGCTAACGCGTTAAGGTGAGCTAAGATTACAGGATTCTTACTCATCATGTCGGTGTCCAAGGCCGCAGTGGAGAAGGGGAAAGTTGCCTCTTTGCGCTTGTGTCCGGCAGCTTGTGGATTCATGATCTCGGGCAGGAATTCGCATTCGATGTGTATCGCGTGCAGGGGTGTCAAAGAAGCTCAGGCCGCACTTGCGAATGTGGAGAGTTGTGCGCACTGTCATGTAATGCTGGCCAGGATCTGAGAAAGAAGGGTTCGGGTGGCTGCATCTTCTAAAGAGGATCCGGTTTTCTCTTCTGTCCCTCCTTCGACTAAGGTGGCCCAAGCTAAACCCTTCAGTTAAACTCGCTGGCTCTTTCTCAGGGGGCTTGGAGAAAGTGTTCTGCGCATCCGTGGGTCCTTGTGACGGTAACCAAGGGTTACAGGCTTCAGTTCGCTGTAAAACCACCCCTGTTCAATGGGATCATAGCAACTGTAGCAAATGAGGATTCAGCTTGTGTGTTGGAGGCAGAATTATCCTCCCTTTTAGTGAAAAGAGCTATAAGACGGATTCCAGAGGGGGAAAGAGCTAAGAGAGAGCGGCTATTACTCCCGTTATTTTCTAATTTTGTTAGAAATTTAGTTTGGTTTGTACCCAATAAGGGACATGCGTTCTCTAAGCAAGCACTTGAAGAAGTACAAATTCAGGATGATCACCGTCGCAGCTCTCCTGCACGCTATCTGCCGGGACGATTGCTTCACCGCGGTAGATCTCAAGGATGCTTACTTTCATATTAATATCTATCCTGCACACAGGAAATATCTCAGGTTTTTGTTTTGGAGCGAAGCGTACAAATTTATTCTTCCATTTGGGCTCAGCCTCGCTCCTCACAATTCAGCAGGTGCATAGAGACAGTGTAATCTCCGCTGAGACACAAGGGGCTCAGAATATCTGCCTATCTGGAGGATTATCCGGTTTGCGGATAGCATGCAGAACAGCACACAGAAATGCTCACGTCTCATCTAACAAATCTGGGGTTCAGAATCAACAAGGCCAAAAGCCAGTTGATTCCATCTCAGAAGATAGAGTATATGGGCAAATAGACTCTGTGGCATACTGCACCATGCTCTCGGAAAGGATAATGGCATTTTATCAGTGCCTTGCACAGTTTCACAAGGGAAACTTGGTATCGTTCAGAACCTGTGTCTCCACCTTTTGGCCATGATGGCTTCATCGCTGTCCGTGGTCCCGCTGGGCAGGGCTGGACTGGGGCTTAAATTCGACCCTGGCAAAGCCTTTGGGGCCTTAAATTGGAGTAAATAAATAAAACTAGGACAAGGACAAATAATGATAGATATTATCAAATTTGCTGCAAATGCAGATAAACTTAATATTGCTTTTATGTCACACAGAAATGCACTTGACAGTAAAGCATGATTTTGAGCTAGGATGCAGTAAATTTACTTCTTTTAAATGCTGTTATCATTTACTCACTCTCGTGTCCTTCCTGTATGACTTCCGTGAAACACAAAAGATCTTTTAAAGAATGTTGGCAACCAAGCCATTTGGGTTAGGCTACCATTTGTATATTTTATGAACTTGAAAAACAGACTCAAATTATTTTATTTTATGTTACACAGAAATAAATTCATTTAGGTTTGGAATGACATTAGGGTGAGTAAATGATCACATTTTTCAGTGATCATATTTTTCAAGAGTTAACATACAATTTAAGTAAGACACTGATATATCTTTCATGAGGCTATCATTGAAATATAATTTAATTATATTTCATTAGATTAATTAAAAAAGTTAATAAAACTTTAAAAGAGGAAAAAAAGTTTGTCCTTAATTTATGGGATCCAGACTTTAAAGCTGTTTTATAGACTGTAGTTTAACTGTAGGCCAGTTTCATTTAAATGTAAGATCATGGTAGTCACAGGGTAAAACACATAGACTTTAAAAACCTTGCTCCTCGTTATATGGCTATATGGTTTCTAAAATATATAAAACACATATAAGAACTATTATATTTGTAATTAATTAAAATTGTAAACACCTATAGAAAATAGCCTACGAAAACAGCCTCTAAAGTTATTTATATTCTCCAATATTAATTTAAGTAATACTAGCAACATTTTTAATATATTTTTCTTCCAAAACACCATATTTCTTCACTGTTAGCTGCAAGGTAAATTGTGATTGTGGTAAAATGAAACGTTTGTGTGTATTGCCGTTTTCCACTTTACCTTTTCATGAATACATGCTCGCGGCTGTTTTCAGCTGATTCAACACAGAACCTGTAATGTTCCCATATCACACAATTGTATAAAACTAAATTCGGAGTCAAATTGCCGTTTATAGAGCAGGTATATATTGTAGCCTGACAAGCCAGACCCACATCAAGATGTTTGGTCTGGAAACTCACCATAGACAGGGCTCAATCCGAGGGGTGGGATAAACGGTTGTCTTTTAAACTCCCTCTGCACGTGATAGGATAGCGGTACAGCAACCGGAGTAACGGAGGTGAAACAGAGCTTGTTGATAGATTAAAAATTCGCCGTATCCGGTCGGCTAAACTCCGAACACATCATCCCCTTTTAAGAATGACTTCAGTGCCGTTCTTTGTTCTTCTCTCAGAGGAAAGCTTAACTCCAAGTCTTCCAGAGTTGTGGTCAAAGCTGATTTGAAAGACCGCCGTTCTCCAGTTTCTGTGTTTACTAGAAGCACGCAAACGCAACTTGGTCATCGTCATTATTGCCTCGCCACCGACTTTATACACGATGTGATTGGCCTGGCAAGAGTTAGGCGATTACAGCTCAGAAGGGTATTGAGATTTGCTAGACGACACTCGCGGGCAGATTAGATTTGCTGCCGCTAGGGTGCGTCTAGATTTCTAGGCTAGGTATATTGTCTCCATTGCTCCAAATTGTCTGTGCGCTGATTTGTGGAGAAAAAGAGAAAAGGTTATGGCGGAGGAAATTGTTGGAGAGCAAAACGGAGCAAGGATTGTGTTCTGCAAAGAGAGTTTGAGGTAAAAATAATTTTGTAATGTGCTGCTGCTGCGACTGGAAATGCAGATGTTTGGGCTTTGTTTCTTTTGATAGAATTGTAAATATATCTATTAAAATAGCCTACTGATATTCTGTCTATAATTCCTCCCTAAACCTCCCGCTGCCCTGTATCTTACTCTTTCATTGGCTGTCAGTCACGCAATGTAATTTTTTGTCAAAACAATAGACTGTAAAAAAAAAAAAATATGGACGTAGTGTCCGTAACGTCACCCATATGTGATTCCGTTAAGCCGTTCTAAAGCGTAAAGTAGAAATGAGCTGGCCGTTGCCATCTTGGCAACGTCACCGCGAGTCACACCTGGATAACAGAAAATGGGCAAAGTGGTGAAATGTGGGTGGAGCCCAGAGTTGCATATCACAACTTTTGAGGAAGCTTTACCTCAAGCTTGGCCTTTTCCCCAACGTGTAGCATGTCATCTTAAATCCCTCACAAACTCCAAATGTGTCTGTTCCTGATCCTTTCTACATGACCTAAAACGTTGTTGATATGTTTCCGGTACACACTTCTATAGTTTCAGCACTGCAGATATAACAGCATCATAATCTTTACACTCCTCTATGCTTAAAGCAGAAAAGGCTACATGCGCTTTACCAACTAACACACACTGCAGCAATAACACACAATTAGTCTTAGACCAACCTTGTAACTCAGCAATGCGTTCAAACAGAGTAAAAAAAAAACATCCGGATCATCCTCAATAAATTTAGGAACAAGTTTTAGACTTTGATGCAGTGGAAAGTTTCTACAAACACCACTCTCCTCAAAACCATCGCCACCAACTCTACTTTCTTTCTCAAGCTTAAGTTTGAAATTCAAATTTTTTCCCTTTTCCAATTAAATTCTGCCCTGCTCAGACTTCTGCTTCATCTTTTCATGTTCCATTTGTAACAGTAATAACTCTTTCTGTTGATCAAAAGTGAAAGCAGAATGCAAAGCGGTTAAACTGTACACCATGAATTTCATCCATCTCAGCGGTTAAAATTCCCCTTTCAATCAGTTTTTTCAACTCCGTTTTAATACTACTTTCTTTTAATCTCTTTTCACTAATGTTTATTTCATAACCTTCAGGATTTTTTTTTAATTTATTAATTTATTATTTTTAATAACAAATAATAGTTCTTTACTATTATAGTTCTTCTCACGCCTTAGTCCTTGACATTCAACATGTTGGAGGACCTGAAAATCTTGTAGCTGTCACGTGTCTATGTGAATCATTAGACTATTTTAATTGTTTGTTTCTCTCTCTTGACCTTTCCTAGGTCCTGAGGTAGTTGTGTGGTAACTGTCTTGTCTTTTACAGGGATTCTTGACACACGTAACACATTATGTAACACCCCGTGGCTTAAAAGGGGATGCAACAAAGATAGGGACAAACAAGAAAGCCAAAATAAAGTATGACATTTATTAACACAATAAAACTATACAGAAAAAACAGTATAAAGTGCAACTGGAACACCCTAAGTCCTAGATCACTTGGAATCCACTATGGAGTTGATTTATTATTTATTTCTTTTCCTTTACGAAATTGTTTGATGCAGTATTCTATATGTATATAGGTGTGTTTGGGTTGTTTTAAATGTTTTTAAAAAATAATTAAAATATCATAGATTTGTTTGTGGTAGGGTAAATTAAACGCAATATGCGGTGACGTCGCAGTCGTGTTGCATTGTGGTATATGAAGCTGCCTGAAGTGTACATATGAAGTAGACTCGCTCCCTTGGTCTAAATCGAGGGAGCAAGGGTCTGTCCATATAAACTTCCCTTGTCCATTTCACTAAGTGGAACACACTTCAAAATGGCGGTGGCGATTCCTCCGAGAGGAAGTGCTTAGGGAAGTTTGCAAGTCTAATAGTGGAGAGGAACACAGCAATAGATATGACAGCGGAGCTGAAGCTCATTAAATATGCAAATCTTCTCCAATCCTAGCCTTGGGCAAGTCTCCATTGCATCACGTCCATCAAAACCCAGCGTTCAGAAAACCAGTGTAAAAAATAGCCTATTACTTATTAGTTATGATGTTTTTGAATGTGAAAACCACACAAATGTCATTAGTTGACCTCAGACAACAGTATAAAAAAAGAAAAAAAGCCAGTTCATGACACCTTTAAGATTTTACCTATGGATTCCTTTATTTTAGAGTCCATATTGTTCTCAGTCTGAAACCGGTGAGTGTTTTAGTTTTGAGGAATGGATTTGAAGACGTTAACAGTCCCTCTTCATAAAGTCAAGCTTCACTCTGATTTAGTGGCTGGTGAAGTGATAGTAGGGTGGCGCCCTGCTTTGTTGATCGAAGGTATTCATCTCATTTTAGGAAATAAACTAGCAGGTGACCAGGTGTGGGCTAATGTACCAACTTCTCCGTTGCTTGCATCAGTTGCTATCTGTTGAAGATATCCAAGTTTCCTGGTCTTCGCTTCTGAGATTTTCAACACTGTCAAGGTCTGAGCAATCCTTTACTCATGTCAGCCCGTAACGCTGGGTGTCTTTCAGACAAACTTCAAAAAAGGTGCTTTAAATCTCTTGACAAAATTAAAATACGTTAATTACATTTGTATGTATTTGAAGTAAAATATATAGATTATACTAAATGTTAATTTGCTTATTTTGCAAAAATGGAAGCAATCAGTCTTCAGGAAAGGGTCTAGCCAAAACAATAAACAAAGGGTTGCCTGATTTTTGTAAGGATAACTGAATGATCTATACAGATAAAAGAAACAAACAACATAGGCTTTCCTCCACTTCCTGACTAACCAAAACCAGGGAAAAACAAGAACAAAAAGAAAAAGTGGCACCCTTTCCTTACAGCTTCACATAACATACAATACATTTTAACAATGTAACGAAAAGAAAGAAATTACTACCTTATATCTGAGAGAATACTGCACTGTTTTCAAACTAGAGCACACACAACACCCACACAAGGTGTGCAAAATGACATTTTTCAAGCAGACACAATTCTGGTGCAGGGGAGAAGTGAACCTCTCTGCAGCAGTGTTCACTCTGCTCTCTTATAGCAGTAGCTCTGCAGCACACTCCTTACAAGCATCAGGTGTACTGCAAGGCAAGCAGAGTGAGGGAAAGAGAGAGAGGACACATTATATGGCCTCAGGACGCGTAACAACATGCAAACAAGAAACTATGCTTGTAACCACAGGCAGAGCTGTCGTTGCAACCTCACAAGTTTGCGATGCTGTTTGTGAATGTTCAATGGAACAATATGGTTTTGGGAAACACCGACTGGTTAAACTATGTTAATAACTTGCAACCATAGTTGGCCAACAATGCGTTTGGGAAACGCACCCCTGGTTAGTAGCGGACTACGGCACAGTTCTAAATGTGAAGCAGATTGATGTTTTAATCTTTAAACAAAAATATTTTTTTCCTTCTGTTGAAAGTCCAAACATAAACTTAAGATACAAAAAGGTTATACATTCGTAGTGACATTAATCCATATGAATGAAACGGTTTAATCGTAGCCTTCTGAAGAGATACCATCGCCGGCATCACTTTAGTGTGAGAAACACATCACTACTACAACTTTTGCCTCAAACTCTTAATTTACTGCAATAGTTAGTAAAATAATTTACTCTCACAATGGTAATGAGCTTTATTGCTGAGTATAGCCTACTTGGACATACAATACAAGGAATTTGTCTTTGTGATAGAATCTGCCAATACACAGGAACATTGACATATCAACATACCTCTTCTGCTTATCTGGTCACTCCCACTGCTTATGCTTCCTGTAGATCCAGGTGAATAGAAGTCAGTGAACTTGCCCGGCAGGTATGCTGTGAGTCTGTAGTCTGGCTACAATGGAATTGGAATGTCATTTACTAGCTTGTCTGCGGTCTTAAAGGAAGGCCTTTAATGAGCATCTGTCCTTCAGGCCTCTAGTCCAGAAGAAAATGCAGGTAGGTGCATTTTGGAATTGCTTTGTTGAGAAGTCGGTCTGCCAGGCCATTTACATTAAACTCTTGGCATTCTTTGACTTTCAAATACTTAATCTAAGTGCAAGAGAATTCTAGCTCTGTTCATTCGGATCTTATCTATTATCATAACCAAAACACTGATATAAAAGCATTCTAGAGGAGGAAAGGTTTATTGTCTGAGAACAGCGAACAGTATTCTGGGACTACCAATCATATAAGTTAAAATGTAATGCCGTAGTAATGTTTATTTCCATGTGTGAGGAAGAATTAGAATGTAATGATGATCCATGTTCCTGCCATGGGATATCTCAGACAAGCGTAGGATGCTACTTTGAAGTGATAAGCGTTTAATCATTTTTTTAAAGTTATCAATAATATTTGGATTTATTGTATTAACAAGGCTAGGTTATTCATATTTTTAGTTACCTTCAAATTTACAACACAATTTGTAAAGTTTCACAGTAATTTTCAGGGGCTATGTACATACACACATACAGATATTTACATTTAGTTAAGTCCTTAAATATACATAGTGCAGTGACGCGTTTGTCTTCCTCTAGAGAAGTCTTATGCAAATGTATTTGTTCATATGACTGCAGATCCTACAATATCCAAAGAGCTTTTATTAGGGCTGTCAATCGATTAAAGCATTTTATCTAATTAATTACATACTAATATTTACATTATTTAATCTAAATTATTGCCTACATAGTTTTTGCTATGAAAGTATTTTAAATATTTAAATTCAAATGAATCAATGAATAATCAGCATTAGTGGCATTCAAGTTCAAAAACTTGTATTATTATTTTCACCATTCAGATATTGGCCATAACAATCAACAATATGACTTAATATGCTGAAGAAATAAATTCAAAAGTGCTTCTGTAATTATAAACAGGACCGAAGCAAATGCAATGCAAAAAGCAATGTTTATTGAACAGATACTCACGCGTAATGAAAGATCTTTGGACAAACACTTCTGCAAGAAGGCAGTGGAGTGAGAACACAGACAGCAGGAGAGCGTGACGCAGGGACTGAGATGGGAATCCTAAAGACAGCGTGATGGTGAAGGTGAGTCTGTGGTGAGATCGACGACGAAGAATCCAGAGTCCAGTACACAGGAAACTTGAGGAACAGGCAACAGGCACGTGACACGGGAGACTCAAGCAGCAATCTGACAACACGGAGAGGGCGAGAAAGCATAAAGTAGGCTGGTAATGATGACATGCAGCTGCTGCTAATCAGGACAATGAGCGACCACGCCATCCAGAACAAACAACGTAACAAGACACATCCACACAGCGTACACCTACACCACACACGAGACTAGAATGAGACGGCGGATTTACCAATCGTGACAGTACCCTCTCCCCTAGGAACGCCTCCTGGAGTTCCCAGGCGACCCTACCTGCCGATGGTAATCATCGATAAGGGAGTGATCCAGGATGTTTTGAGCAGGCACCCAACTCCTTTCCTTTGGACCGTAACCTTTCCAATCCACCAAATACTGGAATCTGAGTCCCCTCCGTCTCGAGTCCAGAATATGTACCGAATAAGTAGGTTTCCTATCTACGAGTCACGGCAGTGGGGGAACCGGGGCAGCCGGATTAAGATGTGAATGAAACACAGGCTTGATTTTAGAAAAATGAAAGGTGGAATGAATTCTCCTGTACACAGGAGGAAGGTTAAGGTGGACTGTCACCGGACTAATGATCTTGGTGACAGTGAATGGGCCAATACATTTAGGGGCAAGCTTAGAAACAGAGCAGAGAGGAATGTTCTTGGTAGAAAGGCACACCTTTTGACCAATGACGTACACGGGTGGCTTAGAGCGATGGCGATCGGCTTTAGCCTTGGTGCGCACCCCCACCTAGAGTCTTGTGGGCTCTAGTCTACGTACAGTGACACCTCAGTACAAAGGCGTGAGTGGAGGAGACCGCAACTTCGGATTCCAGGCTTGGAAAAATTGGTGGTTGATACCCTGAACTACACTTAAACGGAGAAAGGCCCGTAGATGACACTGGTAACGAGTTATGAGCGTACTCAACCATAGGAAGTTGTTGGCTCCAGGAAGAAGGGTTCTTGGAAACCAGACATCGCAACACCCTCTCTAGATCCTGGTTGGCTCGCTCTGACTGACCATTGCTCTGGGGATGATAACCCAAAGACAGACTTACTGTAGCTCCTAATAATTTACAAAACTGTCCAAAATTTGGACACAAACTGAGGACCCCTGTCAGAAACGACGTCCATCGGGAGGCCATGTAACCGAAAGACATGATCAATTACAGTAACCGCTGTCTTCTTGGATGAAGGTTATTAAGGCAAGGGAATGAACTGTGCCGCCTTCGAGAACCGGTCCACAACAGTTAAAACAACCGCCATACCCTTAGAGGGTGGGGAGGGCGGTGACAAAATCTAGCGCAATGTGGGACCAGGGTCTCGAAGGGACTGACAGCGGTTGGAGTAACATATCCGGAGGTCGTTTAGACGTCTTACCAACTGCACAAACCGAGCAAGCCAAAACAAAATCATGGATATCACAAGCCATTAATGGCCACCAAAACCGTTGCTTTACTAAGTGCCTAGTGTGACTTATTCCTGGATGACATGCCACGTTGGAGCAATGACCCGATCGGATAACGTCAGACCGTAACCCCCCCGGAACAAACAAACGATTGGGTGGGCAACCGGGGGGAGGCGTTACCTCTTCCAAGACCGTCTTGACCCTTGAGTCGACCTCCCATACGAGTGTGGAGATAACTACCTTCTCCAGTAAAATACACTCGGGAGTAACCAGGCGTTCGGATGGATAAAAAATTTTAGATAATGAATCGGGTTTGATTTTCTTGGAACCCGGGCGGTGCGAGAGAGTAAAGTCAAAATGTCCGAAAAAAAGGGCCCACCGAGTCTTTTGGCAGACCTAGTATATTCTCGGTTCTTGTGATCGGTCCAGACGATAAAAGGTACCCCCTACCCCTCTAACCAATAGCAAAACTTGTCTCTTGACTCTTGTCATCTGAGGAAGTGCGCTAGGAGAGAACTGCACCTCTGACTCGTCGACCTCCACCACAAACTGTTGTGTGGGATCAGGAGCGACTAAGATGGGAGCCGAAACAGGTTGGAGAATACAGCCTCAGCTGTATCCGACAACCTGAACGTCGTTCTGGGGGAGGTCAAGGCAGTCAGAGGTGCGGCTAGTTGGCTGAAGTTGCGAATGAAATGCAGATAGAAGTTGGCGAAACCCAGAAACCTCTGTAGGGCCTTCTGGACTTGGCCAATCTATCATAATCTGAACTTTTTTTAGGGTCCATGCGCATTCCTTTAAAAGAGACAATGTAATCTAGGAAGGAAACAGACTGTGCATGAAAATCGCATTGCTCCGCCTTGACAAAAAGCCCATTCTGTAACAACCTCTGAAGCACTCGTCTAACGTGTTGAATGTGTTCCTGGAGAGACGAAGAAAAAAATCAATATGTCAGTCAGGTAAACATATATGAACTGGTCAACCATGTCTCTCAACACGTCATTGACGAGTGCCTGGAAAACCGCTGGGGAGTTGTAAAGGCCGAAAGGCATAACCAAGTATTCAAAATGGGTCTGGTGGAAGAAATGCTCTCTTGGCAATATTATGCTCCACAAAATCCTTGAACAATGTTGCACTTGCTGCTTCCATAGTTGGTCAGATCGTTCTGTTATGATAAAGAGGACGGAAGCAAATGCAATGCAAGAAGCAATGTTTATTTATACAAAATGACTTCAGTGCCGTTCTTTGTCCTTTTCTCAGAGAAAAGCTTAACTCCAAGTCTTCCAGAGTCGCGGTCAGAGCTGATTCGAAAGACCGCCCGGCAAAAGTTAGGCGATTACAGCTCAGAAGGGTATTGAGAGTTGCTAGACGACACTTGCGGGCAGATTAAATTTGCTGCCGCTAGGATGCGTCTAGATTTCTAGGCTAGTCGAGAACAACTCCGGGTCAAAATTAAATGCAGAATGGATTAATCTGCCTTATTTTTAAATAAGGCAGATTAATCCATTCCCTAATTTAATTATTAATTATTTAATTTTTTCTCAGATTAATTGAAATCAGCGCGTTATATTGACAGCCCTATATTTTATATACAGATATTTACATTTAGTTAAGTTCTGAAGTATTACATAATTATACATTATGTGTGTGTTTCTCAGAAGACAAAGTAAGTTTTTACTTTTTAATTGAGATATTTCAGGACTTAACTAAATGTAAATATCTTTTGTATGAAATATAGCTTATGCAGTGTACTAATACATTTGACCTACCTGATTTATGATTCAGGTAGTCAGAAATAGCCTTTAGTTAAATATGACTGTTGTTTTTATTTATTATCCAAGATATTTTTATTTCTTGTACCTATTTTGTGGTACTTTTAATTCATTTTCTATGTAAAGCACTTTAAATGACCATTGTGTATGAAATGTGCTATAAATAAACTTGCTTTGCCTAAAAAAAGCAAACAATAAAAACAATATTTTGCAGGGTGTATGTTTATGCTATCCAAAAAATCCAGTTCCTCAGGCTACGTAAACACTTTTGCTAAATGTTAATTACTAAATATTTTGTTGTTTTAGGTACGCCAACCCATTCATTTATGAAACTGATCCAGAGAACGTCAGGATGACGGATAGTGGTGAAGAGCAGCAAATATTAAGGATTCTTTCATGGAATGTAAACGGTTTCAACCGCAAAAGAAATGAGGTTCTTCGTCATTTAAGTCTTCTAAAGGCTGATATAGTCTTTCTCCAAGAAACTCATGTGGGTCCAGATAGAATCTACTCAACTGGGAGCGTCAAAATTCAAGATTTAGAATGCGATTACAACATGGCGGCATTCACTGTATTCAAAGGAAATTCACGAGGAGTGGCTGTACTCTTCAAAAAGAACCTTGGATGTGGTGGTTTCAGTGTCAAAGGCGACTTAAAGGGAAGATTCATAATAATCTCATGTCAAATTTGGGGGCATGATTTTGTATTTATCAATGTCTATAACTCAAATGAGGAAAAAATTAGGTTTGCGGAGTTCACTCAAATTGTGACCCACATCCCTCCGTCGGCATATCTGGTGGTCGGTGGGGATTTTAACACAGTCATGGACGCCGACCTGGACAAAACATCAAATTTGCGAAACAGGAGTCACCGAAAGTCTTTCGATGCTCTCCAGAGTTTTTTGGAAACCTTAAGCTTAGTGGATGTCTGGCGTTGTCTTTTCCCAGAGGTTAAAAGCTTTACATATTTTGATGGGAAAGGTCAGTCGAGACTAGACTACTTCTTTTTGCAAAGCTCCAATTTATCAAGTGTAACTGCTTGTAAGATTCACGAAAGACCAAAGTACTCAGAAAAAGAAGAGTACATTTCTGATCACGCCCCATTGTCCATTCAAATTCAGACATGTGGACCAAAATGGCAGTTTGACTCTTGTCTCCTTGAAGATAAAGCATGCATGGAACATCTCTCAAGCACAATAAAGAAAATGTCACAAATAAATACCAGAAAGAAAGAATACCTGTGGCCAGGAGTGAAGGTCAGGCTTATATGTGAGGCAATAGTTTTGCAAAGACGCCTAAAACTGTCAAGATGTTCAGATGCGATTGAACTTCCTCGAGAGGTTGAACCCATGGACCAAGGAGGTCAGAAATTTTCTTTGGATGCTAATTTCTGCCATAAAACATTTAAAAAGATAAATGTGACTTTTTATCTCACAATTGTGTTTTCACCTCACAATTCGGACTTTTTTTTATTATCAAGATATAAAAAGATATAAACTCACAATTGTAAGAAAAAAAGTCAGAACTGAGATATATAAACTCATAAATATATTGCAATTCTGACATAACTCGTAATTGCAACTTTATATCACGCAGTTCTGGAAAAAAAAGTACTTTTTATTTATTTATTCTGTAGCGGAAACAAACTTCCATACTTTTCCCTCTCGTTTTGGATGTAAACATTTTTAATAATTGTTTTAACATACATTTCTTTTTTAGGGTGTCCAGGTTCGGAATCATCCATTGAGGTTCTTCAAACGCCAAATACTTCATCCCAGAGTCTTCTGAACTTCTTGAATCATTTACACCAAACGGGCAGATTTGATGACATAAAATCCACCCTGATTACCGTTCTAACTGAACCAGTTTCGAGAAAAG
This sequence comes from Pseudorasbora parva, assembly GCF_024679245.1. Classification (NCBI taxonomy): domain Eukaryota; kingdom Metazoa; phylum Chordata; class Actinopteri; order Cypriniformes; family Gobionidae; genus Pseudorasbora; species Pseudorasbora parva. Next base: position 21,266,586 of record NC_090179.1, read on the forward strand.
AGATTCTGGTTGCTGTACTGTCCTTGCCTCAGTCTGAAAGTCCAACAGAAGATGGACTGACCGTTCATTTCTATAAGCATTATGGTTGTAAAATTACTGACCTCCTACAAGCATTTTTCAATCAAATATTTGACCTCAAGCCAATTAAAAATGCAGTTTTTGAATCGCTTAGCCAAGACAAATACGATCACACCTACAGCTATGATATTCAATATCACTGCAGTCCGATGGCAATAATTAATGTGGACCATAAAATTCTGGCTTTGATTCTGGCAGCGAGGTTGAATGGCGTTATTAAACATATTTTAAATCCAGGTCAAAGCAAACAACATACTTCTGTTCAACACTGCATCAGGGATCAAACCCCAGCGCTGATTATTTCTCTGAAATTAGATCCAGAAGCACTGAAGTGGCCTTATCTGTTTAATAGCTTAAAGTCTGTGAATCTACCAGATAGATTTACCTCCGTGTTGAAGCTGTTGTTGATGACAGATCACCGATCACATGGTCTCAGGGTGGGATGTCCACTGACTCCTTTACTAATAAGCATCTGCCTTCTTCCTCTGGTCAACTCCATTAACTGCGAAAACGGGTCTTTGGGACCTGAAGTCCAAGGAGAAACCCTAAAGTCAGTCATTAACGAAGACACAGCCCTTGTGTTTCTTTCTAATTCTAACGAGGCTTTGGAACGTTTTGAAAAGATGCTCATCGATTTTATTGAGACATCAGGCTTCATCATAGATGAACAATGCTCTGAGGTATACAAAGCAGGTTCTTCGGGCCTCAGTTTAAGCAAAGACAAACTGAAGTTTTTTAAGAGAGTGGACGATGGATGTTGTGGTGTTGTACAAGAGAAAATGTTTGTTGACCCATCATAATGAGCAACATACCTGTATTGTGTAAAAAAGCTTGCATTGAATTCAGCTCAGGTTCTTTTGTTTGTGCCTCGTTAAATATAAATATAGAGCTTTTTTACTCAAGATGCCTTCAAATGAGTGAGTAAAGGTGACCATAACCGATATCCATCACATATGAAGATAACTAAGTTGGCTCTCTGGTCCTAAGAGCTAGATCAGTCTAATTTGAATGGAAAAAGTGACACTACCTCTTATCCAACTACCAGTCGATCAAATTATTCTTAAACAGTTTTAAGTTTATGCAACTTGCCCATTTTCCTGTTTGTTCATCTGATGTAAAGCATATTGCTGAAGGTCGCAGAATCTCTGGCCGCATCTGAAAATCGCGTACTTCCTTACTATAGAGTGGTCGAAAAACAGGATAAGTATATATAACAATGTTCAAATTCACAGTACTCATAAAAGAGTAGGCAAAAAAGTAACCGGATGACCTACTTCTTCTGGCGAGATTCTGAAGTGTGCATACGGTTGACAATTCACTATCCCACAACACCACGGGAGGCGATTTGTGAATGGCAGTGAAGCGACTTAACTGATGCTGGTAGGTCACGTGATAAGTGCAACTAATAAAATGTGAATGTATTATGTTCAGATTATATGCACTCTTCAGACATTCATACTAAATAGAACATACTTTGTTAACGATCATAAGGCACTTATTCAGGTACCTTCTCAAGAGAGTATGCGATTTCAGACGCAGCCTCTGTTCCAATGATTTCAAGTAAGCTTTTATACTCTACCCATTTACCTTTATCAGGTGGCTGCGGGCATTTACTTCACTCCCATTGAGTCATTTTCTGTGTCCGAATGCTGACTTGTTTCCTCGTTTGCGCACGAAGATAAAAAAAAAAAAATCCATCAGATGAAGGTATCTCTGGAGACAGGAAGTGAAGCTAATATTGGATTTGGCTTCCTACCATGGAATGTATCCTCCCAAGGCAGCATTTTTAAGCTTTCGGACGCAGCCACTGAGAGTTCATCAACGGAAGCCCAAAATGTTTCATCGTCATGTGACTCATGCAGACTTCAGAGATTTCTGACAATTAGTAGGCTAGTCAATACAATATTTGTACAATAGACCGACATGTATGTAGTATGACTATGTTGTAACAGGAATGTTGTTTTTACACTTTGATAAGCTAAAGTTACCTTGGGTGAAGAAGTTTTTTTAACTATTTAAAAAAAATTAAACTTGTTAGTCAAGCGAAATCACGTCATGCTCATTGTGGTTTCATTATTCAAGTAACTGGGGGCCTAATTCATCTTAATGACTAATTTGATTTTATTGCATTCAGATAGGACAGAAGAATCAGCACAATGAGTCAGACTAGCAGCATGATGCGAAGTGTGTTGTCTTAGAAAATCCATTGTAAACAAGTGAAATGTGAATATATACATATATATTATAAATAAAATATTCTAATATAAAACAAAACATCTATTTTATACGCATAAAATAAATAGCATATTTACTTTGTCTTTTGCTATGCATTGATTTACAGCAATGGATTTATAAATACATTTCTATTAAACTGAATAGCATGTCAAGCATTTAGTCTGTCCTTTCCTCCATGTTGTCCTTTTATATTCTTCACCATGGTTTGCTTCTGAGAAAGGCATGCAAATGCATGGCTTTCCCATTGAGAGGAGGAAGAAATGGTTGGTTAAAATTAGCAGTAACAATCAAAATAAGGTAAAAACTTATAAGTGTATTTGCACTTTTTCACAAAGACCACACCATTGGGAAAGGCTTGCAAAACCCAGCTGAGACTCATTGTCTAATTTCAAGAAGTCTTCTGGCTCCACTGAATATGGTTCTTACACTGAAAGAGAGATAGATTAAAAAAAGACAGAAGAAATGGGTAGACACAAATATGTTTATATATATATATATATATATATATATATATATATATATATATATATATATATATATATATATATATATATATATATATATATATATATATGATATTGTCCAGTTGTTCCTGTTCCCCCAGTTTCCTTGTTTATAAATACTTCCTGTTTAGTTTTGTTTCTGTTTTCGATTTGTGAGTTCCATGGCTACTACGTTGTGATACATATGTTTAGAAATGGCCTTGAGGTATTTCTTGTGGAACTTCATTAGTTGTCAGGTTTTTGCTGATGATGTTTAACAACATCCATTACTGATTTTTACCAAGTTTCCTCATGTTATTGGTTGTCTTTTTAACACTAAAAAGTGTTTCTAATTACTGTGCATTCAACCACTATGGGATATGGACAGTATGTAGACAAAAAGCTTTCACGATCACAGCTATAGTGTTACAGGTGGCACAGGTATAAGTATGAACTCTTACTAATTCAGCAGGGATATGATATTATTTTTCAATATTTAAAACTGCAGCCAATATATTTTGCCTCTTTGTCGCCCTTTCTGTTTGAAACCTGCAATTGCAGTAATTTGTGGAATTATCATTTTTATGTGGGCTGTGCATCAATGGCTCCTCAGTGCAGATGAATCTAATGTTTTGAGGAGTTTGTGTGGCGGTCAGTGATTCACTGCACCAGTGTGGATACTGTACTTCAGAATCACAGATTCTACATCTGGGAAAATGTAATCTGAACAAGTAAGTAACATGTCAGCCACTTTTGTTATGACCAACTGCTCCTCCAGCACCCAGCTAACATCACTGATTCTCCACCCTCCAGCCAACATCACTGATTCTCCATCCTCCAGCCAACATCACTGATTCTCCACCCTCCAGCTAACATCACTGATTCTCCACCCTCCAGCTAACATCACTGATTCTCCATCCTCCAGCCAACATCACTGATTCTCCATCCTCCAGCTAACATCACTGATTCTCCATCCTCCAGCTAACATCACTGATTCTCCACCCTCCAGCCAACATCACTGATTCTCCACCCTCCAGCAAACATCACTGATTCTCCACCCTCCAGCTAACATCACTGATTCTCCACCCTCCAGCAAACATCACTGATTCTCCACCCTCCAGCAAACATCACTGATTCTCCACCCTCCAGCTAACATCACTGATTCTCCACCCTCCAGCTAACATCACTGATTCTCCATCCTCCAGCCAACATCACTGATTCTCCACCCTCCAGCTAACATCACTGATTCTCCACCCTCCAGCCAACATCACTGATTCTCCACCCTCCAACAAACATCACTGATTCTCCATCCTCCAGCACCCAGCTAACATCACTGATTCTCCACCCTCAAGCTAACATCACTGATTCTCCACCCTCCAGCCAACATCACTGATTCTCCATCCTCCAGCTAACATCACTGATTCTCCACCCTCCAGCTAACATCACTGATTCTCCATCCTCCAGCTAACATCACTGATTCTCCATCCTCCAGCTAACATCACTGATTCTGCACCCTCCAGCTAACATCACTGATTCTCCATCCTCCAGCTAACATCACTGATTCTGCACCCTCCAGCTAACATCACTGATTCTCCATCCTCCAGCTAACATCACTGATTCTCCACCCTCCAGCTAACATCACTGATTCTCCACCCTCCAGCCAACATCACTGATTCTCCACCCTCCAGCCAACATCACTGATTCTCCATCCTCCAGCTAACATCACTGATTCTCCACCCTCCAGCTAACATCACTGATTCTCCATCCTCCAGCTAACATCACTGATTCTCCACCCTCCAGCCAACATCACTGATTCTCCACCCTCCAGCCAACATCACTGATTCTCTATCCTCCAGCTAACATCACTGATTCTCCACCCTCCAGCTAACATCACTGATTCTCCATCCTCCAGCTAACATCACTGATTCTCCACCCTCCAGCCAACATCACTGATTCTCCACCCTCCAGCCAACATCACTGATTCTCTATCCTCCAGCTAACATCACTGGTTCTCCACCCTCCAGCTAACATCACTGATTCTCCATCCTCCAGCTAACATCACTGATTCTCCATCCTCCAGCTAACATCACTGATTCTCCATCCTCCAGGTAACATCACTGATTCTCCACCCTCCAGCTAACATCACTGATTCTCCATCCTCCAGCTAACATCACTGATTCTCCATCCTCCCGCTAACATCACTGATTCTCCATCCTCCAGCTAACATCACTGATTCTCCATCCTCCAGCTAACATCACTGATTCTTCACCCTCCAGCTAACATCACTGATTCTCCATCCTCCAGCTAACATCACTGATTCTCCACCCTCCAGCACCCAGCAAACATCACTGATTCTCCACCCTCCAGCCAACATCACTGATTCTCCACCCTCCAGCTAACATCACTGATTCTCCATCCTCCAGCTAACATCACTGATTCTCCATCCTCCAGCTAACATCACTGATTCTCCACCCTCCAGCTAACATCACTGATTCTCCACCCTCCAGCTAACATCACTGATTCTCCACCCTCCAGCTAACATCACTGATTCTCCATCCTCCAGCTAACATCACTGATTCCCCACCCTCCAGCTAACATCACTAATTCTCCATCCTCCAGCTAACATCACTGATTCTCCACCCTTCAGCACACAGCTAACATCACTGATTCTCCACCCTCCAGCTAACATCACTGATTCTCCATCCTCCAGCTAACATCACTGATTCTCCACCCTCCAGCTAACATCACTGATTCTCCACCCTCCAGCTAACATCACTGATTCTCCACCCTCCAGCTAACATCACTGATTCTCCATCCTCCAGCTATCACCGATTCTCTATCCTCCAGCACCCAGCTAACATCACTGATTCTCCATCCTCCAGCTAACATCACTGATTCCCCACCGTCCAGCTAACATCACTGATTCTCCACCCTCCAACACCCAGCTAACATCACTGATTCTCCATCCTCCAGCTAACATCACTGATTCTCCATCCTTCAGCTAACATCACTGATTCTCCACCCTCCAGCTAACATCACTGATTCTCCATCCTCCAGCTAACATCACTGATTCTCCATCCTCCACCTAACATCACTGATTCTCCATCCTCCAGCTAACATCACTGATTCTCCACCCTCCAGCTAACATCACTAATTCTACATCCTCCAGCTAACATCACTGATTCTCCACCCTCCAGCTAACATCACTGATTCTCCACCCTCCAGCTAACATCACTGATTCTCCACCCTCCAGCTAACATCACTGATTCTCCACCCTCCAGCACCCAGCTAACATCACTGATTCTCCATCCTCCAGCTAACATCACTGATTCTCCACCCTCCAGCTAACATCACTGATTCTCCACCCTCCAGCTAACATCACTGATTCTCCATCCTCCAGCTAACATCACTGATTCTCCACCCTCCAGCTAACATCACTGATTCTCCACCCTCCAGGTAACATCACTGATTCTCCAACCTCCAGCTAACATCACTGATTCTCCACCCTCCAGCTAACATCACAGATTCTCCACCCTCCAGCTAACATCACTGATTCTCCATCCTCCAGCTAACATAACTGATTCTCCACCCTCCAGCTAACATCACTAATTCTCCATCCTCCAGCTAACATCACTGATTCTCCACCCTCCAGCACACAGCTAACATCACTGATTCTCCACCCTCCAGCTAACATCACTGATTCTCCATCCTCCAGCTAACATAACTGATTCTCCATCCTCCAGCTAACATCACTGATTCTCCATCCTCCAGCTAACATCACTGATTCTCCATCCTCCAGCTAACATCACTGATTCTCCACCCTCCAGCTAACATCACTGATTCTCCATCCTCCAGCTAACATAACTGATTCTCCACCCTCCAGCTAACATCACTGATTCTCCACCCTCCAGCTAACATCACTGATCGTCCACCCTCCAGTTAACATCACTGATTCTCCATCCTCCACCTAACATCACTAATTCTCCACCCTCCAGCTAACATCACTGATTCTCCACCCTCCAGCTAACATCACTGATTCTCCATCCTCCACCTAACATCACTGATTCTCCACCCTCCAGCTAACATCACTGATTGTCCACCCTCCAGCTAACATCACTGATTCTCCATCCTCCACCTAACATCACTGATTCTCCACCCTCCAGCTAACATCACTGATTCTCCACCCTCCAGCTAACATCACTGATTCTCCATCCTCCACCTAACATCACTGATTCTCCAATCCTCCAGCACCCAGGTAACATCACTGATTCTCCACCCTCCAGCTAACATCACTGATTCTCCACCCTCCAGCTAACATCACCGATTCTCCACCCTTCACCTAACATCACTGATTCTCCACCCTCCAGCTAACATCACTGATTCTCCACCCTCCAGCTAACATCACAGATTCTCCATCCTCCAGCTAACACCACTGATTCTCCACCCTCCAGCTAACATCACTGATTCTCCATCCTCCAGCTAACATCACTGATTCTCCACCCTCCAGCTAACATCACTGATTCTCCACCCTCCAGCTAACATCACTGATTCTCCATCCTCCAGCTAACATCACTGATTCTCCACCCTCCAGCACCCAGCTAACATCACTGATTCTCCATCCTCCAGGTAACATCACTGATTCTCCACCCTCCAGCACCCAGCTAACATCACCGATTCTCCATCCTCCAGCTAACATCACTGATTCTCCATCCTCCAGCTAACATCACTGATTCTCCACCCTCCAGCTAACATCACTGATTCTCCATCCTCCAGCTAACATCACTGATTCTCCACCCTCCAGCTAACATCACTGATTCTCCACCCTCCAGCTAACATCACTGATTCTCCATCCTCCAGCTAACATCACTGATTCTCCACCCTCCAGCTAACATCACTGATTCTCCACCCTCCAGCACACAGCTAACATCACTGATTCTCCACCCTCCAGCTAACATCACTGATTCTCCATCCTCCAGCTAACATAACTGATTCTCCATCCTCCAGCTAACATCACTGATTCTCCATCCTCCAGCTAACATCACTGATTCTCCATCCTCCAGCTAACATCACTGATTCTCCACCCTCCAGCTAACATCACTGATTCTCCATCCTCCAGCTAACATAACTGATTCTCCACCCTCCAGCTAACATCACTGATTCTCCACCCTCCAGCTAACATCACTGATTGTCCACCCTCCAGCTAACATCACTGATTCTCCATCCTCCACCTAACATCACTGATTCTCCACCCTCCAGCTAACATCACTGATTCTCCACCCTCCAGCTAACATCACTGATTCTCCATCCTCCACCTAACAACACTGATTCTCCAATCCTCCAGCACCCAGCTAACATCACTGATTCTCCACCCTCCAGCTAACATCACTGATTCTCCACCCTCCAGCTAACATCACCGATTCTCCACCCTCCAGCTAACATCACTGATTATCCACCCTCCAGCAAACATCACTGATTCTCCACCCTCCAGCTAACATCACTGATTCTCCATCCTCCAACTAACATCACTGATTCTCCACCCTCCAGCACACAGCTAACATCACTGATTCTCCACCCTCCAGCTAACATCACTGATTCTCCATCCTCCAGCTAACATCACTGATTCTCCACCCTCCAGCACACAGCTAACATCACTGATTCTCCACCCTCCAGCTAACATCACTGATTCTCCACCCTCCAGCACACAGCTAACATCACTGATTCTCCACCCTCCAGCTAACATCACTGATTCTCCACCCTCCAGCTAACATCACCGATTCTCCACCCCCCAGCTAACATCACTGATTCTCCACCCTCCAGCTAACATCACTGATTCTCCACCCTCCAGCTAACATCACTGATTCTCCATCCTCCAGCTAACATCAAACATCACTGATTCTCCACCCTCCAGCTAACATCACTGATTCTCCATCCTCCAGCTAACATCACTGATTCTCCACCCTCCAGCTAACATCACTGATTCTCCACCCTCCAGCTAACATCACTGATTCTCCACCCTCCAGCTAACATCACTGATTCTCCACCCTCCAGCACCCAGCTAACATCACTGATTCTCCATCCTCCAGGTAACATCACTGATTCTCCACCCTCCAGCTAACATCACTGATTCTCCATCCTCCAGCTAACATCACTGATTCTCCACCCTCCAGCTAACATCACTGATCCTCCAGCACCCAGCTAACATCACTGATTTTCCATCCTCCAGCTAACATCACTGATTCTCCTTCTCCCAGCTAACATCACTGATTCTCCATCCTCCAGCTAACATCACTGATTCTCCACCCTCCAGCTAACATCACTGATTCTCCACCCTCCAGCTAACATCACTGATTCTCCATCCTCCAGCTAACATCACTGATTCTCCACCCTCCAGCTAACATCACTGATTCTCCATCCTCCAGCTAACATCACTGATTCTCCACCCTCCAGCTAACATCACTGATTCTCCACCCTCCAGCTAACATCACTGATTCTCCATCCTCCAGCTAACATCACAGATTCTCCATCCTCCAGCTAACATCACTGATTCTCCACCCTCCAGCTAACATCACTGATTCTCCACCCTCCAGCTAACATCACTGATTCTCCACCCTCCAGCACCCAGCTAACATCACTGATTCTCCATCCTCCAGGTAACATCACTGATTCTCCACCCTCCAGCTAACATCACTGATTCTCCACCCTCCAGCACCCAGCTAACATCACTGATTTTCCATCCTCCAGCTAACATCACTGATTCTCCTTCTCCCAGCTAACATCACTGATTCTCCACCCTCCAGCTAACATCACTGATTCTCCATCCTCCAGCTAACATCACTGATTCTCCACCCTCCAGCTAACATCACTGATTCTCCATCCTCCAGCTAACATCACTAATTCTCCATCCTCCAGCTAACATCACTGATTCTCCACCCTCCAGCTAACATCACTGATTCTCCACCCTCCAGCACACAGCTAACATCACTGATTCTCCACCCTCCAGCTAACATCACTGATTCTCCATCCTCCAGCTAACATAACTGATTCTCCATCCTCCAGCTAACATCACTGATTCTCCATCCTCCAGCTAACATCACCGATTCTCCACCCTCCAGCTAACATCACCGATTCTCCACCCTCCAGCTAACATCACTGATTCTCCATCCTCCAGCTAACATCACTGATTCTCCACCCTCCAGCTAACATCACTGATTCTCCACCCTCCAGCTAACATCACTGATTCTCCACCCTCCAGCTAACATCACTGATTCTCCACCCTCCAGCACCCAGCTAACATCACTGATTCTCCATCCTCCAGGTAACATCACTGATTCTCCACCCTCCAGCTAACATCACTGATTCTCCATCCTCCAGCTAACATCACTGATTCTCCACCCTCCAGCTAACATCACTGATCCTCCAGCACCCAGCTAACATCACTGATTTTCCATCCTCCAGCTAACATCACTGATTCTCCTTCTCCCAGCTAACATCACTGATTCTCCACCCTCCAGCTAACATCACTGATTCTCCATCCTCCAGCTAACATCACTGATTCTCCACCCTCCAGCTAACATCACTGATTCTCCACCCTCCAGCTAACATCACTGATTCTCCATCCTCCAGCTAACATCACTGATTCTCCATCCTCCAGCTGACATCACTGATTCTCCATCCTCCAGCTAACATCACTGATTCTCCACCCTCCAGCTAACATCACTAATTCTCCTTCCTCCAGCTAACATCACTGATTCTCCACCCTCCAGCTAACATCACTGATTCTCCATCCTCCAGCTAACATCACTGATTCTCCACCCTCCAGCTAACATCACTGATTCTCCATCCTCCAGCTAACATCACTGATTCTCCATCCTCCAGCTAACATCACTGATTCTCCATCCTCCAGCTGACATCACTGATTCTCCATCCTCCAGCTAACATCACTGATTCTCCATCCTCCAGCTAACATCACTGATTCTCCATCCTCCAGCTAACATCACTGATTCTCCACCCTCCAGCTAACATCACTGATTCTCCATCCTCCAGCTAACATCACTGATTCTCCACCCTCCAGCTAACATCACTGATTATCACTGATTATAATTAGTTCACATACACTGTAAGGCATCTAGTCTAAGCGTCTAACTCCTTAAAGGTGCTTTAGTCTGGAATAAATCAGTGCTGTGTGAATGATTAAAGCATCACTCTTGTCTCCACATATTGGTGTATTGATGTAATACATCTCAAGAAGAGCCACCAAATTTAAAAGAATTAAAAAAAATAGTCTTTCTGATGAACTGAATTAAACAATTTTAGTCAATGTGATGAATCAAAATCCCCTCTAACTAGATCTCAAAGCTGTTCTACCACAGGCAGTGGTTTGACAAAAAAATGGACTCAGTCAAGCCCAGATTTGCAGACTTTTGGTGTTTTAGTAGCTATGTATACAAATATAAGTATTTTAAAGACCTGCATTCATACATTATAAATGGATTTAATTCACTCAATGTTGATGAAAATAGACATAAAACAATATAAGTAACATAATTAAAATGTTGGTAGGTGTAACAATTTATGCAACAAATGTTTCAGATATAGCTGAAGACAACATATACTTCATACATTTACATTTAGTGTAAACATGATGCTTGTTTGTTTTCCATTTAACACATTCTATGTATTTTACATGGTTAAAATGTCCTCAAGAACATGCATTGTATTAGACATAATCTCTCTAGATATACAAATAAAATACAAAAATCATAATCTTTCAGTTAGATACAAAGAATTTACATCACATGTTAATTCTCAGGCAGGCGTTTTAATGTGATCCAAATTGCTGCAGAGGGCAGCACTAGCACAACTCAATGAATACATCTGTGCAAAAACCGGCTGGACAACCTCTGGGAGTGCCACACCATTGGCTAATATGTGGAATACAAACAGATGATGTAAAGGTTCCTGGTCATATCCTGATCAGAATGACGTGGAAATTGTTTGGGTGTAGTTTGTGTTTTAATATGCAAGCTTATTATTACTGAGCGTCTAGAGAGCAAATGAGCTTAATGCAATGCCATTATTGTTTGATTTATAAAGTAGAAAATGTTCATCTTTATGTTTCCTAGTTTCATTTATAATCTGAAATGAAAGATGTTTTTTCATGTGTTTAATTTTTCATTCCAGTCCAACTCTTTATCTTTGTAAGAGTTGTTCAATTGGGATCAAAGTTCAAGCCCAGTTAATCTATTTGCATAATCAGTGATAATAAATATTTGTGAAGATGCAAAATCATAATGGCTGTTCCACAAATACATATTTTAAAAGTTAACTGAGCATTTAATTTCTTATTATATCACAAAAATACAGCATTTGGGTTTGTTATCAAGAGGAACAGTACAGCATAAATGAAAAAAAAAGACAAAAAGTCCATTCAAGAACAAACATTCAAAGTCTTAAATACGGTATTTGTCTGACCATAGTGTTCTATATGAAAGCACCAGGATTTTGCCGATGATCTTTCTGGTTCCTGTATTTATGTGTTAGCCAGACGCCCAAAATCTGAAATCGTAAAAAAAAAAAATAATAATAATTTTTAAGTTAACTTCTCAACCATACCAAAAAAATTAGAACCAAAACATAAATACACTGGCTAAGCGTCTAATCACTTCATCGAGTATTCTCGTTTCATTTTCCATGTTTTCAGAACCAAAGGATGTGCGATGTTTGCTCACCTCTGTAAAACTGAAAAACAGGCTGGTTCCTCCAACAAAATGCAGAGCGTTGTCAGCATAGGCCTGGATAATATCTGAACACGGTTTACATGTTTGATCCTTGAAACAGGTCTGAAGTCACAGAGAAGACAGAAATAAAGCAAAAAATTATCTTTACAACCACAATAAAAACTGTATATTAGTTAAGTGAATATAACAATATGATCTCATACTCGGGTGATCTTCACATCAGACACATCTTTGTTCAAGTGGTTTTGAAAATGAAGTAACCTTTGTTGGAATAACCAACAAAAATGGAAGCTTTATAATACATTAACCTTATATCTTGACGTCCAAAAATACAACAGTACTTCTTAAAACTACACATTTACCAAAGCTTGCTGAAGAAAAAAACACATGACTTGACATTCACAGATTATTTGTTTAAGAAGTTTCTAGAAGCATGCTGTTTTTTTCCCTTCACATTAAGTTCAACTCAAACTTGAAATGTATCAGAAGACACTTCATAATACTTTAAGTCTTGGAGAGAAAAGCAGAATAATAATATTACAGCATCACAGGTTTCACTGTAGTTCACTTGAAGGAAGTCACAGCAATCCAATGATCTTTCCAAATCCTTCTGCATTGATTCAGACTTATTCCATCCTATCTCCAGGAGAAGGTTCTACAGGAGGACAAAACGTTCATTTGAAACCAACTTGCTTGAGGAATGAGGAAACTGGTATCACCATGTCAAAGTATTAATGCAGACTATAATTACCTGCTGTTCTTTACTAATAGCTAAGCAGGCACAGGATACTGAAAACTGCACAACAAATACCAGAAAGAGAATGAGCATGTACTAAAGAACAGTTAAGGTTGTTTCTCCATCATTTAGGGCACATTTAAAAAGCTGTTGCTTTTTCAAATAGGTTACAAATAGGTAAGCTAGTTGGGAAATGTGAGTTTAGGGCCTAAACTACAACACAAACTGAGACTGATGTGCTGTAGACATACACATGAGAGAATTTCTTGAATGAGTAACTTGGAAGGATACAAAGAACAAGAGGACTTGATGATGCCTCAAAGCCCCACACAATCCCACAATGGCCACGACGAAGAGAAACAATCCAACTGCGATGACAGCAGCCATCACCCTAAAACTAGACACCAGTCCAAACCATTTGCCCCAAGCTGCAACACCGATCATTAGAAGACTGACCATCTGTAAACCAAAAAAATGATGCCAGAAATGGATGGTTTCACACTTAAAAAAGGCCGTGTGCAGTAGCCTACTAAATCATGAATATCAGCATAAAACAAACTTTCATTTAACAATGTATAATGTATGTATCATAGTAAGTGTATCATAGTAAAGAATAAAATGAATATCACCTATGCAAAACAGACTTTTAAATAAAGAAAAAAGGTAATAATGAATAAGAAAGTCTTATAGGACTAACTACAGCTAGACTTACCACATAAATAAGATTCAAGATGCAGAGAGAAGTTTTTGAGCAAGCATAACCACCACAAGCCATAATGAAATGTCCAGTGTACACTGAATGTGACTCTGCTCCAACTCCAGGCAAGCTGACTGACTGTCGCTAGAGGTTGTCCAGCGTGTGCTCAGGTAGACACGTTGAACGCCATTGGTCCGTTCTTATATCTTTATGCAAATAAGATAAGTTCCACTTGCTCTGAAGTGCAAGGTGAAGTAGTTATAATGGGATGTCTGACTCGTTTTAAAACAGCTGCTCGTAACCTCCACGAATCAGATACTATATATCTGCAAAGATACTATATTATATATTCAAAATAGCCAGTTGTCCACTCGAGAACTGGTCGAACCCACCAGTCGTGGGTTATTATATTTATTATCTCATATGGACAACTATTATATTTGTTATCTCATATGGACAACTCATTATTTTCAGTCACTTTAAAGGGTGGTGGGATTATTTCTCGTCTATATCTTCAATTAATATAATTTTAATTTATTGAACCCTTCGTTTCAATAAAATGCATATGTATTAGACATCCTAATTAGTCTCTTATTTTGAAAAATAAATATATCGATGGACAGAATGAAAGTTCTAGACTTCACAGGATCGGAACACCAGCAATCAGATGGGGGTACACACATAGCTAACCGTTTACAAATGCCCGTTCTCTACTCCAATACCTTGTAAAATAACTAAAATTAGTATTTTTAAAGCGTTTTATATTACAAAATATTTTTTTTAAACTATCCAAAAACCACAACCGAAGGTGACACTTATCACTCCCCCTGCTTTTTGTTGCAGTTGGTTCAGTCCCTTTGCAGACCCAGACAGTAACCCGTTAACCCGTCAGTGCCAAGAGGATCAATCACAGCAGAACAGAGCTATCATATCAGTCACAGTTACCTTGACTATTGCTTATTAAGACCAAACGCATCACTTTGACTATAATAATGTCTGCACCAAAGAAAGGAGACCTGACTGACACAGAGAAAGAGCTACTTCAGGTTATTGCTGCAGGTAATGATAGCATGACGCTAACAGGCTAACTGCAGATTAACACAATTAACGTACCAGTTATCGTTTAAGTTACATAAATCTGCAAGCTATATCGTTAGTTGCATATGGAAGGCCTTCTCTCTGTGCTTTTAAATTAATCTTTGATGTGTGGCATTTAAAACACTTGTATATAATAATAATAATAGATTTTATTTATAATGCACTTTTCATTCCGAAGAATCTCAAAGTGCAACAAGGGGGGGGGGGGGGGGGATAACAACAAAAAATGAATAACAAGTAAAAATATAGAATACTACAAACAATCAACCAACACAGAAAACAGAACAGAAACAGAGCTGATGGTGAACAGAAACAGAGCTGATGGTGAACAGAAACAGAGCTGATGGTATATGTATTCAGTTTAACTGTATTAAATAAATTGTACGTTAATATACAAAGTAACTTACAGTAACGTTACAGGGTAAATAATCAGATATACCGTTTATTATTATTTTATTCAAATGATCATTTAGTCTTCTGTTTTTCCCAATGTAAATATATCATGATGATCAAGGAGCATTACATTTGCACTTGCAGTGTAACTTGTGTATAATTATTTATGTATTATGTAGGAAATGATGTATAAATAATTCTCTAGGTCGGTCTAATCATAGGTAATGTGCAAGAAGCCTCCAGACTGATTGGATCCAAAGATGTCAGGGTCAACTGTCTGGATGAGGTAATGAAGTGAATGCTACTCTCTGTTAGTGGTAGGTATTTGTCTATACTTTAAACAGTACTTATGACCGTGTTGAGTGACCTGTCCAATTCAGATGTTACTGACACTTGTAGGCTTTCAAAGCAGCTGTCCAGAAATGGATGATTGGCCTGTTTTTTATCACGTGTCCTTATGTTGGAGCTACAAACAAATAAAACAATTATGAACCATTTACTTGTCGGATAGCGATTGTTCTGAATATAGCTCTTTCCACCAAAAAGTACACTCTCATATTTTAAATACTCTTATGTTTAAAGGTTAATGGTTTGAGTGCTTTTGGGAGTTATTAGAGTTGCTCTCTACACACCATAATCTAATATATGTGAAAATGCTATATGTGATTAATATTATTTCGATTGTTTGCATTTCTTCTTCAGTATGGTATGACCCCTCTCATGCACGCTGCGTATAAGGGCAAGGCAGACATGTGCAAACTGCTGCTGCAGCACGGAGCAGACGTCAACTGCAACGAACATGAACATGGATACACCGCACTTATGTTTGCAGGACTCTCAGGTATGAATCACAGTTACTTAATTCGTTTGGTGCTAGTATTGTTAATTTGATCATAAAGGTCCTGATATACTTCAAGCGAAATCGAATAATTAACTGGTCAAAGCAGCTTGCTTAGGGAAGCTTTCCGGAAAAGTTTGCTCCGGCTGGTAAACACCATTGGTCTGTGGCGATTAGTTCATAGGTATGTGTACTCTGGGGCTCTTCTCTCCTTGATGTGAAAATCTTCTCTGCTTCATTTGGTGCGTGATGAATTTTGAATGTCACAATACTTAAAGGTATTTAGCTGTGATATTGTCAGGCTTTTCCATTTACAACAAATTAAGCTAATTGGCTAGCCTAGATGCCAGCTGAATTTAGCCCCGCCAACAACATTTAAGGTTGGGCAATTCGGTCTGGAAATGCCAGAATTGCTGTAATTATGCTTGAACAGAAACTGTTCGGAACTATCAAATCATCAGGGCGGGCTTTATAAATTCTTTATAAATTTGAATTCGCTCTAATCCTAAATGGAGAACTTGTTTGTATATGCATTCACTTTTACTATTTATCTAAAAAAATTATGATTGTGTTAGTAAATACTCTGTCTATCCCTAAATTATTTTTTAAAACATTGACAAAGATCACTTATGCTCATCATCTTCTTCCAGTGTGCGTGCAGTAAAGATCTGTTGACGACTAAGTTATGTGTTAGTGATGTGTCGTTCATGAACAATTAATTCTTTTTGAACTAATCATTAATATGACTCGGGAACAATACGTTGTTTCATAGAGCGAATCCTTCATTTTGTTTTGACCGTGCATGCACTACAGGCCATCGGTTCTGTACAGGATCTTCTGCAGTCAGCCTGAAGCCATGACTCGAAACCTGAAGAGTCGAGAGTTGATCTAATCGATTCTGTTTTCGGGACTGGATGCATTGCATATGGGACTGTCCCGGCCCAGATCAGACACTGATGAGGGAACTAACGACTCAAACCGAAGACAGGAGAGGTGTACTAATCTTTTCAGGGAACAGAAGTGATTAAATGTGAATTGACAAAAGAAAGAACTACTCTGATTCGGAGGTGGGGTAAACTAACTGACTGCATAGCCTGAAGACCCAGCTATGCAGTTAATGAACAGTTTCTTAAAGTTTGGCCTTGGCTGCATTAACTTATAATTAATTTTTTATTCCAAATGTGATCAGTGTTTGCATAAGTACTAGATGTATTGGGGAATTTAACATGTGACGTTTTAATTATATTCTGCTGCAATAAACAAAATTACTTGGAAAAAGGATTGGTTCCTTTTGCTGAACGAGATTCAAAGATCCGAGTCTGTTAAATGATCCAAACTTGCCACTACTATGCGTAGCTCAACATACTTCGTTGCTCTGATTGGTTGTAGGTCTATCCAGTTGAGGTTTTTCCTGGTTCGGTTGAAACACGCCCCAATAATCACACTTCCCAATTTATTAATACGAAATTCCCAAGAGGTCTTGAACGCACCAATTTCCTATGTTGAGTGCGTTGAGGTCAGATGTCCATGATAGAAAACATAAACATAAAAACATTCTAATTGAAACAGCACTGACACTGTTTTTTTTTCATGTTTAATACTGTAAAGCTGTTTGGGTAAAAGCATTCTATTGAATAAAGTGCCTTTACTTCACTTTACTTGAGTGTCAAATTGCATAGCTCGTGCAAACATTTTTTTTTAACTTTTACTAGATGCCTTCTTAAATGTAGTTTTCTCACCATATTCATCTAAACATAGCTCTCAGCAGCGTAAATGAGGTTGGGATGTTCGCTAACAGTATATCGCTGCAAAGGTATTCCAAACTTTTTGCCCCAAACAAAGAATGAAATAGAAATTCGCTGTGAGTATATTGGGGCCTTAATATGTCCTGAAGTATATTTTATGTCTGTAATACATTATGACAATACAATATCCATGCTATTGAACAGGAAAGACAGATATCACCTGGATGATGTTGGATGCTGGAGCGGAGACGGATGCAGTGAACTCAGTCGGCAGAACAGCAGCACAAATGGCTGCTTTTGTAGGTATGAGCAATATGAATTTAAAGAGAAATTACGCGTACATCCAAAAACCTTTTGGCAGGTGCTCGATCAAATGAAGCACTTAACTAAAAATAAACGAGAATCGGTACACTGCCACTGCTGCTCCCAAAGAGTTATTAAAATGAACAACGTTTTACGAAATGCCTGAAAATGGAATGCCTGCTTTTGTAGGTATGACAAAGATATGGCATTATGGGGAAAACAGCGTGCTTTACTGGTCAAATCAAATCAGTATGATTGTACCGTTAAAAATTAAGATTTTTTAAAATGTTTTTTAAAGAAGTTTCTCATGCTCATCAAGACTGCATTTATTTGATGAAACAGTAAAATAGCAATATTGTGAAATATTACAATTTAAAACAACTGTTTCCTATTTTAACATAGTTTAAATCATGTGATCAAAGTTTAATTTTCAGTATCATTAATCATTACTTAAGAAACATTTATTAATATTACATTTTTTATTATTATCAATGATGAAAACACTTATGAAATAATATTCATTCAAAATTCTTACTTGCCCCAAATGTTTTAATGGTGAATTGTTAGATTCTGATAGGAAGTAAGTTCTTTATTTTTTGTGTCCAAATGTGAAGACTAAATGAGATTACCTGTTCATCATCTTCAGGACAGCATGACTGTGTGACAGTTATCAATAACTTCTTCTCCCGTGCGAGGTTGGATTACTACACAAAACCGCAGGGACTGGAAAAGGAACCAAAACTCCCTTCTAAACTCGCTGGACCACTACACAAAATTATCATGAGTACCAACCTCAACCCTGTGAAGGTAACATTTTTTTTTTTTGGTCCATGTTCTTGTGACATATTAGTGCTGCTGCACCTCAGGCAATTCAAGTTTGAGTCCCGGCTTATAGAGACAGAGTGACACGCTTCATAATATGAAAGCCAGGCCCACCGGGGGGAAAACAAACCAACCGTCTCCATTGACTTTCTGTTGCGGGAAGCGGCCTCCTTGTCATTTCTGACTTATTACAAAAAATCGAACAATTTCTAAAAGGTGATATGTGACAAGGTGTACAGAAAACAAGCTAAAAACACAGGAACAAAAACCCAGAAGTTTTATAAGCTGTTGACCCAAAAAAACAACAACTAGCATTTAAGGACAGAAAAGTGGATACAGGCACTTGAGGCAGAGCGTGACTTGTTATATTACACTGAGAACTACACCCACTGGAGGAAAAAGAAACAAGAGACAGGAAATATATAAAACTGACATTTGGATATTTTACTAAATGTTTACTGCACACGTAGGCATACTGAGTGTCAGGATCCCAAAATTGAACTATTCTTCCTGCTGAAGCTTTACGTCTTATTGCCTGTATCCACTTTGGTCTCCTTAAACTATCGTTTTTTTGGGGTTGACAGCTTATAAAAATGTAGTTATGTGTTTTTTTAGCTTTTTTGCTGTACACCTTGTCACATATCAGCTTTTAGACATTGTTCTTTTTCTTATTATATGTAAGAGAAGACGAGACGACCGCTTCACACAATACAAAGTCAATGGAGAATGTTGGATTGTTTTCCCCCACGGTGTGGGCGTGGCCTAAATACGCTCTGTCTCTATGGGCCTCTATACTGCCCTTTCAAAATAAAGGCAGGAAAGCCCAAAAATCTTAAATTTAAATGCAAAATTTTAAGCTAAAATAAAATTCTAAATCTGACTGAATTATCTGAATTATAATACTGAACTAAAAAGCAATTTTTCTTTTCTAATTTGTCTGGTTAAGACTATGTTGTTTTGTTTGGCTGCAGATAGTGATGGTGGTGAAAGAAAACCCTCTGCTGATGGATGTGGAAGCACTTGAAAAGTGTCGCAAGGTCAGTTGCATATTAATGCATTATGCTCAGAGCCGAGTTGAGATTCATTACAATAAACTAACTTGATTGAGTTGAAACCTGATCCAACTTTAGCACCATCTTAATAACTTTGAGAATTAGTAGAGAATGGATTCAGTTTATCAGTTTATTTAAGTCTACACACGCTTTGCCATATGGATTTGACAGCACAGACACATACAGTGAGTAACAGTGTTCTGGTCTGGGGTCAGTTATTTCTGATGTGTATAGCTAATCATTCTTATTTGTTAATACTGTCAGTCCCACTGCTGGCCGTCTTGATGCGTCAGTGAATCAAGCCAGTGACTAAGGGTGCGTTCACACTTGTCATGTTTGGTTCGATTAAAACGAACCCTGGTGCGGTTGCTCGGTTAGTGCGGTTCATTTGAACATATGTGAACACTGCCATCCGAACCCTGGTGCGCACCAAACAAGCGGACTGAGACCGCTAAAAAGATGGGTCTCGGTCCGCTTCCAAACGAACTCTGGTGCGGTTCGATTGATATATGAACGCAACACGGACCAAAGACATGTAAACGGACCAAAAACCGTCGAATGTCACAAGATGCGACGCATAATGCAGCTGATTTGACGACGCGGAAAGATCGGTGTATCCAAAATGAGTAACTTTAACGTTAGAGGGCAAACGTGGAGCAACGAGGAAGTGCCTCATCAATATTTGGTCAGACGAGCATGTTTCGAAAATGCTAGAAAAAACACACAAAAAGCATACCTGGCTCTTCTCATCAAAGTTCCTGTGTTGCCCATTATTAGCAGGTACAGACGACAGAACGGCCGTCTCTGTTCTGCACAACGGAGGAAATCCTGCTGCTGTTTTGAATGTTTTAAACATTTTATGAGCTCTTCATGAGTTCTCAGCGGGTAAAAATAATGCCACATGTACACGCATAAAATGATCGCGTTTAATCCAGAACACAGCGTTGTTTTGAACATTTCATGAGCTCTTCATGAGTTCTCTGGTAAAAAATAATGCCATATGTGTTACACGCATAAAATGATCGCGTTTAATCCAGCACACAGCGTTGTTTTGAATGTTGTGAACATTTCATGAGCTCTTCATGAGTTCTCTGGTAAAAAATAATGCCATATGTACACACATAAAATGCCCGCGCGTGTAATCCGCACACCGCATTGTTTTGAATGTTCGGTAAACGAGCTCCTACGTCTTATAAGCCGACCAATCATGTTGTGAGCGTCTCCCTGTGCCTTTGGTTCAGTAACTTTAGGTTCGCTGTTAAAAATGCCCGTGTGAACGCTAAGCGGACCAGGACTATTATGTTTGTTTTTGTTTTTTGTTCCGGACCAAACGAACCAAATGAACCGAACTACAAGTGTGAACGCACCCTAAAACAATCAACTTCACGTCGTTTCTTTTAGTAGCATGAAACAAATCTGTTATTTAAATGATTAAACTACATAGAGCGATCAAAGAACACTCTTTATAATGTTCGAATCTGTTGATCACACTTGCCCAAACTGCGTTTAAGCTGCACAACAGAAGCTCTTACTGTATTCATGTCGATGTCGTGCTTGTTGTTAATTGTGGTGAAAGCATTTTGTGAGAGAAATAACGTTACAAAGTTCACTTGTGTTTATACAGAGCTCTCAGATAAAAAACAAAATAAACTCAACAGCTCGGTACAATAACACTGGCAGCATTCAAGACAGAGGGCTAATATCAGTATAGAAAAAATGCCTTTTATTTCTAAATTATGATATTTTTTGATGTAAAAACCACACTAACAATATGAATACACCGCAGGAAACATAAAATCATTTTTAACCCCGGGTAAAGGAACCTTTCACTTGTAATTTAGTTGTGGGTTTGCACCACTTTTTCCCCTTCGTTATGAAACCCTGTTCCTGAGCAGGGTTAGTGCCTCTTTTGCTTTTTTTTTATATTCATAAACATCATAACTAATAAGTAATAGGCTTAAGTAATTTTAATAAGTAATAAGTAATTTTCTACACTGGTTTTGAGGCTGTCTTCTGCACGCTGGGTTTTGATGGGCGTGATGCACTGGAGACTTGGAAGTAAATGCCCAAGGCTAGGATTGGATAAGATTTGCATATTTAATGAGCTTCAGCTCCACTGTCATATCTAGGCCCTATCAGTTCAGTTCACATGAGAGAGAAAGCGGCAACTGTAACTTGTCTTTATCAAACAAACACAACAATTTATTTCTCATCCACCTGCGATTGTAATACATGGCCCACACACGGTCGATATAATGCCGGAGACACACTGTGAGCGTGGCGTTTCTGTTGCGGTTCAGCCACGGGGCGGCTGCGTGGCGTGTTCTCTGACTTTGCACACCAGAAGCGTGTCTGACGCGGTGCTCTTGCTGCTATTGATGTACAGGGGTCTCTTCTATTTCTAGCATGCACGCCGAGCCTCGCATGTCACGCAAGCAGTGTGCAAGCTCCAACACGTTAACATGGGAGTCGAAATAAAAACGGACACGCCACGCAGCTGAGACGCTCACGGCACGTTTGCAGTGTGTCCCCGGCCTAAGCGTGAACCGCGCTCTCTCACACACACACACACACACACGTACGTGCCCTAGATCAAGAAAGAATTTCTGCCGATGGGCATACGTTTTGGTCTGGTACAGCCCCGGGACTACTATTACAAATAAAAAAGACGCTTTACTCACATAAGTGTGTTGCACCATTGCTGTCGGCTCCATTATAGAAGGCACAACATTGTGTCTGCAAATCCAGCAGTGAAATGAAGCGAACACGCCAACGATCTTCCCCACGTGAGCTGGAACAAGTGTCACACATTCCTAATATTAGGATCCAAAGGAAGCTTATGCAGGGACTGTGTTCTTTAACAATATCTTGCTTGCTATCTTCTTCCAAATGTTTATTGCTGCTGGCTTGTGATCAACCGATCAGCTCCATGAGTCGGTGGGTGGGGCTACTGAATTACATGTTCTGTAGAGGCGTGTTTCCTCGCCCTATGATGTAAGAATGAAGCTCACGATTGTTTTCTGGGCCTGGTGTCTATAAAAGCTTTTCTTTGACTAACAAGGATGTTTTCAGCTCTGAAACTTAAAGAATAATCTTATATTATCATGACCTTTTATATATCAAAAGCTCAAGGGAAAGTTGATTTCTCAATTCATCACCCCTTTCTGGCAAAAAATTCTGGCAATCAAATGAACTCATGAAACATTTCATTATCTTTTGCATACATTTGAATTGATCTGAAACAGTCATTTCAGTCTTTGAGGGGGAAATGGTGAAAAAGATGCTCTTTCGATGATACATTCGACAATGTGTAATATGAGGAAGTGCAATGCCAGAGCAGGTTGTGTGCGGCTTTTGTCCAATCAGTGACACTGACACTGAAAATTTGTAAATAAGAACATTAACCCAGGGTTTAGAAATGTACAGTGTGAGACGTCACTATATGAATACCCAGGATTAATTGTTAACTCTGGGTAAAGTATGAGCAGTGTGAAAGGTGAAGCAAGATAACCCAGGACTCTGTTTACCCGGGGTTTAGTGTCACTCGGTTAACTATTTGAAAAGTGTGAAAAGCCCTCTTTTCCTCTTCCAGGTTCTGGAGCTGATTTGTGAGAAGTGCATCAAACAGCAGGATATGAATGAAGTTTTGGCCATGAAGATGCACTACCTCAGCTGTGTGCTTCAGAAATGTGGCTCTTTCCTAAAAGATCGACAGGATAAGCTTGATGGCCTCATCAAGAGGTAGAGTATCTTATATATACAATACTGTTCAAAGGTTTTGGGTTAGTAAGACTTAAAAAAAAAAACATTATTACTTTTATTTAACAAGAATGCATACAATTAATCAAACATGGTAGTAAAAAGATTTATAATGTTATTAAAGATTTTTATTTCAAATAAATTAGAAATGTCTATTCAGCAAAGAATACAGAAAAAAAAAACTTTTTTTTTATAAATGTACATCTTTTTCTTTTTTCTTATTTACAGTAATTAAAAAGCTATCTTTTGATTTGTAAAGTAACTCAAATCTTTTCTCAGTCTTTTGAAAGGGCGAGACAGTGACGGCTTCCCGGTATTCCAGGAGAAGTTCATCCGGGAGTGCATTAGGAAATTTCCATACTGTGATGCCACATTACTGCAGCAGCTGGTCCGGAGTATCGCTCCAGTGGAAATTGTGAGTTACAGTGACCTCTATTTGCTTATGTAGAAGATAATGAGAGTGAAATAAAATTATGGAAACGTAGCCTCAGCTAGAAAGACTGAACCACATTCCACTTACGGAAGCCTCACCAGTCCTTTTCCAACAGGGAAGTGACCCCACCGCTCTGTCAGTGCTCACCCAGGCCATCACAGGGCAGGTGGGCTTCATGGATGCAGACTTCTGCACATCCTGTGGTGAGAAAGGGGCAGAGAAAAGATGCTCAATTTGCAAAATGGTAAATATCAGATTTGATCTCAGGATTTTTGCATTCCGTGTTAGAAAAAGTGTTTTCTTTCAAATCTGTGCATATATTCAGGTGATATACTGTGGCCAGACCTGTCAGAAACTGCACTGGTTCAACCATAAGAAGGTCTGTAAGATGTTACAGGAGCAGAGAGAGAAACATGAAGCTGATTCAGCATCGCGACTACAGAAACAGGCCAAAGGTATCCAAATCACATTTGTTTTGCTTTACTATGACACTTACGAAAACTATCTGGTATTATCATGCTTTTTTGGACATCATACCATGATAATACCATATTCTTTAGACATGCACCAATATTTCATGCTGTGATATTGTGTTCATGCCAATATTTAATCTACAGCATTTCAACCAGCAGAAATTATAGTTCAAATAAATTGAGCTTGCAGTTGAATGTAATGAGATAAGAAATACAAGTCATTAATTTTTGTAATCAAGCTACACTGTTCACGCTGTATAGTTTTGAGTCACTTAAAAGAACCAAAACATAAGAGTCCTTAGGTGTATTCGACATCATGTGGCACATATGCAGACAACATTAGAAAACGGAGACTCCAAGTCAGGCGCTTTCTGCACCGTTCGTGTAGTGTGTTTGCTTTTTTGCACAGAAGAAGTGGATTAGATGCAATATTTGTCAAATACACGGACGTTTCAGATGTTTTTATTAACCAACAGAAACTCTTTTCATATTTCAATGCTCAGATATTCATACAACAAAGAATTCGATGAGCCATTACCAAGCCACTAGGGACAGCCTCCAGAAGGGAGTAGAATATCATTGAGCCCTGTGTTAAAATTCCCAACTTTACAGCAGAAAAAAACATGTTTACAGCCTGGTACAAATTGTGGTTTTGGTCTATAAGGTTGATTTTTCCCTTCATGACAACTGTGAGGGGGTGAACTATTGAACTCATTCGCTTACATCATATAAAGCCTTAAAGTTCTGAATAATAAAGGGCGTGGTTACATTGATTGACAGGTGGATAGCCATTTATGCTCTGTCTGTTAGTCATTGCGTCACTTCAGCTCCGCCCACGTCCCGCCTCTTTATCCATTTTCTGTTATCCGGGCGTGATGCGCTGGCAAGATGGCGGTGGCCAGCTCGTCTCTACTTTATGCTTCAGAACAGCTTATCGGAATCCTATGGGTGACGTCACGGACACTACGTCCACATTTAATAATCAAAAAACGCTGCTGCTGGCTCGCAACTTTTTTTTTTTTAAACACTGGTGGGGAAAGAGTTAATACAGCGTTATCTGTACAAGAATAAAGTTCAACACTATTCACTATATAGCCCATACTATTTAAATACCAATAAAAACTATTTATCAGTTTTATTTTGATAAATATGACCCAATATAACATGGTTACATGAAAAGAGCTTTTAAAGGTGTCAGAATAAATATGAAACTTCATTGTTGTTATTGGTGAATCCACCCAGTCGTGGAACAGCTGTTGCCATAAGTCGTTAGGTGTGTTCGATTTGATCTAAGCGGCAATCTGTGTATGACATCAAAGTACCGCAATTCGAAAGCATACAGAGTTTTGATTCACTGAAAATAACCAAATCGTAAGTCATTTATTTCACAAATCAAGCTAAACTCTTCCTGCTGTATGTTTTTGATTCATTAAAGGTGCACTATGCAACTTTTCGTCCACTGGAGGGCGCCTATTCTAAACAAAGCCGTAGTTCAATGATGCCAAGTGTGAGTGCAGTATCTTTGGACAAGGTCTTTACCTCACAGCCGGTGGAAAATAGGACTCGGGCAGAAATCATTGTTCATGGATGCGGTTATTAACGTTACTGTAGTGTAAAGCAGAGCAGGACCGAATGTTGTGGAGCTGAGCACGACCGCTGGAGCAATTGTTATACAAACACTCAATCGCCGGGCGCGCGCACTTCCGCTTTTTCCGGTCATGAGTATAAGGTAAAGCAGCTCTGTTTATCATATTAGATACATTTAAGTGTGTTTAAAATGATGTTATGATGTTCCTCTGTGCGTTCGCTCGACACTGCTGTGACATGTTCACACTACTAAGAGAAAAGCGCTTCTGCAGAATAAAACTGATGGTAGCGCTGATATGAAGTGTTTGACAGGTGACTCGCTCAAACGCTACGCTGAAACGTCCCGGTCCTTAGTTAAAATAGCAATTTCTCACAATTTACAAATAGTTGGAAACATTTGGGATATTGTAAGTACTCCACTGAACAAAATATATAACACCGGCCTAGTGGTTTTTGGATATTTTAATACAAAAATACTACATAGTGCACATTTAAAAAGAACTGAATCCTAAAAGTGTTGTTTCGTAAATTAAACTACACTGTTTCTGCGGCAATTTTTTAAATTGAATTTTATGTTTTCACACTGAAACCGAGAATAGGCTCTTGTAAAAGAGAAATTAATCAGTATTGGTATCTATCAAATAAACTCCAGACCTCGACCAACACATTGCCCAGCTGATAAGAGCTGCCATTTTTGTTGCATATGAGAAAATCAAACGACAACTGGAGCGAAAGCAGAACAAAACCACGCTACTCGTTCGAGGATCGTTTATCAGCCAGGACCAATAATGCACGGCACGAGCTCAGAACAAGTACTTGCGGGCTGGTCTTTGATCACAGTTTCTACGCATCACTGGGAGATCCAGTGAGAAAGCATTAGAAAAAACAGCAGAATTAATCTGTGTTCAGCAGTTCTGAATTCTCTGTTATAAACCATATCAGAGCATTATTTTGTTAATGTTGTTGAAATATCATTAAAATGGCTTGGGAGTAATGGGAAGTCAGTCATCTGTGTGATGCAAGCTCTGTTTATTACATCTATAGCTGAGGATGATCAGGCATTGGAGGAGACGACCAGCACTATGGAGGAGCTCGCCATCAGTCAGAATGAGACTACCAGCTCTTCAGATAACCAAACCGAGGACGTTAACTCTGAGACTGTCTCTGTTACTACAGACTGAATCACAAAGACTCAACGTTTCAACCCAGCAACCACCACCATCATCATTGAATACCCATCTGAAATAAGAGGGCACATCTGCAACATCAGCCAGAGGTTTCTTCATGGGTCTTGTATAGGATGCTCTTCTGAAGCACATAATGTAGGGCAAAAAACACCGAAAGCTTTGCCACACAAATGCACAGGATGAAAGGTTTACAAGTGACATTTTTTTTAAATTAGTCTTTTTACATTTACGTTGGAGAATATATGTATTTATGTATTTGAAAATCATGCATTTAGAGTTCCATGTGCAATGTAGGATTTGCTTTAGAAAAGATATTGTAATATATTGTTGCCTATGCCTTAAATTTCGTAGTCTGTTATTATGGAAAAGGATAAACAATTAATAGGTGGCGACAGCTTGTGTGAGCCTCCATCAAGCTGTAGAATTCATTTGAATGTAGCAGATATTTTTGGAGACATCTGCTATTGAAATACCATGATGTTTCACAAAGCGAATAAATCTATTTTCCATCTTTAAGTGACAAAACTATTAGATCACATGTTTTTTTGATAAACACATCCAATATTAGATGTCACCTAACGTTATCTCATCTGTTTAAGAAACATAACTTAAACGCACACATTAGTCTTGACAATGTTTATTGAGATTGAAATGACAATGTAAGAGCTGGGTTTTTTTTTTTTTTAAACCACATGGCCTTGTCAAATGTGAACAAGAGTGACGGCAGGGGTCTGGAAATAATCTTAAGTTTGACAGTCAGACGCAGGTTTGCTCTTTTGTCTTATAGATGATTCCACCGAGACCGGTCCAGTTCATAATGGAGAACTGTATGATGGACTTTATAGACCAAAACGGCTGCTAAAGAATGCATACAAAGTCAACTCCTGTGATGCATTTGGTGTAGTTTAAACATTACAAATATTAAATATTCCATTATTATGACACTAACACCGCTTCCTTGAGCCATGTTGACCTGTAACAATGAAACAATATTTTTTTATTAGATGCATTTTATGAATCTTAATACTGCAATTGATTTTCTAGTTATTAGTTCTTTGTTAGACGAGAGCTTTACTTTACCTACCGTTTTTGTGAATGTGCTAGTCGTTCTTTTCCTGTAGGGGGCAGTAGTGCTCGTCTGGTCCCAGCGCTCACAGTTTTTCTACACTGAGCAGGTTAAAGGTAGCCTAGAAATCTAGACGCACCCTAGCGGCAGCAAATTGAATCTGCCCACAAGTGTCGTCTAGGAACTCTCAATACCCTTCTGAACTGTATTCCTCACAATCTGGACGGGCCAATCACATCGTGTATAGAGTCGGCGGGCGGGGCCATAATGACAACGGCCGAGTTGCATTTGCGTGCTTCTGTTGTCTAGTAAACACAGAAACTGGCGAACGGCGGCGGTCTTTCGAATCAGCTCTGACCGCGACTTTGGAAGACTTGGAGTTAAGCTTTTCTCTGAGAAAATAACAAAGAACGGCACTGAAGTCATTCTTAAAAAGGGAAGATGTGTTCGGAGTTTAGCCGTGTTTAACGTTTAATCTATCAACAAGCTCTGTTTCACCTCCGTTGCTCTGGTTGGTGTAGCGCTATCCTATCGCGTGCAGAGGGAGTTTGAAAGACAACCGTTTATCCCGCCCCTCGGATTGAGCCCTGTCTATGGTGAGTTTCCAGACCAAACATCTGGATGTGGGGCTGGCTTGTCAGGCTAGGTTAAAGGGTTAGTTTACCCCCAAAATAAAATTGTCATTAATTACTCACCCTTTGTCGTTTTAAACCCATAAGACCTTCGTTCATCTGCACTCCGAAGATCTATTTTTTTATGAAATTCGAGAGCTTTCTGACCCCACAGACTGCAAGGTCCAGAAAAGTAGTAAAGACATCGTTAAAATAGTCCATGTGTGTGACGCCAGTGGTTCAACCTTTAACCGACGAGAATACTTGTGCGCAAAAACAAACAAGTGACGACTTTATTCAAGAATTTCGTTCTAGCCTGTGCCAGTCTCCTTGATCTACTGCGATGTTTACTTACAGTGCAACCTCATCATCACACGCATGCGTCGTGGTGCACACGTGAACAGCATCGGCTGTTACGTAGAAATTGAAAGCGCTGTGCTGTTTACAACAAAAATATTAAAGGTTGGATAAGTGATATCTGGTAACCGTTGTTGATATTTCAAATCCCCAAAACAAACACGCCCCTACCCCCAAAAAGGGTCTCGGCCCTATATTGATAGCTCCTCCTCACACATACGTGACCCAGGCAAGGACTATGGCAGAATCTGTGTGTTACTAATCCAGGTTGAATATTCAATGAAAAAGTCACCCCTTCCATCACAAAAACACAAACCGTTCTCATGAACAAATAGTACACGAGCTGACAGTCCAGCTAACGACATATTACAATTATGACAAGATTAGAGTTATAGCGATCACAAAAAACAAAGTTCTCATGAACAACTCAATAACGTTAGTAGGCTATACAAACTCGATAGTCCAGCTAACGACATACAGTCCCTGACAAAAGTCTTGTCGCTTATCTATTTTGTAGAAATACCTGATATTAACCTGACTTTTAATTAATTAATTGGTGTTAGAAATAGCTCATATGAAAAGCTAAAACCCTCCCAAATGATGTTTAATGCACTGAAATAAATAATTTTCATAGAAAAAATATTTATCATTTAATCAAGACAGAAAGGTCAAATTTTGGCAAGACAAAAGTTTTGTCGCCTATACAGAAATTGAACAAATTTACTGCAAATACAAAAATATGTCAGCAAATTAATTTGTGGTGCTGTGAGATCCAAATTTAATATCTTGTATGACTTCCATGAGCTTGAAGGACTGCATCCATGCGGTTTGGCAAGGATTCATACAATTTATTGATGAAGTCATCAGGAATAGCTAAGAAAGCAGTCTTGCATGCCTCCCAGAGTTCATCAATATTCTTTGGTTTCGTCTTCCATGCGTCCTCTTTCATCCTACCCCACATATGCTCAATGATGTTCATGTCTGGTGACTGGGCTGGCCAATCCTGGAGCATCTTGATCTTCTTCGCCTCGAGGAACTTTGATGTGGAGATGGAAGTATGCGATGGAGCACCGTCCTGCTGCAGAATTTGGCCTCTTTTATGGTTGGGAATAAGAGGTAGCTAAAATTTCTTGGTATTTTAGACTATTGATGTTGCCTTCCACCCGGCAGATCTCTCGCACACCCCCATACTGGATGTAACCTCAGACCATGATTTTTCCGCCACCAAACTTCACTGTTTTCTGGGTGAATCTCGGATCCATTCTGGCTCCAGTAGGTCTCCTGCAATATTTGCGGCGACTGTGGTGTAATTCAACAGAAGATTCATCTGAAAAATCCACCTTCTGCCACTTTTCCAGCGTCCATCCTTTTAGCAGGCTGTGGGCGTTGGCAAAATGCCACACGGTTTTTCAATTGTCTTTTGTTTAGTGCTGGCTTCTGGGCACTGATTCGACCATGGAGGCCATTTCGAGACAGAATCTGACAAACAGTTCTGGTTGACACAGGGACTTCAGGTGACCAGGTCTCGTGGAGCTCTGCTGCAGTGGAAAATGGGCTGGCCTTGGATTTTCGAGCCAACAAACGATCCTCTCGAGCAGTTGTCTTGCGGGGTCTGCCTGACCTGGGCTTGTCAAAAACATCTCCAGTCTCTTCAAATCTTTTTTTTATCCTCTGTACTTGACACTGAGACACATTGAAGGTGTCTGCCACATCAGCAGTGGATCTGGTCTTCAGCCTCTTGATAATCAAAACTTTAGTCTCAGGGTGAATCTTAGGCATGTTTGCAGAGGTCTAGTTGCAGTTGATGTGAAGGTCTAGTGTACTGGGGTTCTTTTTATACACACTTGAGACCTAATTGATCCATTATTAGTCACAGGTGAAGCTCATATGACAAGGTGACAACACTTATGTCTTTGCAAAAATTGACTCAATGGGCTTTACCAAGCTGTGAATATTAGAATACTTTTTGAAAGTTTAGTTTTTCACTGAAACATTATCACAAAAGCTGGTGGGATTAAAATGAGCCATTTCTTGTAAAAAAAATCTTGATTAGAAATATATTTCAGCGGCACTTTAGGTCAATTTGTACACAAGCGACAAGACTTTTGTCAGGGATTGTATATTACAATTATGACCGGATGGGTAATATAGATGTAAAGAGGAAACAAACATACCGGTATATTAGGAGTATAGTATCTTACCTGTCGAACACATTTTGTGAGCTGATGCTTGAAACCTTGAAACACTGAGGGGATTTAGATGCTCCATACGGTGTGGAAATGAACGGGTCTTTATCATCGTTGAATTGAGCCACGATGATAAAAAAAAGCCAGCATATATTAGTTCTTTCTTGGCTAATGTCTGTCCTGTGTGACTTGTGTGTTTTGAACGGTTTTGAATAATGACGTGCACTGGGCCTCTCTTCTCACCATAGACACGCCCCTTACCTGCTGATTGGCTACAAGTTTGTTATTCCACTCGGCCTGGGTCCTTTTTCTAAAACGGTTTTGAAATAACACTTATCCCACCTTTAAGGAGCACAACTGTTTATTGAGCAGCAAATCCTCATATTAGAATGATTTCTTAAGGATCATGTGACACTGAAGACTGGAGTAGGCCTAATTATGCTGAAATTCAGCTTTGTCATCACAAGAATAAAATTACATTTTAAAATATATTAAAATAGAATACACATTTTAATTGTAATAATATTTCACAATAATAGTGTTTTCTGTGATTTTGATCAGATAAATGCAGCCTTGGTGAGCAAAGACTTTCAAACACATTTTTAAAAAATCCTAATCGGAGCATAAGTTTATATTAACTTATATTAACTTAAGTTAATATTTACATTTGTCAGAAATGAAAAAGTGTCCAAATGCATAATGGTTTGATTTGTTTAAAACAGCCATCTAACAACATAATTAGCCAGTGTAGTATGTCTTCTTGTTATACTACACTGACACACACACACGTAACAAAACATCCAGTTTTCCCCGAACATGTCCTGGCCATAATATAACAATTTTCCATCCATACAGAGGGGGCATACTTTAAATATACTGAAATTAATACAAATTCTTTGAGTAAATTCGAGTATCACTTGAGCATCTTATTGCAGGGCCAAGTGTCCTGGTTTTCAATAACCAAAATATGGTCACCATACACACACACACACACACGTTCAAGTGTTCAATTTCAATATTTATTATGGCCAATGCTGATGACTGTTGTTGACTGACAGTAACAAATGTGTACACACACAATGTTTAAGTTCAATTTAAGAGTGACACACACACTGAGACTGTGAGTGACACGCATATCAGTTATATTGAAAAGTTAGAGTTGAATTTTTTTTTTTTTTTTTTTTTTTTTTTTGTCATAATCATTATTTCGTTATGTTACATATCACCCCAGTGGATATCATAATGTTACATCTCACCCCAGGGTATGTTACAACTAACCCAGACTATGGGGTGAATTGTAACATTTCACTCCTCGTGTTTGAAACTAAACCATGCATTTTCTGTTTGTGTTGCAAAGATAAGTTTTCTCACTAAATAGCACACTTGTAACTAGTTCGAATCACATTTTGAACACACTGGCTTAAAAGTACTTTAAGATATAGAGAGAAAAGTCAAAAATGTTACAACCATCCCCGTTCTCCCATACTTTAAAGCACAGAATGTTATTTTTGCTGCTAGAGGTCGTTTATTCAAAAGAAATTAGTCGCTTGATGATGTCCTGATTTCAGTTAGAGACATTTGAGTGTGACACTCAAGTTGTTGAAGTTATAATGCTATGCTACTCTGTGCTTTTGCTCGGCGGCTGCTATGAGACACTTGTTGCACACTGCAGTAAGATTGATGTAACTCGCAGTAAATCAAGAAAAACCGATTTAAACAATTAGAATGTGTTGAGTTGATGATTCGTTTTCTGTCTAAGAATGTCTCCAATCAGTAATAATAATCTCTAATAAAACATAATATATTAAAGTGTCTTTGGTGTTTCCATGGTTTCTACAGAATAAATCTGGAAACCGAGGGTAACGTGGTATGATGTCATTGGTATGGGATGCACGAACACGCTCCGTGTCCTGGTTAAAATGGCTTATTTCCCTGGATTTAAACATTCTTGGAAACATTTGGGATAATGCAAGTACATAAGTCAACAAAATATATTACACTGTTCTAGTGTTTTTTTGGACACAAATCTTACATATTGTGCCATTAAGAATCATGCAATCTAACCGTATTGTTTGAGCCACAAACATCTCAACATGGGTAATTTGATAAATCAGGAACACAAGTCAACCCTTTTATAATGGACGAGAAATAAAAGGGAAATATAAAATGTATACAATAAATAAACACGTGTGGTGTTTTATAAATTATGTTATTCGGCTATATAGCTAGCTATATAGCTAGGCTACATCTATAACTATATTAGCCTATTTTAAAGTTTTCTTCAAAACACCTTTTGGCGAGATGAAGGTGGGTCCCATGGATGTCTTTGGCAAATGATTTTTAAAAAAAGAAGGAAAATCGACGAGCTCATCTGAGCGCGCATAACAGAGAGCATAGGAAACGCGCGCGCTCATTGATAATATACATGCTGTAGATAATAATGCTCAGGACAATTGAGTTTTCTCGGTTTACATTTTCAAACCTTTTGTTGCTGTTCTTGTCTTTGCGTGTCCGTGGGGTGGCAGGCTTTTCCTTGAAATGTTATTAAGCTTCCACCACGCGAAGCACACAAGTTGGCAGGTTAAACGTTATCCGTCTGTAAGCATTGTTTTCATAGGCTACTTATTAGTTTACTTAGGCTATTAGAGTAATATGCACATTCAGGTATGGTTATATTTTGTTAACTCTCAGTTATTTAACGAATTATTAAAAAGTAGATATTTTATTATAATTGGAAAATTGAATTAGGCTATATATAGGCTAAACTTGGGCTAAGTCATGTGACATCATTTCCTGTAAAGGATCAATAGTATCAATCAATCAAACTTCTAGATCTATCTATCTATCTATCTATCTATCTATCTATCTATCTATCTATCTATCTATCTATCTATCTATCTATCTATCTATCTATCTATCTATCTATCTATCTATCTATCTATCTATCTATCTATCTATCTATCTATCTATCTTATCTATCTATCTATCTATCTATCTATCTATCTATCTATCTATCTATCTATCTATCTATCTATCTATCTATCTATCTATCGTTTATCATGAAATAGCCTATAGTGTAGGCTACTGTCTACGTTAAAAGCAGTAAAGTCTAGCTACGCATTAGCCTACAGTATAGCCTACTACTGCAGTATTCAGTAACATTTGTGGCTACTACTGTAGTATGTTTATCAATCAATCAGTCTACAATTAATCAGTCAATCAAAGGTAGACTATATCTTTACCACAGGGAATGAAGTCGTTTTCACCTAATTTTCAATGAAAAAATCGAATCAACATTACAGGCTATTGTTGATTAATTGCTGTTTAAATAATGTATTCCCTGTCACGTTTCGTAAATGGTTTGTGGGCAGACTGCTTGCAATGCTCTTTAAAAATCATGCACAACGTTTGCTTAGGCTATATTGTTTATAACATGTTCAGTGTTTAACAGCACAAACATCTCTAAGTGAATTAGGGGCTCTCAGGGAGTCCAGTATATTCATTTGACTCCAGATGTTGGAGGAGCACCTCACGGGGTCGAGTGTTTCACTGGGTGTGGTTTAGAAGAGAGACCACACTTGTTTTATCATTCCGCTCACCTGAGCATTTGCCAAAGCTGGAGGCGGGAGCGTATATAAACACACTGTATATATAACCCAAGACATGATAGTGAGTGAGAATCATTCCGATTCCAGGAGCATCTCTGACTGCGGGTTAACATCACCATGTATATAAACGCTCCCGAATCATGCAATTTCATGTTTTTATTTTGCTTTTTAATACGGAGTGGTCTGACTTTGAAGAATGATGCCACGGAGATGTTCTACTCTCATGCGGTCAGTCCCGTTGAGGATACGCAGAGCAACGCGTCTCTGAATCGCGCGCGCACCGGTGGAAGAGGCTTCACGGCGCACGAGAGAGGTGAGTTCACGCGCCTCGCTACACATTACACTTGTTTTTATTACTGGATATTAATGATATTGCTGCTTTTCTTTTAAAGACATGGCGTTTCAATATATTGTTCTGATGTTTAATTTAGAGTTAACATAAATGTTGTCATAAAATAAACTCGTTTTACTGACATTTCCCTAGTCCTGTGGAAAGTAACAATTATTGTTTGAATCTCCCAGTTTTATTTCAAACAAACATTTTATTTTACGGCCAGTCATCCTAATACGTTAATTTATACCACCAAAACTAATTTTATGGGTTAAGATATTTCAGGTTAGGTTTTAAAATGTAGGCTACTTTGAAATTATTCAAGTTTATTATTATTTATAAGTTGCTTTTTTGTTCCATTACAAATTTAAAGTTAACTAAACTCAATTTAAATGAAAATAATTTTAAATTAATGTTTTAAAACAAAACAGAAAAAAAGTTGTCATTTATACAAATATATCCAATGGTTTACGACGGGTCCTTTTTTCTGATAAACCCTGAATTTATATTTTGTCTTGGATCATGTGAACTAAATGCTCTCATATTTATTTGCTCATTCACATAAAGTCCAAAACAAAAATAAACAGACTGCTGACATTTAACTTTTTTGCTCTGGTGAATATTTCTTTCAAATTTTTAAGACTGAAAGTCATTTTTTTGTAAAGACATACCATCTTCCACCATTATTGTGCAGGGAAAAAAGATAGTTAATTTAACATGTTGACCTATGGGGCATGTTGTCACACAATATGGGGTAATTTGTGGTGAAAGTCGCCATTAAACAGCCTTTGCAGCCAAATGAAAATAGTAGAATTTCAAGGGGGGAAGTTTGCCAATGCCTTTTAGGATAATGGTATGGCATAATACTGTAGGAAATGATATGGATTACACAGTCTCTTGGCTCACAAACAGACTGTGCAGAAGAGATAAAAGAGTGCCGAGCACAATATGTGCTGAGTGAGTCCTGTCAGACTGGGAGAGTGGATGTGCAGCTCAGTTTTTCAGGAAGTCTCCAAGGGGAACCCTGTTTGTTTTGAACAACCGTAAGGAAGAAAATGTCCCTCGAATCCCCATTCATCACGTTCTGTCACGGAGAGTGGGGGTACATTGTAACTGAGGTGTGTTGCTGTTGTGTGAATGGATTTTGGCTTGGGTTACGCTGACAAGAGGCACTGCTCTGAGGCAGAACAATGCTGACAGTATAGCCAGCGGCACCGGTGAAATCTGACAATAAGAGGCTCAGAGTTGTCAATCATCTGTACACTAAACCATTTCCACTCAGTTCAGAAATGGGCTGAAATAAAGCAAACAAAGCATATCATCTATACCACTGCTGTTTATGTTTGCTCACAAACCATGAAGGAACACTTTAGAAATACACAAAGATGTGTCCTGTGAGTCGTTCTTAATTGATCTTTAAAGATTTGCCAATCTTATATTTATATAATGTGCGATTATATGCAAATGTGGCTACCAAAAGTATCTTAAAGTGATGAAAAACCCCAAAAAGGAAAATTCTGTCATAATTTATTCACCCTCTAGCAGATCTCGGACCCCACTGATTACCATGATATTCCCCCCATTGTATTCAGTGCGGGCCGAGATCTGCTTAGTTACAAACATTCTTCCAAATATCTTCCTTTGTGTACTGCCGAATAAAGAAATTTTGGAACAACTTTAGGGTAAGTAAATATGACAGAATTTTAATTTTTAATTTTCATTCTTGCTTTATGGAATTTATCAGTATTTATTATAAAGGAGTCATCTGTGCACAGTTTTTTTTTTTTTTTTTAAATACATGTGCCCTTCTAATATTAAACCAGAATGACATCTCTTCTCTGATGACTTGCTTACTGGAGCGAGGGCGGGACAACCTGTCACTCACATAAGATTGACCAATGGCAAACTGCAAACACTCTAATGGACAAAATCATGTCCCGCCCCCACATCTTTTCTTGTTCGAGAAGCCGTTTCACTTGGATACACATCACAATAAAGGGGAAAAATGGCTATCACAACTTCCCTTTAATTCCGAATTTATGTTATTTTTCACTTTGTGTTACAGAACGAGTCCCAGTCGGCTGCAGAGAGCTGCGATCCACAAAGTACATCTCAGACGGCCAGTGCACTAGCATAAACCCTGTTAAAGAACTGTTGTGCACGGGACAGTGTCTTCCTGCTCAGATGCTGCCCAACTGGATCGGTGGATACGGTAGGAAGTTCTGGAACCGCCGAAACAGTCAGGACTGGCGCTGCGTGAACGACAAGACCCGCACCCAACGGATTCAGCTCCAGTGCCAGGATGGCAGCTCCAGGACCTACAAGATCACAGTGGTGACCTCCTGCAAATGCAAAAGATACACACGGCAGCACAATGAATCTGGAGTCAAGTCTGAGGGATACGCTCATACCCAGATCAAAAAGCAAAAAAACAAAGGGGGCACTGGGACGGAAAGCTAAATGAGTCTCTGCTCGGACTGAGCTTCTAGATTTTCCCATTTAAATGAACTCAGTATGAACGAGAGAGCTTGTGACGTCAGCTCACAAGAGCACTGAACTGTCTTTGTGCCGCCTTTGTGAGTTCGCTGTGAAACTGTGCAGTCTTTGGACGAGAAAAAGAGACTAAATCTCATCACCAACATAATCGCAATTAACATGTAGCCCATGTGATCCTGTGGCGAAAGAGATGGACAATGACAACCACATATTGCATTACAGAAATCAGAAACATGCCTGTGATTGTTATAGTCTTTGTCATCACTGCCTGATATGTGTGGTAATCACTTGATGTGTATATAAACCCGGCTTCACAGACAGGGTTTAGATTAAGCCAGGATTAGGCTTTAGTTCAATTAGGGCATTTTAAGTAGTTTTTATAAACGTGCCCTACAAAAAAGAAAAGGCTATTGATGTGCATCTTGAGACAAAACAATGGCTCTGACATATTTTCAGATATGTCAGTGCAAGTTGCTTTTAGTTAAAACCGTTCAAACATGCATTTTAGTCTGGGACTAGTTTAAACCTTGTCTGTGAAACCGGGGGTGTGCCTTTCTGTTCAGCAACAAGCAGTTCTAAAACCCGGGAAATGCATAGCTACATGTAAATGTCTGTACATATGCATTTGTTTATGTAATTAATTGTTTTGCAGGACCATTTTGTGTTAAAAAAAAAATGCAATAATGTGACATATAAGCTGATGTAATATATTTTGCCTTGACTTTGAAACATTTTTAGCTTGTGCAAGCATTATTCTGACAAGATATTGCACTATAGTGACAATGCTCATATTGGCTATATGGTGTTAAAGCATTAAAATTAAAACATCTGGAAATGTCTCTGTATAATAATTTTGGTGACACATTATCAACCTCTATTATACCATTTTAAGTATAATAGTCCATTAATTCAATACATGTTTGAATTTATGGACCAATGTATGTATCTTTTATGACAAACCGTTAATATAAAAAATGAGAACAGGTGACAAAATCCATTCTAATAACAGTGAAAATATAAATAATGGTGATTAAGAATAACATTTCATGTGCAAATTTAAAGACTAGGCAGGGTGAACAGACAAGATTTAACAATTTTTTACTAGTTGCCAATCATCAGCAGCCATCACAGACTCTATGACAAGGCATCAACATTATTTTTTTGAACTCATTTTAATTAATAGCCTTTTGTTACTAGTGAGTATTTTTAGTTTAGTTCAATAGGCTATGAACTATTAATTACTAACAGTGTCAGGGGTAGTAACACATTACAATTAATTTGAGTTATGTAATCAGATTACGTTTTTAAAATAACGAGTAAAGTAAAACATTTTAAATTTACAACAAATATCTGAGTTACTTTTTCAAATATTTTATTTTTAGCCATTAATTTACCTCTACTATGCAGATGTGAATTAGCGTTTTCTTCAGCCTGAGGCTTATTTATTTCACTTTGGTGAGAAATGGCTTTTACATTTGCCAAAAATATAACTTTTTTTTAATAATTAAAATACAAACAAAATCCCAGCCCAGGTGAGAAAAAGTAAAACACAATCAATGTAAGTAGTTACTTTCTTACTTAGTAACTAATGCAATCAGATGTAACAACAAAGTGACATTGCTTTTAAAAGTAACTTTCCCCAACACTGCTTACTTATTCTCTAGAAATCTGTAACTTAAATAGTTAGTTTTCCATCTATTAATTGAATAGCCACTATAAAATTGTTATTAGCTACTGTTTAAATGTGAAATAGCCAATAAAGTCTAATGAATCATAATAACAAATAAAATAGCCTATAAAGACGGACCATTTTGTTTAGATTTTTATTTTTATGTTTTAAACATATGCAGGACACATAACCCTTCTAATTAACCTATATTACCTGTTTTACTGTCTATGATCTACCTTTGCAAGCCTAGCCCAGGTGAGAAAAAGTAAAACACAATTAAAACCTGATAACCGTCACGAGGACGGTGACGCACTGAAACTCTCTTTGCTTAAATTAGCTCAAAATTACTATCAGATGTAAGTAATTACCTTGACAAACTATACATCATTAAAAAGATCTAAGACTAAAGTTTAATTTTGTTACCTCTGTTTTATTCTCAAAGTCTTATAATGACCGTAATGTGTTAATATGTGCCAGGAGTTATGAATATGATCTTGGGCGTCGCTACCTTTTGATTGTAATATGCGCGTCATTTGCTCCCATTCATAAAAAACTCTTCTCTGGTCGTCATGAAGACATTGCTGTCAACATTGAACATTGAAAATAAGGGAGATTTCCCGGAATCCATCCCCAAAATAAGGGATTTTTTTTTTTTTACACGATTCTTGTCCACAAACTAAAAAAAAGAAAGAAAAAAAAAGAAGCACTAATCATAACAGTCTAAAGAGTTTATAACTAGACAATATATATTAAGCATAATGTTATTGACATTATGCCAGAGCTGCCTTGGTCTATTGTCTGTGATGTTTGTTTACTGTAATATTTACCAGTAAAGAGTATAGCTTTTTTTATACATGATTCTTATACATGATCCCACAAACTAAAAAAAAAAGCACTAATCATTAACAGTCTAGAGTTTATAACTACACAATATCTATTAAAGAATGACAGACCAATGTATATGTTTGAAGTGCTTTATTTAGGAACAAATTAACATTACTCGGTTTTGGTTTTGGTTGGTTAAACCTAGGGATGGGTATCGTTAAGGTTTTAACGGTATTACTACTCTTAACGATACTGCTTATCGGTCCGGTACTTTAACGGTATTCTTATCGGTACTTTTTGAGATTTTATATATATATATATATATATATATATATATATATATATATATATATATATATACACACACACACACAATTAACAAAGATACACATTATATAGGCCTGCACAGTGCTTTAATTTCAGGAAGAATTCTAGTAGGCTAATCAAACGTAAAATAACACTGCATAGTTTATCATAAATAGCCAAAATAATGCTTATTAAAGCTGGTTATTCATTCAAGAGCTGTGAGTGATTTTATCTTTGCATTTGGTTGTTTAATTCGCAGTAATTCGTCATCATGTTTATTTACACCGCTGCCTCTTTAAGACAGACGTGCAGATCTATAGGCGACTGATAATAGGCAGATACATTACACTTTCTCCCGACTATCCATAATAACTACGTCCATTTT
This sequence comes from Pseudorasbora parva, assembly GCF_024679245.1. Taxonomy (NCBI): domain Eukaryota; kingdom Metazoa; phylum Chordata; class Actinopteri; order Cypriniformes; family Gobionidae; genus Pseudorasbora; species Pseudorasbora parva. Next base: position 21,308,081 of record NC_090179.1, read on the forward strand.
AGACACAAACTGTGTTTAAGAGACTCTCCAAGCCGGTCATTTTGACATAGATGTTTGAGTACATTTGATCGTTTAGACGCGAGTGTGAAACCGAAAGTGTGATTTGCTCGTCTCGTTGCGGCTGTTTCAGAGCGCGCGCCGACTTGGGAACAATCTCTTGCACACGTTTGTGCTTTTAATCGCTCTTTTTATTATTAAACGCGTCCCACAATTTACCAACAGTAGCTGCATTTTACAACAATCACTGATCGTGCTTATTCTGTCATTGCGTTTGAGTTATATGGAGAAATGACAGCGTAGGAAACTGCTGCAATGGGAATTAAGTTGCGCTAGACATGAATATCAAAATTATAATCTTTGCCAAAGAAGCCAAAATCTAAATTAAATCACATTATCACAATCTAGTGTAAAGTGAAACTAGGCTATTTGAATGTTTAGTTCTGTCCGTGGGCTGTCGTTTTGTTCTCTCTCTCTCTCTCTCTCTCTCTCTCTCTCTCTCTCTCTCTCTCTCTCTCTCTCTCTATCTCTCGTCACGTGTATTTTCAAAAGTACCGAAAGCAGAACCGATAACGTCCGAGCTTATCGATACAACGGTCTTTCAAAATTCAGCCCCGGGGCCCGTTTAATACCGGGTTTCGGTACCCTTTTCCCTCTTTCTCCCGCCCGCCGCTGCAACTGTCTTCTTCTTCGATAGTAAGCTACTGTCTGTATACTGCCACCTGCTTGACTGGAGGTCTAGCAACCCAAGTGCAAAAGCCACTTCACACAGCATAGACCGTTAAAAGCGTCAGACACAGATGTAGTTGCGTGTTCTGAGTTAACACAATCAGAGCGTAAAAAACGGGATATTTTACGGGAAAATACTAAAACGGGAAGACAGCGGGAAAAGAGCTAAAATACGTGAGAAACCCGGGAAAAACGGGAGGGTTGACAGCTATGCATGAAGACACTCGACAAAACAACTTCCCTCAGGGCTTTCACTTCAAATGTGTGCAGATGTGGAGAAATATTGATAGATTCTCACATGTTTGAGTCAAATTTCTATACAGAGAAGTATTATTTATTCAATCTTTATCCAAAATCCGCGGATGTATGATTATGAGCGCAGTAGACTGTGTTATGCTGTGTTTTCAATTCATTCTGGCAGCCGGAGGGCGCTGGAAAGCTGTACTACTGAAAATTCACTCCCTTGTGGAACACATGAAGAACAGACACACCATGTGACATTCAGGAAGTATCTGACATGACCAAAAACAGCTTTCTAGCGATCGTTAGATCACTATTTTATGCAGATAGACACGTTTTAAGACAATAAACACACAATCGTGGCAATATATGGTTGGTCTGTGTTCTTTATGCCATGTTGGGTGGTTTCATAATAGATGATATTTATAATGCAATGCTATTCCACATAGCTTTTAGCATTGTATATTTTCTGTCAGATTTGTTGACCCGAAGCTACATGAGATCACATATTGTTATATAAAACACTCGACATATAGATTATAAAGTGATATGAAGCAAGTTTTGAATAAAACATGATTTTAATCGTATAAATTGTTGTTTTGCTGGTGTGCTAAGCTAACATGCTAGCTTGCCCTAGATGCACCTGCCACTGAGTAAATACTTTATTTTTATGAACATTTTCTAAATGTAAAACTACTGAAATGCTTATTTGGACGAAATGCATTCAATAGAGTCTCAGTGAGGGTAAAGTGAGAGGTTTGATTTAGAAATGAGGTTTGAATAGAACAGTTTGAATAGAGAATCGTTAGTAATTATAATGCAGACAAAAGAATAATAATTAGAGCCATAACCAGTCCGCAGAAGTGTGAATGTGTGTTGGGGAGACAAACTGAATGGGGTAGTTTGCACCTCTAAACAATAGAGGCAAAATAGAGAATGAAAGCTGAGAAGACATGGCCATAAACATCAGTTGATATTTTAGAGATATCTCAAAATAAAATCACATGAAACGATCTTGTAAAACGTTTAATAAAATTCAGAGTTTTAGACTGATCATCTTCAGATCTGAAATATAACATGGTCAGACTTGTGGCTTTAGCTGTAGTGCATTTCTAGATTTCTCCAAGGCCCACTTCAATTTTATTTTCATAAAGATATTTCATACAAATACATTTCTAATAACTTTACAAAACTTTGAAGCTTATTATAGCTTTTTTTATTATAAAAAATATTATCATTTTGACTTTACAGTAAACTGCCAGGTGTCTGCTTTCAAATGAGACCATAATTATGCTTTTAGTGCAAAGGATTCACAAACTGTATTTGTTTTAGTCTGAGTATACATTTCTTAGGATTTTTTCAAAATTTAGAAATCAGCTTAACAGGTTAAGTAGAACTTTCTTACTTAGTTACTAAATTAATGTATTTACTTTCTTAGTTACTTTCCATAAAAGCAACTAATGCAATTAGTTGTAGCCTACATAGTGACACACTTTTAAAAGTAACTTTCCCCAGCTGCTTATTTATTCTTTAGCAATATGTAATTATTTAAATAGTTCGTTTTCCCCGTTATTAATTGAATGGCACTAAATTGTTATTAGTGTTTAAATGTGAACCAGCCAATAAAGTCATGAGTCATAATAACAAGTAAAATAGCCTAAAAAGACGGACAATTTGTTTAGATTTGTATTATTATTATTATTTTTTTTTTAAACATGTAGGCTACATCACATTTCTATAGCCTATATTACAAAATTGCAAGAAATTTGTTGACTTCCGCTTCTTAGAAACCCGGAAATGTAAAGAAGGTCAATTGTTGACCAGTTGTGCATGTATTTTATACATTTTAACACATGAAATAATGGCATACAATGAGATGTGCAGCTGCTGCAGTCTCATGATGAGTGCACGACAGGCTCAATCTGATATAGCGGGGGAACCGCGGATAAGTTGCAACATTATTGCCGGCGAAACACTGATTTTTTCCCTGCTAACCACCCGCCCATACAAAACAGAATACCGGTTTACAAGTTCTTTCCATGAACACGGTTGCCGCGAGTGAGGAGCTTATTAAAGCGCCGGAGAAATGCAGCAAGAGCGCTGTTCTTCCTCCGACAGGCCTCTGGATCCTGGCTGTCTACTCACACTCGACGCCGAGCGGAGCGCGGACCGGCTCGGACGCACGGCGGTGGATTTCCCGGTAGCTGTAGTTCTGCCCGCCGGAGGCTCCGGAGAGAGGATGGGACTGCCCACACCGAAACAATTCTGCACTATTCTTAACAGACCTCTGATAAGCTACACGATTCAAGCCTTTGAGAGGTGAGGTGAGACTGTCCATTTCGTGTCCGTGAGCCCACACAACTGATTTTTGTAACGTTACCTAAATACTTGACATGTTGTTTGTTATTAGCAGACATAACAATAAATCATTATGTCTGTCACAATTACGTCCATTAGTTTGACAATAGGACTTTTTTTTCTCCCAGAAAACAGGCAACAGTCCAAGGACACCTACTGCATGTCGATCTTGGCCAGAACAGCCTTTTCAATCCTTATTAAGAACATCTGCAGATGCTGCAGAATTTTGGAAAGGCTAAAAGCACTTGACATATTTAATAAATTGCACTGTGATGTAAAAGTTAGCTGTGAGTTTCATATTTAAAAAGCTGTCACTTCAATTTTCTAGGACAAAAGCATCAACTTAGAGCTGCTGTAATTACAGATATCACCTAAATAAGTATCTTAAGATATTAAATTACTTTGGTCTCTGTCCTGTTCTTACTTAAAAGATTAGCCTGTCAAAATATATAGAACTTATATATATAATACTAAATTAAATACATACAATTTGCTCATTGTCACATTGTTGTTGTTTTTTTTTTTAACTAGACAAATGAAATCTGTTCATTCTGTTTTTTTCTTGGCAGGTTATCATGGATTGGAACTGTTGTTGTTGTGGTTGCTAAGGAGAATCATGACTTGATGCTGAATATTGTGCAGAAATTTAATCACTCAAAGGTAAAAGTAGTCCACGGGGGGACCACCAGACACAGGTCTATCTTCAGCGGACTTCAGGTCTTCAGTAACACTACTGACTCATTGACACCTAAACCAAAAGTGGTCATCATCCATGATGCCGTACGTCCCTTTGTGGAAGAAGATCTTCTGCAGAAAATCACCTTAGCAGCTAAAGAGCAAGGGGTTTGTTTTCACTTCTTGTTTTCACTTCTACTTTATCCATATGGTGCAGGTTTTTTTGTTTGTATTACCTATTCTTAATCTAGTTTTGGATTATGTCTAACAGTGGTTTAAAGACAAAAAATTAAAACCTTAAGTCAATCTGTGCCTACAATTATGCTACAATAGACACTCACCTAAAGGATTATTAATAGGAACACCTGTTCAATTTCTTATTAATGCAATTATCTAATCAACCAATCACATGGCTGTTGTTTCAATGCATTTATGGGTGTGGTCCTGGTCAAGACAATCTCCTGAACTCCGAACTGAATATCAGAATGGGAAAGAAAGGTGATTTAAGCAATTTTGAGCGTGGCATAGTTGTCTTTTACAAAGACTGGAGTGAAAAGGGAAAAACATCCAGTATGCGGCAGTCCTGTGGCTGAAAATGCCTTGTTGATGCTAGAGGTGAGAGGAGAATGGGCCGTACAAGCTGATAGAAGAGCAACTTTGACTGAAATAACCACTTGTTACAACTGAGGTATGCAGCAAAGCATTTGTAAAGCCACAACACGCACAACCTTGAGGCGGATGGGCTACAACAGCAGAAGACCCCACCGGATACCACTCATCTCCACTACAAATAGGAAAAAGAGGCTACAATTTTACACGAGATCACCAAAATTGGACAGTTGAAGACTGGAAAAATGTTGCCTGGTCTGATGAGTCTCGATTTCTGTTGAAACCTTCAGATGGTAGAGTCAGAATTTGGCGTAAACAGAATGAGAACATGGATCCATCGTGCCTTGTTACCACTGTGCAGGCTGGTGGTGGTGGTGTAATGGTGTGGGGGATGTTTTCTTGGCACACTTTAGGCGCTTTAGTGCCAATTGGGCGTCATTTAAATGCCACAGCCTACCTGAGCATTGTTTCTGACCATGTCCATCCCTTTATGATCGCCATGTACCCATCCTCTGATGGCTACTTCCAGCAGGATAATGCACCATGTCACAAAACTCGAATCATTTTAAATTGGTTTCTTGAACACGACAATGAGTTCACTGTACTAAAATGGCCCCCACAGTCACCAGATCTCAACCCAATAGAGCATCTTTGGTATGTGGTGGAGTGGAACGAGAGCTTTGTGCCCTGGATGTGCATCCCATAAATCTCCATCAACTGCAAGATGCTATCCTATCAATATGGGCCAACATTTCTAAAGAATGCTTTCAGCACCTTGTTGAATCAATGCCACGTATAATTAAGGCAGTTCGGAAGGCGAAAGGGGGTCAACCACAGTATTAGTATGGTGTTCCTAATAATCCTTTAGGTGAGTGTAAACAACCCAAAAATAGAAAAATATTTTATAAAAATTAAGATTTAATTATAATATCTATCTTTTTTTGTGTGTCTGCCATTTGGAATAATTCATTTCAAAACACTCCCTGTAATTTTTGTGGTGATGGATGTCTTCGCTATCTGAACACTCTATAATCTGCTGGACTACTGTCCAAATACCTGTCAAATTTATGGGGTGAGTGAAAGTCAGGCTACCTAAAGCTGTTGAAGGAGAATTCCTGATGCAGGCTTCAGAGATGCTTGTCTGACTGAGAAGCTGTTATATAATACATATTCCCATTATATATACCCTTCCCAAGGTAAACACTGAAATAAGGAACATAATAAGAAAACGGAAATAAAATCTGTAATTTTAGTTGGCGGTTGTTATTAATGTTTTAATTTCACATTTAAAGAAATTTAGTATTTGACCATGTCTAACGTATTCAAATGTAAAACCTACAAATAAGTAAGCAGTTGTGATCTGCAATACTTTAAGAAACTTGACTATTATTTATTAAAGAGCCATAAAGGCACTTCGTGAGTAATGGCCTTACAAATGAAAATTATTTTTCTGGCCACAAAATTACTCTCATTTGCCTCTTTGCATTGATATTCTTTATTTTAACCTTAATTACTAATTATAGTAATTATAATATAAATATTAGAAGAAAAATATTTTAAGTAGTCATTAATGGACCATAGTTATTGCACAAATAATATTTAGTACCAAAAGATCTCCTCAAAATATTCAATACATTTTATTGTGGCAAGCAGTGAGGTACCGTGAGAGTGGGCTGGTGGCGAGTGATAATGAGTGCCAGCTGCGTGCCACACCGGTCTCGTCTCACGGCGGAGTGACGGGAGCATAAAAGGAGGAGCAATGACTGTGAAAGATGAGAGAGGACCAGGCCTGGACTTTATGTTATGGTTTTTTTTATGTTTTGTTATGTGTGTGCTGGCAGTCATCCTTGAGGGGCTGCCTGCGTTCCTTTTTTTAATTTATTTGGAATCAAAGTTGTTGAATGTTCGCCGGTTCCCGCCTCCTTCCTTCCCATCTACGAACGTTATTACATTGGTTGCGAAACCCGGGAGGAAGGAGGGACATTCTGTCGAAAAGCCCTTGCTGCGGAGTTTGGGCAGCACAGATGGAGAAAGACCGCGAGTGGCTATCCGAGGCGTTGGTGCTGGAGCGAGTGAAGATCCGGTGGGATGAAGAGCTCGCTGCCGTGCCCCTGGGTCTAGGTAGGGTGGCGGCCGTCCTGGAGAGAGCGGAGGAGTCGCCGGCGTCCGCCGTGGGCCGGAGCCTGCTGCTGTCCACTATGATTGGGAGGAGCAGAGATCGCAGGACTCGCTGCCGTTTGCCCTCAACCAGAAGAGCCACCGCTGGCCACCAGGGGACGGAGGAGTATTGGGCTGTCCACCGGGGGCCCAGCACCATCGCATGGCACCGCGAGGAAGAGTATCTCGGCTGGTGACGACCAAGCGGCAGTGTGTCAGGGAATTGGACCCCATTTATTTTTTTTCCTCTCTCCACTCTCGTCCTGTCGCTCTGTCTACATCTCCCGCTTCTCTCGTCTGTCTATTCCATTCACGGTGTGTGTCCATTCTGGCATTTTCAGTTCCTGAAGACCTCAGTTCATCTTCGGAAAACAGTTTAAGATATTTTATATTTAGTCCGAGAGCTTTTCTGTTCCTCCAATGAAAGTGTATGCACACTGTACTGTCCATGTCCAAAGGTAATAAAAACATCCTCAAAGTAGTCCATATGTGACATCAGTTGGTTGATTAGAATCTCTTGAAGCATCGAAAATACATTTTGGTCAAAATAACAAAAACTACGACTTTATTCAGCATTGTCTTCTCTTCCGTGTTTTTTTTTTTTCAGTCCTCAAATAAAGATTTAAACGTAATGGATCAGCGGATTGATTCATGATTCGGATTGCCGCCAATGTCACATGATTTCAGCAGTTTGACACACGATCCGAATCATCAATCAATACGCTGATTCATGACCGTTTGAATCTTTGTTTGCGGATTGAAAAACAAACACGGAAGAGAAGACAATGCTGAATAAAGTTGTAGTTTTTGTTATTTTTGGACCAAAATGTATTTTTGATGCTTCAAGAGATTCTAATTAACTAACGGATGTCACATATGGACTACTGTGATGATGTTTTATTACCTTTCTGGACATGGACAGTATAGTGTGCATACACTTGCATATGCTCTGGGACTGAATATAAAATATCTGAAATTGTGTTCTGAAGATGAACGGAGGTCTTACGGGTTTGTAACGACATTAGGGTGACTCATTAATGACACATTAAATTTTTGGGTGAACTAATACTTTAAACTAGGGCAGTCACGATTATAACATTTGGCTGACGATTAATTGTCTAAAAAATAATGACTCTTATGACAATTAATTGTCAGTTTTAAGGGGTATGATAATTATGATGATTAATTGTCTGTTTTAGGGCTGTCATATGTTTTTTTTTTGTGTGCTTCATTAATTTTGATTAATTTAATCCATTGTAAATTATAATTTATTGGCGTAAGATTACAGTTAACAACTTTTAAATATTAAAGTAATTTATTCAACTCCGTAAGTAACTGAAATAATTACAACGGACTGGCCAATTACAAGAAAGACCATCAAATGTATCATTCATACAAGATGAACTAATGGTCACTTTTTATTTGTCATTATTATAACAGAAATCCACAAAATGCACACTATAAAGAAAAACAACAAATTAATAAAACTTTATAACCATGTCAAATATGATGAAACTAAATAAGATATAATTCAGCAGCAAAAAGTAATTATCGAAAAAATATTTGGTGCAGAGTAATTTTATAAAAGCTTAACATCTTAATAAAAACAAGTTATACATTACTGTGTGTATTATAAAATATATATCTGAATAAGTCAACAATTTATTTTATATATATATATATATATATATATATATATATATATATATATATATATATATATATATATATATATATATATATATATACAGATCATAAAATTAAAAGATGCTTATTTTAAATGTATTGTGCAACTTTATAATGGGGCAACAAGATACGATAGATACAACAGAAAAATATATGCTTTTTAATAATCTTTTAGTGCCCAAAAGTGTGAAAATATAAAAAGTTTCAAAACAGTGGCACAAACCGCTTATGCGCTTCATGGGTGCAGAAAAAATGTGCATGAATCAACGTAGTCACAGCGTTGAAAAGTTCACAGCACAAAGGGAAGAAATGTTAAGCGCACAAATCCAACAGTTTATTGATCATTTGTTTCTCCACAGTTTTGAACTCCAGTTATTGTGCGTTTGATGTCAGTTTATAGTCCTAGTCCTGATGTTGTGTGCCGTTATAGACACCCGGTAGTGCGACATAGTTTGGAAACAGCAATAAACTCCAATAAGATCATTTTATGCAAATCAACAACCCTTTATCTACAAATCAAGTATTATAATGGGAATATATATAACATCTTGGAGTGAGCTTTACCTTGCTGATGGTCATAACAGATCGGGACGTGTTGTTTGAAAGCTAAACGGAGATTGATTGACAGCCGCAGTGGAGAGAAGACGAGTTTCCATCCACTTTAATTTAACGATGTAAATATTCTTCTATTACTCACATAAGCTATGGAATGGCTTCAGATGACTTTTGAATATAGTGCATGAAAAATTAATTGGTGCTTGTCTATTTCTTTTGGTCTTGTGCCATAGGCCTATAAAATAGTGTAAATGCGGATAGATCATATAACCGCGATCAGACGGTTATTTAATTATCGCGATAGGTCTAATTTGAATTAGTCAGTCCTACAAAAAGTGCCAAATTTTGTGATTTGCATTGTGGAAACTAAGTAATATTTCACAATACTACTTTTATGTAATAAACATGAAAAAACGCCAAAAAGATAATCTCTTTTAATATCTATGACTCTTCAGATATGCTACAGAACAAGAATCCCCTATCTTGAATATTGCGCCCCTCCAAGGTAAACATATTGAAATCTGTATCAGGAACAGAATAATTCACCAGAAAACGAGAAATCCTGCTTCATTTGTGGTTTGACTGCATTGCGGGTTCCAATGTCCATAAATCACTAAGATAAACATATTGTTGACACCTCTCAGCACTACTCCTTGCAACATGAAACCGGATAAGATGTTTCAGCAATGTTTTTGCTGGCTTTGATACACGAAGTTCAAGATTTCTGTGATTTTTCTTTTAAATCTCCTCTCCAAGGCTATGACAAGGGCTGGAAAGCAAAACCCAGATGTTTATGAAACACTTATAAGAGTATGAGAAGGATAGTGATTCATTGCCTGACCAAAATGCACCGTTGTTTAGTAATTGCGAATAAACAGATTTTCGCAAGGCATGTTTTTAATTGTCCTGTTGTCCACCTTTCTTGTTCTTTTCAGGCCTCGGGCGTAATACGTCCTCTTGTGTCCACAGTCATTGCAACCACGTCAGAAGGCTACCTGGACCACTCGCTGGAGAGAGCGAAGTACAGAGCCAGTGAAATGCCTCAAGGATTTCTTTATGACATTATTTTCCAGGCCTACCAGCGGGTATGAGCAACCCAGACACATTTATTAGTTAGCATAAGCCTCATTTTCAATGTGCAAAGTACATTAAGACATCTTGACATCTCCACAGAAAATGTTATTGTTATATTTGACATATTAATATTTATGTTTATATATGCATTTGTTATAAAATAAAATATAAATATTTATATAGATGTATTATATATGTATACATAATTTATATTTATTTTTTAATTATGTACTGTTGATTTTTTTCTAACCCATTTTTTTGAGACTCTTCAATCTTAAAATTTGTTTTTATATACATTTTTATAAAATATATACATATAAAATATTTATATTAATAGTTATTTTAAACAGTTATTTTTTGCCTACCACATTGAATCCAATTTTCTATGAGACTCTTCCATCGCAGTATTTTTCTATCAGATTCTTCTGCCTTTTATATATATATATATATATATATATATATATATATATATATATATATATATATATATATATATATATATACACCGATCAGGTGAAGTGAATAACACTGATTATCTTTTCATCACGGAACCTGTTAGTGGGTGGGATAGGGATACCATGTGAACATTTTCTCCTTAAAGTTGATGTGTTAGAAGCAGGAAACATGGACAAACGTAAGGATTTGAGCTAGTTTGACTAGGGCCAAATTGTGATGGCTAGACGACTAAAAACTGCATCTCTTGTGGAGTGTTCCTGGTCATGCAGTGGTCAGTATTTTATTAAAAGTGGTCCAAGAAAGGAACAGTGGTGAACCGGCAACATCTTGGTTCCAGTAACCATGGAACCAAGATGCACTATGGGAAGAAGGCAAGCCAGCAGAGGTAGTGTGATGGGCAATGTTTGGGCAATGTTCTGCTGGGAAACCTTAGGTGCTGCCATTCATGTGGATGTTACTTTGACACATACCACCTAGCTAAGCATTTTTGCAGACCATGTACACCCTTTCATGGAAACTGTATTCTCTGGTGGCTGTGGCCTCTTTCAGCAGGATAATACGCCCTACCACAAAGCAAAAATGGTTCAGGAATGGTTTGAGGTGATGACATCTATCTATCTATCTATCTATCTATCTATCTATCTATCTATCTATCTATCTATCTATCTATCTATCTATCTATCTATCTATCTATCTATCTATCTATGTATCTATGTATCTATCTATCTATCTATCTGTCTGTCTGTCTGTCTGTCTGTCTGTCTGTCTGTCTGTCTGTCTGTCTGTCTGTCTGTCTGTCTGTCTGTCTGTCTGTCTGTCTGTCTGTCTGTCTGTCTGTCTGTCTCGATCAAGCATAACGTAAGTTTGTTTACATAATATATGTGTGTATTGTGTATAATTATGTATATATAAATACACATGCATGTATATATTTTAGAAATATTTGCATTTATATACTGTATATATATAAATAATTTATCTTATATGTAATTTTTTTAAAATAAAAATATAACATATTTTTCTTAAATACATACATGCGTGTATATATATAAAATATATATTATGTAGAATAAAAAAATAATAATGTTTATATAAATAATTATTTTAAATATATTTTAAATGATTCGATTTATGTACTGCTCATTGAGTTTTGAACCCAATATGTGACTCTTTTTAATGTAGTATACTATGTGTTTGGCTCTTACTACAACAATTACCTCACTGTGACAAAGTAAGTCTCAGTGGTCAAATCTTGGAGAAACTTGCCTCTTTTGTTCATTGTACATGAGATTTGCATAAAACCAGTTTCTTCTGCTCTAAGGCACTGTGACTTGAGTATTATTATTATTATTATTCCCTTGGTAGTGTGTTGTGTGTCAAAATAATAAATCATAATGGTTTAGTATGGCCTAAGTTACATAGCTGACTGTAGAATAGAAGTTTTATTGCACTATTTCCTCTCAAGATCAACTCAAACAATGCTTTCACAGAAATTGAGCTTTTTTATCCAAACCAAATTTTCTCTGTATTTTACCTCATTTATTGCTGTAGGACTTTGTGATCTTTGGATTTGATCAAGCCTCTGGTAAAACTTTTGATAACAGTAACAGATAGAAGTGTTAAAAACAAGCATTGAGATTTATAGGGCTGCTGAGAGGACCATTTTTTGGGTGCCGAATTCTTTGCTTCTGGAAAACTTTGATTTCACAGTCTTGTTGTTTTTGGCTGTGGTATCGAACATTAGCATGAGTTTTCTCTGTCAAGTTGCAGCTGTCCGTCCTCAATTAATTCTAAATAAAGATAAAACCATGACAGAGAAATACAGAGGATGAGGCAATCTGAAGAATGGGTAATATCAAGCCCACTTGGGTGTTACCTGACACCCCGGCTCTTCTGGGGCTTTTCTTCTCCAACCCCAACAGTGAAGGGTCTGCGAAGATTTATATGCTTCTCCTTGCGTTTTGAACCCACTTTTCTATGAGACTCTGCCACCATGTGACATAAGACAGTCCATACTTCTTTTTTATGTTGTATTCAGCGCGTTTGACGCTTTTTACAATGGAGGTTATTTCAGGTGGGTGTTTTGAGTGAGAGTTTTTGGATGTAGCCAACGGCCATGTGTCAAAACCCTCTCTGTGGTAGCCTTGAAATGACTGATGCCATTTCAGCATGCCATCCCATTGAGTCTCAGAGAGCTCGAGCTTCACAAAAGAAGAGACATCTAACCCCGTGAGGGTCTGGCTGTGTGTTGATGAAAAGGGGGAAAAATGCCAAAGGTTAAATGATTGCAGGACTTTCTCCTTTAATTTGCCTTGAAATCACAGCGCCCTGTAAGCGAAGCTCTCCCCTCCACCCAGGATGAAATATTGCTGTAGATATTGCGCTGCTAAAGTCTCGGGTGGCATGATTTAGGTTGTGTAATCCAACCGCTGTCTTAGAGCGATTCGCTTCAAGAACTCTATTCAGCTTTTCAATGTGTTACCAGAATCAGGGAATTTTTTTTAAAACAAAAATCTCACATGCCTTGATGCTTGATGTCTTTCATGATCTCTAAGTTAAAGGGTTAGTTCACCCAAAAATGAAAATTCTGTCATCGTTTACTCTCCCTCAAGTTGTTCCAAACCTGCATGAATTTCTTTCTTCTGCTGAACATAAAGGAAGATATTTGGAAGAATGTTTGTATATAAGCAGATTTTGAGCCCCATTGACTACCATAGTATCCCCCCCCCCACCACCACCACTATGGCAGTCAATGGAGCGCAAAGTCTGAAAAATTCATCAAAAAGTCTCAAATTCATCCAAATATCTTCCTTTGTGTTCAGCAAAAGAAAGAAATTCATGCAGGTTTGGAACAACTTAAGGGGGAGTAAATGACAGAATTTTCATTTTTGGGTGAACTAAACCTTTAATTCCTACATGGGTGTTTGACTGGAGATTTGTATGATTTATGTCATCAATAACTGTATTTACTAATTATTTTCTTCTCCAAAATGTTTTGTCTTGTCCAGTACAAATATCTAAACATTCTTAAGTCAAGACACAAATACTTGGGAAGCAAAAGTACATTCTAAAAAAATATATCAAAATAGAAAGGGGAAAGGAAAATGCCCCTTTAAATTGCATTTGTTTTTCTTTCCTAACTAGCAGAAATGTTTTATTTTTATTTTTTAAAGTCATTAAATAAATTGAGAATAAAAAAAAATATAATGAAAAAGAATATTTTTCTTCTCAAGTAAATGTATCTTGATTTAAGAATGTTTAGGTATTTGTACTGGAAAACGAGACAAAAATACTTAAATAGAAGATATTTTTTTGCAGTATACCATTATAGATGCATTATACATACATTGTAGTGCAGCATTGATCAAACTGGAGGGCTTCTTTTTTTATTTTGTTCTGTTTTTTGTCCTGGATGATCTTTTGCAGTGCAGTGAATCTGACTTTGAGTTTGGCACAGAGTGCCTACATTTGGCCCTGCAGTACTGTGGCACGAATGCAAAGCTCATAGAGGGACCACCGACTCTGTGGAAAGTAAGAGTTTTTTGCTGTCATGCATATAGAATTTATACCATAAATAGTGGGTCCATTGAATTTTTGTTTTGTTTTTTTGTTTTCCCCCCATTTAAACCTGGAAAAATGGTTAGATTCTAGAATATAAAGTTTCAAAAATGCATTTATATTTTTTGTTTCTACTTGTGATACTGACAATCCACTGTAATTAAACAGTTTGTATTTAGTAAGCAAAATGAAAAATAGAAGCATAATCACTAGTAGTGCTTTTTGGACCTCACTGTATGTGTATGCATATTGTAACAAACATAAATCATTCTTAACAGTGTGTACAACCGCAAACATAATATTTAGTCATTATGGCACATTTCTACCAAGCACAAACAGTTATTTTTGCACAGTCCTTTAATGTGTTTTATAACTGTTTCTTTTTTGTAGGTAACATACAAGCGAGATCTAGCAGCTGCGGAGTCTATTATTAAAGGTATTGTAAATTTTGCAGTAAAAAAAATAAATATTTCACAGGCCACCGATTTTAGTCATTGCTGGAATTACAATATTGCCATTTACTTTTGTTATTGCAGAGTTGATCTTGTTTGATTATACATTAGAACTGGGCAAGTCAAAATAGATTGTTTTCCACAGTTAGAGACATCATTGAGCAAAAACAAACTGTTGGTAAATTGTATGTAAATATACAAAGAGAGACTGTAAACCACAGAGGCAAACTGCCGTTTCAAGATGTCTCCGTGCTGTTTTTTTTAAATATACAAACAATCTTTTAAGAGAGATTACAAAAGTGACATATTATGACCTGCAAGATATGAGTTGACCAAGCAGGAGTGGGCCAGTTGTCTGGTTTGGACAGAAATCAAAAAACTGAACAGAACGTTCTTTTTTACCATTGAATACAGTATGTGGTGGTTCAAAGGTTTTCATGCACTCAGCTAATAAGATTATGACCCTGTCTTTTCAATCAGTGCATTAAGCTGCTGTTGGCTTGTAACCTATTTCCATAATGCCAACCTTGGTGGAATAAAACAACAAATTGCCTACATTTTTTTAAATATTGGCTGACTAGTGGGCCTCTTACCGCTTTCTGATGTCGGTCTTCATAATAAAGTATCCCTCTGGCTGTATTTAAAGTTTCCTTTGCCTAGTCCACTATATCCCTGTTTTTACCTTTGGGGAAAGGTCGGGGGAAATCCGTTTATCCTTGAGTTTGAATGCAAGGATTGTTACTAAGACCTCTGATTAACTTTGATAGCTTTTAGTATGATAGCTTATGAAGATCCTGCGTACTTGAGCTAAATTGCCTGGAGTGTTAAATATTTATTGCACGTTGTTTTCATTATGTATTACATGACATAAATCTGGTTCCTTTAGGAATTTACTCACAAGAAAGAACACAGTTTTTATTTTATTTTATATGATTTAATTCTTTATTTTCAAGAAAATTATTGAACCAGTCAAATGAGTCCAGCACTTTTACACTCTTTTGTAGCAAATTATTGCAATGTTTCTGTTTGTCACTGTTTTTATCCAGTTATAATTAATTATGATTCCCCCCCCCCCCCTTTTTAAGTTGTAAAAGCAAACTATATTATTTATAGTCGTATTTATGATATTGAATATATTTAAGATGAGACCCCTTTAGACCCATGTGAACTTTCTTTTTTAGGGTTTGAACCATGTTGACCTCTTAAAGCATTAGTTTACTCAAAAATTAAAATTCTCTCATTAATTATTCATCCTCATGTCGCTCCTCACCCTTAAGACCTCCGTTAATCTTTGGAACAAAAATGAAGATATTTTAGTTGAATCTGATGGCTCAGAAAGGCCTTCATTGACACCAATGTCATTTCCTCTCTCAAGACCCATAAAGGCACTAAAGACGTCATTACAAAGCCCATCTCACTACAGTGATTCTACAATCATTTTATGAAGTGATAGTGATGGGCCGATTTCAAAACAAAGCTTCGAACTGTTATAAATCAGCGTATCGATTCATGATTTCGGATTGCGTGTCAAACTGCTGAAATCACGTAACTTTGCCGATCTGAATAATGAATCGATACGATGATTCATAACGGTTCGAAGCTTTGTTTTGAAATCGGCCCATCACTATATAAGTCGTTATATTGGTTGTTGTTTTTTTGTGGACAAAAACTATTCTGGTTGCTTCATAAAATGATTGTAGAGCCACTGTAGTGAGATGGGCTTTGTAACGACGTCTTTAGTGCCTTTTATAAAGGAAATTACATTTGTGTCAATGAAGGCCTTTCTGAGCCATCGGATTTCAACAAAAATATCTTCATTTTTGTTCCGAAGATGAACTGAGGTCTTACGGGTGTCCAACGACATGAGGGTGAGTAATTAATGAGAGAATTTTCAGTTTTGGGCGAACTAACCCTTTAAGTAGCTTCAATATTTTGAGCTTGTAGTTTAGCTGACCAACACTGGCTTACCAACAATGTTAAAGGGATAGTTATCTCATGATTTACTCACCCTTAAGTCATCCTAGGTGTATATGACATTCTTCTTTTAGACAACAACACAATAGGAGTTATATTAAAGATGTCCTGGCACTTCCAAGCTTTATATTGGCAGTTAAAAATGCTTACGCTATGTCTGATGACATTGCTCACCTGCTACTCTCGTCAGAAGTAGTGTAAGCATTTTGAAGTGCGAGAGGCACGGGCGCTACACTTTTTCTTTAAGTTTTATTTTTTATTTATTTATTTATTTTTAAAACAGGAAAAGATTAAGGACAATCGGGCCTGGCTCAGTATACAACTGATTTTCAGCAGGTTCCTGCTCTGCAGAACATAAAAACCACATTCACAACAAAGCTCACACACTTGACATCTTAAGACAACAACAGACACACATAACCAAGATATGGGCGACAGGGGGGCTATAGAACCATCTCAATGATCACAGATATACCTGTCCATTAAATATTGAGCAAATGTTTTTTTAAATAGTCTTCTTGATGTGATAGTCCTGATGTGCTGTGGGATCTCATTCCAGTTTTTAGTGAGCACAAGAAAAAAAGATCTCTGTCCATAACAGTTTCTAAAAGCCAGTCTACCGTAATCCATTTGTAAAAGATCTCGTAGTGCGTTCAGACCTTGAAGTTGAATACGGAAGGGAATTTGCTGGAAGCTAATTTACTTTATATACGTTTTTATAAAGTCTTTATTAACCCCCCAGAGCTGTGTGGAGCACTTTTATGGACAACAGTCACTGCCATTATAAAGCTTGGAAGAGCCAGGACATTTTTAATATAACTCTGATTGTGTTCGTCTAACCCTTTAAATTACAGTGACTAAGGTTAAATTAAATATACTCAGTTTGGCAATGCTCTTGTACTTTCTTATCTCTTTAGTCTTGAAACATTCTTTTCATTTTCCCTTCAGAGACTCTTTCGATGTCAGCATGTATCATCGCAGGAGCTGAAGCAGAAGCCGTCGAGTTGGCCAAAACACTTCAGAAAAATCTGAACATGGTATGTTGAAAAGGACATCCCTGTTCTTAAGGTTTAGTTAAAATAGTATTTGCTTCGGAATGCATTGAGTATTAGGTTGTTTAAAGATATCCATCTCCATCTCGACTCCCTTTACCCCAATTTCCTACAGCACCCCCCTCCCCCAATCAAGCTTTCACCTTCCCTCAACTGCATGAGGAGTCACAGATGGCTTGAGCATAATCTAGCCGTACCATTGGATGTAATTGCTGTAATGGATAAGGTGTCTTGTACAAGTGTGACCACCTTCCCATTTATTCCACTTTGATTTTTGGAGCCGGTCCAGCTTCAGACATGTCTTCACATTGTAGCTTTCACGGTAGGAGATCCATCTTCCAGTGCACTGACAAAAAGGAAATATGACGTGTTTCATTCGGGCTCCGTGCAATGGAAGCCCATCCTCCTTTGTAGCCGGTCCAAGTTCTCCATCAAGCACATGTCCTCCTCTTGATAATGTTGCAAACATGAGAGCACCCAGCATCCCGTACGGCTGATTGGTTCCAGACGTTGCTGCTCCCCCAGGTGCTGGCCGGGGTCAGTTCTCCCGAGCTGTTCCTACGACTCGAGAGAGATGAAAGAAAAGCAGGAGATTACAGATGAGGAACTGAATTTGTCCCAGTGCCATTTGGTAAATATAATCCCCATTACAGTGTCTCCATTACAGCGATGTGGAACTCGAGTTGAGGCCGTTCCAGGCGTGCAGGTGGTACGATTGGCCCTGGCTGTGCGTTTTGGTTATAAAGGACAACAGAGAGTGATAAGATGATCCTTTTAGCGAGATGTAATAATTACACCCATGTATGCTGCAGATAAGAGCTGGAACGGGTTGCCGTCTACTTTCATCAAAGGCTCATGTTCACTAGGGGCGAACACTTTTTGCTTGGAAACGGATTAAAGTCTGAATCCGTGCGCCATAAGGTGCAGATCTCGAACGTGACCTTTCATATATGACTGAGAGTGATATTCACATTCCTCAGCTGTGGTAATTCAAGATAATTTAGAGCTGAGTACACGTAGGTAGTGTATATCATCTTAAGCCACATAAGTAAATCTCACACGATTTCCACTTTAAATCCATCGGAGAATATAAAATTCCATTGACTACATGTAATCCTGGCATTTCAGTGATACCGCATAACTCTTGACTGTAATGTATTCCTACGTCAACCTCGGATTAAGCCACAACATGAGCTGACATGATTCCCAACACGCAACTGCAGTTAAAACTGAACTCCTTTGCTCGGTAAAAACATGTTTTTTGTATAGTTTACAGATCCCTAAGAATGATCAGAAAGTTTAATTGTTTGTAAATGTGGGAATTAAAGCATTTCCAGAATTTTTGCACGACCTTTAACACCTGATGAGGACCAAGTGTGTGGCTTGTTGGTCATTATGAAGCGATTATTCTTGGTCTGCCACCATTCAAATAACCTGTGAACAGCATCTCGTGTGGGATCAACAGCCCAACCTGGTTCAGATGTCAAAAGGATCTCGTAAATCCACAGCTCGGAGCGAACTGGTTTTCGTCTAAAGCCGCGGTTGGTTATCTTTCAAGAGCGAATAAGTCCCTGCATGTGTTTCCAATAGCCATTTCATATTTCCAATTTTCTCGTCAAGGTCGAGTCTGTGCCAAACACTTCTGTTTATTTCTGTTTATTTCATCTGTGTAAAGGATATTGGACAAGGCCAGGATATGATTTGATATGAGGACTATGATATGATTTTATATGTAGAGCATCTGTGGTCGTATAACTTTTTATGAAAAGGGAGTCATTTGCTCTTAATAAATAATATTTTGTCTGCCGTGATTGTGATATTGCTTGTTTTATTGAAGTTGTGCTTTTTTCTCCTTTTCACAGATTGAAACAGACGTCATTTCATGTGGAAAGGAAAGTAATATGGAGTACCTGTCCAAAACCCGAAACTTCATTCACATATCTGTACGTCAACGGTAGACACATGCACAAGTAATTCCATGCTAAATTCAACATGAATCAAAAATGACTTCCTTATTGCATGTAACTGGTCTAAAGGTGAATGATTCATCTGTTATATTATTCCGAAGAGGTTTGTCTTACAATATTGAATCAAAATATAATAACTTTGATCTTCCTCTGAAATAGCTTTCCTTTTTTGCTGACATTACTTTTTGGTAAAGGCCATTGGGTAGTGTTAACTAAAAGCCAAATAGTATTTTTGCAAACACACATTTAGTACAGTAAACTACTATTCAAAAAAAGTTGGGGCGGAGTTTAATTGTTTTATGTTTCTGAAGGTATCTTATGCTCACAAAGGCTGCATTTATTTATTTAATAACAGTTATATAACAGTTAACTATATTTTATTTATAACAGTTTTCTATGTTTTAAAATGTATTTTATTCCAGTGATGTTAAAGCTGAATTTTCAGGATCATTACTCCAGTCTTCAGTGTCACATGATCCTTCAGAAATCATTCTAATATGATTTACCTATGATTTGCTGCGCAAGAAACATTTATTATTATTATCAATGTAACAGTGCTGCTTTACATTTATGTGCAAACCACGATACATTATAATGATTATTTTATATATACAAAGTTCAAAAGAACAGCCTTTATATAATCTAGAAGACCTTTGTTACATTATAAATGTCTTTACTTTCACTTTTGACCAATTTAATGTGTCCTTTCTGAATAAAAGTATGATTTTCTAAAGAAAATATACAAACCTAATCTTTTGAATGGGACTATATGTATAATTATGATTAAGTCAATTCCTGATGGATGAATTACATTTCTTGTTTATTGAATATATAAATAAATAAATGGAATTGAATTAGTTTGGTGTACAATGTAAACCATTTTAAATCAAAACCCATAAGAGGGTTTATCTATTTTAAATTGAAGAAGTCTATTATATGTTTACACAATATAGCATTATTTAGAAATTGTAGCCCTAGTTTGGTGTGACTAACATGATTTGTGTCTATTTTAGATGAGTGGATCAAACTTCTCAGGGGTCCTAGAAATGGTGAAACATTTTGAGGACATTGGCCACGCTTGCTTGTACCCAGTAGTTATTGTTTGGGTAAGTTTCCATACACTAGGGATGCAGCAATACAGTTAGTCCACGGTTCAATACATACCTCAGTTTTTAACCACGGTTTTCCGGTTCAATTAGTTTTTTTTGCTATTCTATGCTTAGGCGACAGGAACAGAAAAGGGTTAAGGAGAAAATGTTTTTATTGCAATACTCTTTTTTTGATTTTACTTAAAAGACTTGAAAACCCTTACTTAAACTTAAAACTTTTACCTAAAAACCCTTGTACACATTCCCAGTTTATTGTTTAATATATAATAAATGTATATAAAGATTTACAGTGGCAGCTCAGAGTAGCATTTAAGTATGAAATTGAATGAATAAATGTAGGCTTAAATTAAAACTACATAGTCTTCAATATACAACATTTATTAAAAGCTACTGTATTAACCTGTTAAGCTGCATCCCAACTTTTGAAGAAATGCATATTTTTATTAGTGTTTTTTCAGGTCTTTTTTTTTATTAGAGATGAACAAGCAGTTCACTAGGCTGCTGCTTTCAATTGAAGACCTGCTCACATCTCATACGTACATGATAGATATTGTATACAGACGCACGATTTTACTTTCACTTTAGACATAACTACTGTGTTTATATGTTAACCTTGTGTGTATTTGACAGTAGTGCAGGAAGACTGTCCAGTAATCATGTGTGTTTGACAGACGTTTAGTGCGCGCGCTCAATGCAAAACATGCAGTGCATAAGCACGCAAATGAAATGTTTAACCTGGAAGGCTTTAAAACTTGGGTAAACACCACCTAACTTGGGTGTTGGTTCGTGGGGCATAAATCCTCACATAAACCCATAATAATAATACACTTTATTTGTACATGTGCTCTTCCTACCTGTATAACAACTTAACAAGTAGGAAATATACATAAATTGTTATCAGTTTGCACTGCATAAGTTATGAATTATATATAGATTAATCCTTATTAAAGGTACTGAAGTTATTTAGTCAAGAGCAGAGCATATTTAGTCAGAAATTACTTTTGTTCTTTACATTTTCATTATAAGTGGTTACTGTCACTTTAAAAAATCTTCCCCTATCATGCATGATACGGATGTGAGATGCTGAAGTTGCAGTTACAAAACGTACAAAACGCATGACTGTCCCCCACCTGCTCCTCTTCAGAAAATTAAATTCGCTAAACATTTCTATCTCCACACACCACGGGTCCCCTTACAGTGAAGTCACCATTTCACGCCTTCATTATTCTACAGTAGCCCTAAATTGACAAACTTCCCAACAGAGCGCTAGTCACTCTCTGCTGTCTCTGACGATGACATCTATGTCCTGTTTCAGCCAATGTAGCTCTCTATTACCCCTTTTCCACCAAGGCAGTGTTGGTGCTAGTTCGGAGCCAGAGCCTAGTTTCAAATCGGTTCTTTATCTTTCCACACCCAAAGCACCAGCTCCGAACCAGGAAAAGTAGCACCAGCACTTGCTGGGCTAGAAGTAAGAACTGTTTGCGTCAGCAACTGAGGCGGGGTTACCGTGACCAACAAGGCGAACACAATCTTGTGACCGCCATTTCTGAAATAGCAACTAAACGAGCTCGATTGTAATCTCTGTCTTTACAAATTACGGCGAGCTGCACGAATGCGTTGGATTCAATGTGTTTTGATGCCGATGTAAGATCATAAAGCCATGAGCATCAATAGACTTGAATTGAATAGTAACGCAACATTCAACATCGTTGATGGAATACTTGTTCGAGATGCATCGGCGCTGCGCAGACCGATCGCCGTATGACATCAAAGCACAATGAGAACATGACTCCTTATGCCAGTGGTCCCCAAACTCGGCCCTGGAGGACCGCTGTCCTGCAGAGTTTAGCTCCAACCCCTAATCAATTCCTTTTTAGGACCTAGTAAGACCTTAATTAGCTGTTTCAGGTGTGTTTGATTGGGTTTGGAGCTAAACTCTACAGGACAGTGGCCCTCCAGGACCGAGTCTGGGGACCCCTGCCTAATGCTTTTGAGTTGGTCATGCGGTATTTTGATATCATAAGCGGATCGCTCTGTGCAGCGCCGATGCTTCTTGAACAAGCCTGGAGTGTTTGTGTTTCTCGCTGCCTCGCTAGCGTTGATGAGGAAGACCTGGCACTGTGGTGGCTCTCTAGCCCGTGGAAAGATAAACCGTTTCTTTGAAAGCTCGTCAGTCGACCAACTCAGAACTGGCACTAGCACTGGCTGTGAACTAGCACCCGGTTCATTCTGGTGTATGTGGGGGTAAGCGGTGGGCGATTGCAATTCACAACCTCACTGCTAGATGCTGCTAAAATGTACACACTGCACCTTTAAATAATTTTTAGATGTGTTATTTTAACCTTAAGCTAAGGTATTTATATGTGATTAGATCAAAACATGATCTTGTCCAGTCCAAATGCTTGAGGACAAATTAGTTAAAAAAAGTTTAAATCAACAAGAGCATCTGATTATTTTTATTTTTTTAGCTTAATGGTAATGTTGAGAGTTGGAAAAACCCTTGATGTTTTGGTTCATGGTCCCTGTCCAGCATTTACACTTCAAAATAGCACTCACCCCCGGATTTATTTCTTAAATGTGTTTTGAAAAACACAAAATCTCTCCTCCTGCAGCTCTGACGTCTGAATCCAAGGATCCACACCCCACTGTGGGAATCCAGCCTTCCCAGAATCCATATGTGCTTGCTTTACCTTTCCCTCTGAAGGCCTGTTAGATAACCTCTACTTTCCATCATTATGTTTCCACTTTGTGTTAGTATTTCACAGATGCTTTGTCCTTATCACCACCACAGATGTGATGATATGATAACACATGTGGCTGTGAGAGCGTGTGATCACGTTCACATTACATTTGTATTCGCTTAACATGATATTGCATTGCCTGTTTGGCTTTCAGTTACTTTTTTGTGCTTTCAGAGATGTTTTGATTCTAATTTATCATTATTATTTTTTTTAGTTTCATAACAGAGTAAACATACTTTCCGCCATTTCTACAGGGGTATGACCTCTGTTTTGAAATATGTTTTTCTTCAAGCAATTTGCAAAATGAGCACAGCATGTTTTATTTGGTGCATATGCATTTAAGCCACATCTTCCTGAAATGGTGATGTAAGCGAACGGAAAAAGAAACTGCATTAATTTAACGGATCGGTGAATGCTGGGTCAGTTGCAATGGAAACTTTTCGCTCAGAGCTAGTTCTTGCTGTTTCGCATGGGAGCCTAACCTGTCTAAATACACAGAGAATGCTGAGTGTTTTAAAAAAAGAGTACTATGGGGTACTTAGACAATTAATGTGGATCTTTCAAATGTATCATAAGTGTTTTTTAAGAATAGGGAATATTGTATTTAAATAATTGCCGGGTTAGTTTTATCTGATTCCTATATGGATCGTTGCCACTATAGTCAGTATAGATGATTACCAAACCTATAGATGACAGATTACCAAACCTTTTTATAAGACAAACTCTTTTGACCTAAAATATTGACTATTTTAAGTTAACATTTAAATAATTTAGTTTCTGCTGCTCATCAAGCCTGCATTTATTTGATCAAATAAAAAATAATAATAATTTTATATTGTGATATATTATTACAATTTAAAATATTTGGTTTTATATATTTATATATATATATATATATATATATATATATATATATATATATATATATAATATATAATTGTATTTTATTTTACATTTTTAATAATTGTCTATGATGCAAGTTAATAGTTAGAGGACATGCAGGTAAACATAAATTTTTAATCTGTTTTAGTAGATGTTTTTATTTTATTTTATAATTTATGTAATTTTAGATTTTAGGATAATATTGCAATAACTTTACAACTCATTTGCATGTTCACGTTTCTTTGATGCCAGTTAATGGTTACATGGAATTCAGGTAAACCTATAAAAAATGTAAAAAATGTGTAGGATTTAATGAATTATACTTTTCATCAAGTCAGGAAACCCCTGCCATTCCCTCACAAACCTCGCATTTGGAAAACCCTGCTATACATGGAGGTTTTCTTTTTTGTTCTTTTTGTTCACAGGTACAGCTGAACATGACAAAGCAGTCCGCCGAGAGCCAAACGACAGACGAGTTAACAGCCTTCATAAATTTGGCCTCTGAAGTCATTCAGGGAAATATTCTACTCTATGGAATTGAGATTGATCACTCCAAGGTAATTTTCTTAAGGAGATATCATTATATCTGTTAAAGAGATAGTTCATCCAAAATGTGAAATTATTGCTCTGTTTACGATTTTTATCTGAGCCTGATCTGCCAAGGGTTAAAAGGTCTAGGAGTATCCAAGAAGAACCTTGTTTCATTGCTTTGTCAGGAGGTCTAAAACATATCCTACTGAGAATTAATTAAAAGTCATCACTATATATTAGTCATTGTGAGTCCGGAGAAAGAATCTTGCACAGATGTGTCTTACTAGACTCTTTGTAGTGTCAGAAGAACTCTGTGTCATGGAGAGCGATGTGTGAATTTGCCCTGTCTGTCTGCGGCCCCTATTAAAAACGCTCAGACAGCAGGGGGAGTGACTGTAATGTGTGTTCGTCGTGATAAAATGCTTATTTTTGTGAGATAGTGGAAGTACAGATAAAGACCATGCACAAATCACGTTCATAGGTCCCATAATAATGAGGATAATTCCTCCCAGATGCGCTTATTCATGCTTCACAAAATAGCTGCCAAGACTCGCTTTGTGAGTTCTGACCCATCCAACTACCTTCATACATGATATAAGGTTTTTTCAATTAGAGGTCGTGCCTCTTAATTCTGTATTTTATCCAGATCGTTTCTGAGATGCAGTGCATGTCGGTGAAACCGTCAGACGTTTTCTGCTGCAAGTCACGCCTGAGGGTTTTTGGATGGGCCAATAGTTAAATATATAGACTTTCCATTGCCTAATACTGCACTGAATTTATTCCACTGGCATCATTCATACAGTCAAAATCAAGTTTTGATGGTCACCGTTGGGAAACTATAAAGGGGTCATATCACAAGCAATTAAATTTCCCTTGATCTTTTAAAATGAAATAGCTTGATGCTTTATGAAAACATGCTGTAATACTGATTAATGCAAAATTTTGTCATAAGTCTGATCTGAAATTTAAGTAAGGCACAATAATAGAGAAATGCAGTCTGCTTAAACATGTTTTTTCAACATGCTATAATCAGAACTGTTGCTCGTTTCACACACACAGTTGCGTTTCTTAAAGTCACGGTAGAAAAAAAATGGACAGTTCAATTCTAAGGGTTGAAGAGTGTCTGTTTCGATGAGCTGCAGTAGAAAATACAAGAGAGATGTGTGACAATCAAACTAAATTTAAATGACTACCTGTTGATTTCTTGAATGCAAAAGCCAATCAGATGCTTTTAGAATCCACACACCGCTCAAAGTGAGTTTTTTCTCTAAAGAAGATCATTAATGGTAGCGTAAGATTACGGTATAAGGGATTTTGTCGCTGTGGTCTTTCAGGATTTTTTGATTGCAATCTTTGAGTTTGTTTTTCCTTGCCAGATGTTTGTACATGTGGAGCACTTAACTTGTGTGGAGGATTTATTGTTTTGAGAACATTGGTGTTTGATAAGGATCAGTAAACTTCTTCTCATAAATACACATTCAATCTTCATTAAAAACATTTTGTCTTTTTTTTCTTCTTGTTTAACATGCCTTAGTTGTGTCCAGTTTGGTCAGTGATAAATTACTTTTAAGACAGGATTTCAACACTTTTCAGTGATATTAAGACAAACCTCCATGTTATGGAGCTCCAAGTTGCTTAACTATTTCTCGCTAATCACCCTCCACATAGACAGCAGAGAGATGTTTGCGTGATTCATTGTATGTAAACAATGAGAGTTCTCATTAAACAAATAATTTCTTTCAGTCTTTCCACAGTATGTTTGTAATATGCAAAGTTTTCCTTATTAATTCCTGGCTGAGGGAAGCATGACGCTAGCAGTTACACAGCTTTGTAAGAGAGGAGTAAACTTGGATGGATGGAGATGGATGGATGGATGGATGGATGGATGGATGGATGGATGGATGGATGGATGGATGGATGGATAGATAGATAGATAGATAGATAGATAGATAGATAGATAGATAGATAGATAGATAGATAGATAGATAGATAGATAGATAGATAGATAGATAGATAGATAGATAGATAGATAGATAGATAGAAACCGAAAGTAACGCAGATATGACGCCATTGACAGGCGACTCCCTCAGATGTCCTGGTTTCTTGGTTAAAAAAGCAATTTTCTCACAATTTACAAATAGTTGGAAACATTTGGGATATTGTAAGAACTCAACTGAACAAAATATATAACACTGACCTAGTGGTTTTTGGATATTTTACTGCAAAAATCCTACATAGTGCATCTTTATTTGAATGCAATTAATTTCTTTCTTTCTTTTTAAAAACAAAAAATGACCAAACTTAAATATTTATATTTAAAAATATATATATAGTCTTTATAACAATTCTTTAACATTGGTGCGTTAGTGTCAGTAAGGTGATCTGACGGTGTGATAAAGGTCATTTCTAGCCCTATCAGTGCCTGGCCAATGAGTGACAGAAAGTGTCACAGGATCTCCTTCACACACGGGGCCCTGTGGCCTGTCATGCGCTGAAAAGGCTTGTCACAATGATATATGGCCGCTCTAATCCCTCCTGTGAGAGCCCAGCAGTTTACCCACCCCTCACTTCCTTCTCCTCAAAGCATCCAGCTGAGGATTCTAAACCCGAGAGGAGATTAGTTGCTCCTTAGAAAAGAGAAAGAAAGAGACTCTCTTACCTGCTCATATCAACCCGTTTTTGAAACTGGATTCCTGGTTTAGCCCAAATTTGGACCATCTTGAGTTTTACAATACAGTCTTGCAGCCGCTGACGCCTTCAGACGCTGTTTGAATATCACCAAATATTCATTCACAATATCTTAAGATTAATGTTTTTTGGGTATGGGCATGTTTCTATAGGAGTCAGTACACTTCTGTGATGAACGCAAGACCACAAAAAGGTATCAGATCCTTTAATTGCTCTAAAATCACCCCTGCTAAAATGATGTCAGGGTGAAGTATACCTCAATGTCTCTTTTTATACTCGTCTGCTTTTGACCGCGTTAATGTATTTGGCCATACTCTTCGCTTAGTGTCGGATTTACGTTCCAGTAGTCATTTCTCATTCTCAAAATATTCCCCTTCTCTCCATGTCTAATTGTTTTTACATTTTCCTCATCATTACGGCTGGCACAAATGCACTGCGGGAGGAAAAGTAAAAAAAAGTGTGTTTTTTCTAGTCTGGGCTTGAAAGATCCCTGCTGACAGCTCCAAGCCAGAGCGCTTCTTCTTTGATATTGTACCACAGTGTTAAACTAAAAGGTCTGTACCATGGCAGTGTGTGTTGGTAACACCCCCCCATAAAAATAATAACAACAAGAACCGAATGCAGAAAATCTTCTCTTTTTTTGCCTATTAGAATACCTACACTGTAAACCCAAATAAATTGGCAAAACTCAAAATATTTGAGGTAATCCGTAACATCAATATTTTTACTTTAAAAAAAAAAATCAAAGGTTTAGTAAGCAGAACTGGCAGATTTTTATTTTGTACTCATATATTTTAATTACTCTTGAAATATTTGAGTAAGCTAATTCATATGTTTAACTTAAAATGATCATGTAATCTCAACTTAAATATTTTATTTGTGGAAAGTAGTTTTAAAAACCTGATTCAGTAAATACTAACTTGCTAATTGGTAACACAATGCTTTGATAGCCATAGCATAGCAATTTATGAATGACTACGACAGTATAGAACATTTAAAGGGGCCATAACATGAGAAATCAAAATGTCTTTGATCTTTTGGCATATCAGAGGTATTTTCATCATTGGCCCAATTCATCCTGCAAGTTCCATAACTTAAAACGTCCCCGTCATAAATAAAAAAGCATTTATACAATCAAGCTATAAAAAAGCTTAATTTGTAAGCTTCTAGAAACTCTAAAAGTTTGTGTTAAAAATCTTTTAATTAAGCACAGCAAAATATTAAACACTAATATTCCATTTAACATTAATCTTGCAAAAATAATCTATAATTTTACATTTTAATGTTAATCCTTGTTTTTATTATATTATAAATGATTCCACTAGCATCCTTCAACTGGTGTTTTCATTTCCATTCAAAGTTGCAAATTAATCTTATGCGCAAAATTGGAATATTCCATAAAACATTTGTGAATAAAGCGCAGATTTCTTCCCATGTGTTCAAGAGAACAAAATGGTCACTTCCTAGGAATCCTGGCACAGCACATTTGTATGGAAGTTGCTGCAATTGGGAAAGCAACTGTGGCTCTTTTCCCCGCATCATAAATGACTTGTGCCTTAGAGCTTGAAGACAAAATGCAATAAACGCTGTCATGTTATCTTGGATGCAGATGCCGGGTGTTTGCGAATGCAATCGTGCGAGGCAGTTCTGGG
The DNA here is from genome assembly GCF_024679245.1 of Pseudorasbora parva. Lineage (NCBI taxonomy): Eukaryota > Metazoa > Chordata > Actinopteri > Cypriniformes > Gobionidae > Pseudorasbora > Pseudorasbora parva. The sequence goes on from NC_090179.1 coordinate 21,337,223, forward strand.
AGGAAATGATATCCAACCATTTTGATGATAGACTTTAGCTCAGGCATTTCAGAATGACCAAAACAACATTTGAGATGCTGTGCAATGAAATTAGTCCACGGGTTAGACCAGTTATCCAATCACATCCTGTGTTGAGGCAAAGTCATGTGATTTTGTTGCGCATTGAGGGATAAAATCAGTCTTTTTATGCACAACTTATACTTGCAAGATCTTGCATTTTTCACACATATTGTTGTGATGTGCAAAACAGCACAGTGGCGTCAAAATAACAGATTTGTGTTATACAAAAGTTGTTTAGTTTCGGTGTCTGTTAAATTTGTGGTTTCCTGTTCATAATTTCTGACCTAGTTTCTCTTTTGGATGAATTTAGTGTATTTTTTTTAGTAGTTTACTGCGACCACATTTTCTGTGCATCATTATGTAATGCTCTGAAAGCTCCAGATGCATGCTGGCGTGTGATCGTACACTGTAACCCACTGAATCTGTTTATTTATTGTTGATTTGGCAGATTACATGAGCCATTGATACGTTCAACCCCGCTCAAGATTACGCATACGCATGCAAGCTCTCATAGTGAGACAGCATTCCAACCAAAAACATTCACAAACAAATTAGATCAGAAATTAGAGGCTGATGGTTATACCAGGGGCAACCAAATAGGCTTGTAAACATTCAATCAGTAAAAGGCCATGGTGGCGTGTTCTGCCCCATGCAGCCTGTCCACGGAAGAACTCTTGTTTTAGATTTGAGGCGACCACCCACTGTCAGGTATTGAATGTCCACTGAGCAGTAATCTTGTTTTGAGCTTGGAGTTTTTCAGGATTTAGCATGAGCTTTCCTGGTTTTAAGTCGTTTGAAGTGGTTCACCTCTGACTTGAATCTTTGTAAAAGTCCTTGTTCTTTTCTTGGTGTTTAGGCAGGTCATGGCGTTGATGAATGCTAGCTGTTGAACGAGCTATATCCTGCACTGGAAACCTTTAACTGCACCTTATATATTAAATACACAGAGTCCAGACGTTTTAGACCGCATAGATTATGTGAGATTTGAAGTCTAATTTAAACTTGGAATTCAAATCATACCAGGTAACTTGTGAAAGTTGTGAGAATGGATGTCATTAAAGTAAAACCTAATGTTTCTGTGTGTCACTCAAAAATAGAAAAGAAAAAATATTGCCCGTATATACTAATAAAAAAAAATTCCAGCACTTTTCCCAGCATGGATTACTCCTAAATGTCCAGATAATGGATTTAAGAATTTCATGGGAATTTTTGACTACAGATGGAAGCAAAATGGATATAAAAATAATGCTTACTGTGCAATACCCAATTTTAAATATTTTACATTTGTACATATTTTCCCTTTTTATTTATTTTTTAAAGTACTTGTGTGTGTGTGTGTGTGTGTGTGTGTGTGTGTGTGTGTGTGTGTGTGTGTGTGTGTGTGTGTGTGTGTGTGTGTGTGTGTGTGTGTGTGTGTGTGTGTGTGTGTGTGTGTGTGTGTGTGTGTGTGCGTATATATTAATATTATAATATATAACTTTTAAGGTCACCAAAAATACAGTAAAAACAGTAACATCACATTATACAACTTTTGTTTTAATATATTTTGAAATGTAATTTATTTTAAACTATTTCTTGTTGCTCATCCTACACACACACAAACACGCACGCACACACACCTTAAGATGAGAAAATAGGTGATATATATGTGTTTTTTCATCCATTTTTTCCCCCAAGCCCCATTAAATTTGGTTAATGTCTGTTAAATTCCTAAATAGTAGTAACCCATGCTGGGAAAAGGGCACGATGTGTTATTTTTTTATTAATATATGGGCAGAGGGGTAGTTATGTTGCATCTGTATAAACAGTCCAGAACACCACCTACAAGGTGGATTGTTTCCCTCTATTCAATCTCTCCAATTTCGCAGTCTCACACTCTCACCTTTGCTCATCTTCAAATTACGACTGTTTAGTCTATGGTAATTCTTGTTTGGACAGCTCGGTAAAAAATGCAGACAGGCTTTAGTTTGAGGGATGTGAAATATTTACACTTGTTGCTAATGCATCAGGATGAGGTGCGGGCACTCAGTGAACGTAGAGACAGAAAATAAGGATGTAGAATCCGAAATACAGTTTTGTTGCTGAAGGAAATAACATACATGACCCAGGTTGATCTCTCACTAGACCTTTCTGTGCATGTCACAAGTGTAATGAGGGGAACTCGAGAGGTTTTGTTGTTAACAACGGATGTTTGGTTTCTGCATGTGGGCCTTGGGGTATCATGACATATTTCACCATTTTCAACAGATCTGTCAGTGTAAGAAAGCATTGTGGTCTATCATTGTTTAGGAACATATCTGTCGCCAGGTCAAGTACAAACACAAAAATCGCTCCCTCTGACTTGTTGAAATAGAGCAGTATTCACAGGTATGGAAACAAAAGATTCCTGTATTTTCTTCGCCCTGTTCCTGTGAATGTGGTAGGTTATGCCCGAGGCTCTTGTATGGAAAAAAAGGGAAGCGAGAGATCCAGAAACACAGTTCACTGAGGAAAACCTGTTTAATACACGCGAAACTATAGATGCCATTCTCCTCTTAACCGCACGTCGGAAACCTTCATTATTACTTTGATTTTATTTCAGTGTACCTTGACTTGTTTATCTGAGCAGTTCCTGAATCAATATTGGGTAATGCTGTTCTTCACTTTAAGAGAAGAGATAATGACGCTCGGATCCTTTTCATAAGAGGTGAGACTGAATGAGAACGATGGGGTCGTGTCGAGGACACATTTTGTCGCACAATCCCACAATCGGTTTCATTTGCGCCAGTGGGGCGAATCATCTTTCTTAAGTTGTTAATGGAAGAGATTAAAGACTGTCAAGTGTTCCTAAAACTTAAAGGAAATGTACAAATTTCAATCAAGACCTTTTTGACTTTCATTATTAAACTGACATTTTCCTTCACATTAAGTTAATTGTATAGAGTTAGTCAATCGCTGGCTTTCTTCTGATGATGTTAGATGGCACTTTCCACGAATATGGTGCACTGCCTCTGGTTCGCCAACATTATCTGAACGCTTTTTACAGACCATCTGTTGAAAGAAAGCTCTGCTTTGTGCATTGTTCATGGAAAGTTCCAGAATTTAAGATGTATTATGTCACTTTTTTCTGCTCTAGAATAATCTAAAACAGAATTGATCCATCTATTGATTCATACATTAGCATGGTTGCTGCTGCTGTCCTATTCAAAAACCAGCCTACCGAGTTAAATTAAAACCTGACAGAGTCCCTCTTGACCTGCGGTTATTCGCTAAGCTGGTCTACTATTAAAAAATGTCCCTTTGGATACAGTTACAGTTGAGGAAGGTGAACCACAGAGTTCAGCTCCATATCACATCTCTGAAGTTGACAGTAACTTGGGCTCGATGTCTCTGTCAAGCTCTTTGCCTCTGGCTACTGCCATATGATTGGCAGTCCGGAGGGACATTCAGGAACTGGTGCTATTATAATTTTCCAAAAAGAATGTACGGTCAGAGTAAGAAATGTTATACCATGTTTTCAGAGGGACTGCATGGGTTCTGGTGGCCGAATAAGACATTTCCTTTAAGATGCATTTCAATGAGTAGTGAGTAGTTTCCATTTAATTAGCATCCCCAGTCCCACAATCAGCATTTAGTCAAAACTTTTCACTTTCTGCTGCCCCCTTGTGGTGGACTTCCACATAAACGCACATCTCTTTATTTCAAAAAGTGATTTACTGGCGAAAAATTTACTTGAAATTCACTTTGGCAAAAAGTGTCGCTAGTAAAACTCTAGTACTTGTCGTATTGATCTGGCTTCAGCACCGTGACTAAGTATTCTTTCCAGTTCAGCTGGCATTAAAGGGTTTTGAAACCTTCACGAAGGTCATTATAGAGAGGCTGGCAGGCCTGTAGTGGAATAAGACTCACTTGCTGCCTGGAAAGAAAAGACTGAAGGGTGCAAATTGTCATTGTTAAATTCCTAATTGCTGAGGCCCCGTCTGTGTGAGGTGGGCCATTATGTGCTGCTGGAAAGGCCATCTGCATCTGCTGTATTTTCAAGGACAGTTAGCGAACGACTCGTTGTGTGGTCCGCTGCTGTGCAAGCTGTCATCTTAGCACTTTACGAGTCAGTTTTCTTTTGAATTGAGAAAAAAGTGTACGAAATTTGGTTTTGTATATTTTGAGTTATGTGTAAAATACATCGGCACTGGTTTTAAATGCATTTTTTTCTTTTATATATGCGTTTTCCGTGTAATACAGGGCAAATGATTTCACAAACATCCCAAGGTATATTAAAGGACATCCAAAGCTCCAGTTGAGTGCCTTTCTCAAGGGAACCCAAGGCCAAGTAGAGAGAATTTCATTAGTTCTGCCAATTTCAGTTTTAAATGAGTTTGAATGGCCTTTTTACATCATTGGAAGTTTTCCACTAAAGGGACCATCATTAGGGGGAACAAATGGAATTTTACAATGGAAAGAAAGCGACCATATGTCTGGTGTCCATGATTTTCTGTTCAGAGATTTTCTTCTTTTCTATTAAATTACCGTTGTAAGATTACAACCATTGTTGTTTTTGTACTTTTCTCCTTTCTTTCCAAGTACAGAGCTTTCTTGGATATTGTTTTGAATTACCTAATCAATCTATTGTATTTCATTATCATCATGCACAGATTACAAGAGATTTTGGGAGAATAGTCCAGTTTGTATAATGCAAATGTTTTTTTTTTTTTGTATATTAAATGAGCTTTGATCTGTTGGCTTGGGAAGAAAGATTCTTCTTTTTTTGTAGTGCACAGTCAGAAGTGCAGTAAACAGCATCTCGATCTCATCAACTTCCTTCAAGAGAGGTGAACTGGGCTGGCCTGGGGCCTCTGTAAATGTTTTATCCATCCCATAAAAGCCTGGAAAAGATACTGGAACTCTTGGAAAATCCCTACAGGCACAAAAGACGAGCTATTTCATCTGAGACTTCAAGAAATTAAAATTCCAAGTGTCGAATTTCCTGTTCCATGTCTACTTTTAAGTGTTGGCCATGACACAGAGACAGAAGAGAGCTCATTAGTAAGCTTTCTGCTGTCAGGAATGGAAAAGTGATGTAATATAATGACAAATTATGGTGATTAAACATCAGTTACATTCAGTTTTCTTCAGATTTAATCACTGAACATATCTATGTTTAGCATTGTGACTGCAATGAATTATAAAACTAATTTCGATTGGTCAGCCAGCTTCCAAGGACCACAAGGAAAAGTACATTTTAAAGCATACTTTCAACCATTGTGCCTTTGAATCAGTCACTTAACCTCATATTACTCCAATATGATGTTCTCTAAACTAATACGCTATTTTACCCACTTTTTTTAAATCGAATACGTTTACACAACAACAATGTAATAAAAATGTAAGTTCTTCCTTTAGTACAGATGACTTTAAACACGATCCCCATTTACGTGGATCCGCGGAAACCACTAAAAGCCATGTATTATGCATGCCAGGCCAGTAGTTGGCGATATCTCTTTGTAAAGAAAGATGGCGTGCATGCGCACATACACATTATTTTACAGAGCACTCTCAGAGCTCTGTTTTCAGATTCACTTTTTTGTACTTTACACAGAAACTATAATGGGTTTCAAAAGGTGCGTTTTTACACCATTGTCATATAGACGAAAGCCCAAACGCTTAAAAAATAAACGTTTTCAGTTTTTAGTTAGTTTATGTAAACGGCCCCTAAAATTGATTGAGTTTAGCATTTTTTATCCTTTTTTTGGATTTGATGGATTTTTTTGGACCACACTTCAGAGTAGTATAAATGTTCATTTAGTGTGTTGACTCAAACACAACAGTATTATTTTATTTCCCCCCACATATCACTGTGATTTTTCAATATGTCGTGGCGGCTCGAATACAACCCAGCCAAGAAATAAGTTGTTGATCCGCTTCTTTCTTATTACATGTGAGTCCTATTTTGCTACTCATTGGAAACATGAGACTTACGCAGGCTTAAACCTTTGATCCTCGTTGGTGATCTTCTGCTCAGAAAAGAAAAATGCCCATTTATTATTTTCCCAGTAGGACTGTCGTGTCACACCAATAACAAAACAGGCCACATGAGTAATGTTTTCATTAGCTGTGGTCAAGTAGGCGATCTTTTCTTTACTGCGTCTCTAAATATTCCACAAACATTGTGCTATTTTCCGTGAACCCGAGTTTTACATGTGGGTGGCAATCAGGTTGAGACCATTTGTTCTTCATTTCCTGACTAAACAAATACACGGAGGTCATTCTTCATTGGTTTAGACCTTATTACAGCGTGTTATCTGATGATACGCTGGTATAGGAATTTGTGGTATAAACCTTTTGCTGTATTCGAATTGTGTGTGAAATCTGTCTGTGAAGTAGCTGTCATTAACTGAAGAATTGGAGGATTTCAGTTGACCGCTTGCAGATGTTTTGGCTCCTTACCCAGAGTTTTGTACCCATAATTAAGTACGGTAACTGTGACTGTATTACACAAGGAAAAACAAGGAGCCTCCTCTTCTTTTCAGTCCGATTTTGTGTTATTTTCTTTTCCAAATTGACTCCAAATGAATGCTGAAGTTCAGGAGCCGCTACTGTCATACTGCCATTAATAGATCTCGTTTTGTTTTCTTCCTCAAATTGATTTTAATTTTTTTTATCATTATATTTCAGTTTATTTCAGTTTATCCTTACAAATTGGAGTTCTATGAAGTTAACTCTGGAAAATATGTGTCATGAGCTTAAGAACTTATCCATGGATTTGAAAATGTGTGAGAGTGGTAGAAACGGCTCCTGTGGATAGGAAGAAAAAGAGTGACACGTTAAAAGAATGAAAAATGTTTTTGCCTAATCAGCCATGCATGTGTTATAATTTTCTAATCACATTAAAGGCACAACGTGTAGTTTTGCCTGTTCAAAAAGACGTAGCTTGATGATGCCAAGATTTAGCGAGGAATCATGGGGGTTGTCTTCACCTCACAACCGGTGGAAAAGAATAGGGACGGTACTCAGGCAGAAATCGTGTTCATGGATGAGATTATTGTTGTGAGAGTGCAATGTGGCTGCTGATTTGATAATGAGAGACGAGCGCAACGCATGGCTGGAGAGCATGCAGCAGAACTTGTATCATGCCGCAGAAGCTTCCGCTTCTTCCGGTCATGTGTGTGTGGGGTAACGCAGCACTGTTGATCATATTATAAGCTATATATTTGAGTGTGTTGGAAATTATGTACTAACGTTACTCTGTGCGTTCCGGCAGCTACTATGAGAAACTTGTTGCACACTGCAATAAGCTAGATCGATATTAGGCATGGTAAAACATGGTACTTGTGGTAAATCAAGAAAACAAGATTCAAACAATAAGACTGTGTTAAGTTATATAACAATCAGGGCTTGACATTAAAACTCCACAACGCGCCATTTGCGGTGGATTTCAGCTGTGGCGTATAACACAGTCACTCCCACTAGTCACTTTGGCAGGTTGAATTTTATTGTAGTCTTCTAAAAATGTATCTGTTGTAATCGTGTTGTGCATTATATTATATTATGTCACACATGATTCTGTTGAGCTTATGAATGCAATTCCTAATAATTAGAGGCATTCAGATTAGTTATCATGAACAACAAAGCAGAGATTTACGTGCGATGTACGTAGGAGATTAACCCTTAAAGACCTAGAACATTTTTAGGGCGCCTGACGTGCCTCTACTTTTCTTAGTTTTTCTCACCTCTTCAAGCAGTTAGCATCAAGTGCTATATATCATTTTAAACCGGAGAACCTGACGTTTTCATCTAGCTCATTTGATGTCCCAATTTTACATTTATTTATTCAGATAATGGATTAAATTAATATAATTTCAAGAAAAACGGCAGCAAAAATGTCTTTTTACTGTGAACTCAAACAGAACTTCATGAAGTTTGGATTTTTTCTTTTCTTTAGATAGTTAGACTTGGTTGTTTTACACTTCCAGATGAATTTTTGTCTACATGTAACAATCCCTCAGCAAGTTATAGACATTTATTATAATATTATTCTAGGCGTTTCTAGGTTTTTGAGTGAAAACAGGTGTATTTTATTTACTGACAATGTGTCCTAAAAAGTTCTAAGAGTAAAGTAAATAGAAAGATTGTTATAAAATAGCAACACTGAAACAAACATTTTTCTTCAGAGAAATATATTATAATTTGAACATGAAAAAGAAATGCAAACAATACAACAAGTTGTGACAACAAACCGTGCAATAAAATATACTGAGGCTATGTTTACATGTGGGCGGCTATTTTCATAAACAGACATTTCAGCCTCTCTGCACATAATCTTCTCTAACACAAATTGAGGAAAATATACTGAGTGAAAATTGTGTAAAACACAAACTACATACAAATAGAGAAATATACTGGCTTTAGCTATATTGAGTGCTCTGTGAGAGAGTGCTCTGCACGCGTTTATTTCTGTTTGGTTTGATGCACGCAAATTCGCTCCCACTTTCATGTTAATTTTTCAGAGAAATGTGATTGGTGGTTCAAAAGACCAAACAATGTGTTTATTGGTTGAGTTGATGAAAGTTTCAATGAATCTGGGCACGGGGGGTGGGACTACATTTACATTTACATTTAATCATTTAGCAGACGCTTTTATCCAAAGCGACGTACAAAAAAGGGGAGAGTAATAGAAGCAACGAAACAGACAAGGCCAACAACTTGTAAGAGCTGTAAGTAATCTCAATTAATTAGCACAGTACAACATTTTTTTTTTTATTTTTTTTTTTATTTTTTAAATAGACATCTACAACAAAAACTCACGTACGCAAAATGCCGAACACTGGATTTTGATAGCTATGATAACAACCCATTAGGACTAAGGCTGTTGCCCCAGCTGTTGTCGTTAATGCAGATTCAGTGGCCCAATAATGATGGCTAATGATGAAAAATCATTTCTGTTTGGCTCAGGGGACCAACCTATGTGTGTTTCCTGGACAAATCAATGCTACATATTTTGATTACGCATCCACGCTGACTATGGAGCCTCTGAATGATCAATCGCAAGAAATTTTATAACTATGGAAAGCGGAGATTCCCCTCTTTGCAGTGCAGTTTACAGCATACAGATTGGTAGCGATTTAAAAATGTTATACATTTTTTAGAACGATAGTTATTTTTAGCAGTGGGCGGCTCATACAGTGACTGTTTTTGTTCAATTTCAACAGCAAAAATAGCAGAACCATAGAGCATCTGATGTGACTGGCATAATGTTTGCTTGTTGTTGGATGTTTGATATTCGCAAATTTAAAGTGATAGTTCACTTTAAAATGAAAATTCTGTCATTCTTCACTCACCCTCAAGTTTCAAACCTATGAATTTCTTTCTTCAGCTGAACACAAAGATATTTTGAAGAATGTCAGTAACCAAACAGTTAACTGGAGCCATTGTGTCATCCCTTGTGTTCAGCTGAAGAAAGAAATTCATACAGGTTTGAAAGAACTTGAGGGTGAGTAAAGGATGACAGAATTTTCATTTTAAAGTGAACTATCCCTTTAAGAACCATCTCTTAAGTTACATATGACATTGGTATACTTCAATAGCATTTGAAGAGAATGACTTAGTCAAGAAATATTCATAGGTGTCCAGTATGATGCACACCTTTTAGATTTTAGATATTTCATAAAATAAACCGTCAAATCACATGAAAATATGGATATGTATTTCACTAAGCTACTGTATTGACTTTTAAATATGTCAGCTGATAGCACTGATGAGAATATTGCGTGAGAATAAATTATATTTACACCAAAAATCTTTTTTTTCAGACAAGCAACTGTTAGTGTTTCTCTGTTGAGATAAAGGAGCTTTACACACAACCTTATCAGAGCTAAATAGGCTTATTTGATGACCTGTGATTTGAACATGATTTGGGTGTTTACAGTGGTCATTTACTTATGCCGCGTTAGAGCGAGGAATCAACACAATTAGCCAACAAAAAAATTGTAGCCAGTGAAAAGGCTGAGTGGCTAGTAACTTTGGAAAACCACTAGCCACAGTGGCTGGTGAGCAAAATAGTTAATGTCAAGCCTTGATAACAATGATTAGTTTTCTGTCTATAAATATATCCAAACAGTTGTTCCCTTGTCTAAGTAAGGGAAAATGTACACCCAGCCGGTTGTTAACGCAGAATAAACTCTGACAGAGTGATCAGGACCCCGACGTGAAGCGGAGGGGTCTTGCATCACTCTAAAGGGGTTTATTCTGCGGTAACAACCGGCTGGGTGTACATTATCCCGCTTATTACACGGCTACTAGTCCCAAATAAATAATTATTAGACACAAAATATTGTCTGATTAAATATTTTATTAGCTCTTATGCAAAGCTTCCACGAAGAAAAACAGTTCCAACCTGCTTTAAGCCTTTATCTATTGCTGAAGATTTGCCATATGCCCTTGCTAAATGTTGAAAATGAATGCTGAAAGGGTTAGTTCACCCAAAAATGAAACCAAGCCTATGATTTACTCACCATCAAGTTATCATAGGTGTATACTTCTTTCAGACAAAAAAAAGTCAAGGCTAACGTTAATCCAAGCAGTAGTTGTAGTTGTGCTAAAAAAAAGTCCATAAAAAATGCGTCTGTCTGTCAAATAACGTGCTCCACACGACTCTGATGGGTTAATAGAGCCTTCTGATTCGAATCGATGCGTTTGTTTAAGAAAAATATCCATATTAAAAACGTTATAAAGGAAACCTGCCTTGAAGTCTTCCATTGTAACCCACGGCTGTTTAAGCCACAAGATGGTGCCAGCGTTAAGCGTAGAAGTAGTACCAGTCGTAGTAAGATAACTCGTAGTACCTGTATGAGTGGTTGTTATCTGGAAATAACATACCCCTGGAATGCGCAATTGACCAATCAGAATCAAGTATTTCACAGAGCCGTGTAATAATAAAATATAATATATTAAAGCGTATTTGGTGTTTCAATGGTCTCTTCAAAATAAAATGCTACATTGAGGGTAATGCAGGTATGATTTCTTTGTTAAGTGATGTACAGATTTAAACAGGCTTATTTCTCTGGAGTTAAACATTCTTGGAAACATTTGGGATAATGTATGTAGACAAGTCAACAAAATGTATAAGACTTTTCTAGTGGTTTTTGGATATTTTTTTTTATCTAAAAATCTTACACATTGTGCCTTTAAGATAGCAGAGGAGAATGTGTAAAATACAAAGATAACACTGCTAATTTATTGACATATTTAATTGTTATTTATTTAATTGATTACTTGATTTTATATGATATATATTATCATTATTTAATTAAAGTTATATCAACTTATTTACTTAGTTAATATATTCTAAATTTATATTATATATCACTTTTAAGTTAGTCTGACAGAAGTTGTTAAAGATAAGCAAGATTTTGGTCCAGCGTCAGCTGAAAAGTGCAGATTTTCTTTGTCTAATGCAGTTTGTAAATCTGAACACAGTCTAGTGAGATGAGAAGACCAGGAGCAATTTATCACTGATGCAAAAGCATAAAAAGACCTGGCATGAGAACATTAAGAGGAGAGAACCTGAAATCTTGAACAAAAGACATGAAAACAAAACCTGAAACCCTGTGAGCACAATAGGAGGCCTGATATTTTGGTATTTCTTGGGCTGCCAAATATCGCGGCTGTTAAGTCAAGAAGGTTTTGAGCACATCTGTTTGTGTATTCTATTGTGTTTATATATATATATGTGTGTGTGTGTGTGAGTCTCTGTGTGTGTCTGTCTCTCTCTCTCTCTCTCTCTCTCTCTCTCTCTCTCTCTCTCTCTCTCTCTCTCTCTCTCTCTCTCTCTCTCTCTCTCTCTCTGTGTGTGTGTGTTTTGTACAAGAATACCCTACGTTATGGGGAAAAAATATTCCCACAAAGATGCCAATATCCGAATTCCTTCTCCTTTTGGGGACATTGTTGGTCCATGAGAAAAACAGGTTATAACTTATACTAAGTGATGTGTTTTTGACAATGTAAAAATGGAGAAGGTTTTCTATGATAGGTATGTTAAGGGTTAGTGGATAGAATATACCGTTTATACAGTATAAAAATCATTATATCATTTAAGTCCCCATAAAACATGAAAACCCAAAGTGTGTGTCTGTGTCTTCAGGTGCCAGAGCAGTGGGAGAGATCTGTGGAGAGACTCGCTCAGATCACTATCGCCCTCATCAGAGAGCGAAATGCTGCTCTCACTGGTCAGCTGCTTCATGCTTGAAACTGAGACAGGAGAAGATGCATTACGGGAGACAAACCAGGACTCACAAAGACAGCAGCACAGAATCTCAAAGGTCAAAGAACATTTGCAAATGAAATTTCAATATAAAATAAATTACAGATAGCGAGAGACAGCGTAAGTGTAGTCAGACCGTCAGTGTTTGGATCAATTGAATGATTTGTTTCAAGGTAAGCAAATTCAAATGCAAAATTGGCCAAGTTTCCCTAGGCTCATGTACATCAAAGCACAATTAAAAGGATCCTTACATATTTTTTTTGTGTATTTTTTCTTTTTTTTTTAATTATATATATTATATATCATATAATAAAAATATGAAAATGTATGGGGTGAAATCGTTCCTTTAGAGGTACAAAATCTTATGGCTTCATCACATTGAAAGCATGAGATCCTCTCTATATTTAATAAAATGCTGCCCTCTTGTGGAGAGGAATGAAAATCAGCTGTTGTGCATCACCATTGGGAACTATATTAGATTTGCCATTATAACCTTAAATCCTTATTGTAAACTGTTTAGTGAATGTTTCTTTAGTTTAATTTTAAAATAAATCATATTTCTAACAGCACCTCTGTTAACACAGAGTCTTATGATTAATCTGATCTTTAAATTAGCTTGATCTTTCCTGAAAATTAAGGATTAGGAAATCTCTTCTCAAAGAGATTGTTGTGATATGATTGATCTGCCACTAACAACAAATATGTTAACATATACAGCTCTGGAATTGTTTTTATTTTTTTGAGTAAAATGATTATTGTTTTTTATTCTACTGACAATATTTCACCCAAATTAAAAATATATAAATTGTAGCATTTATTTATTATGCAGAAAATGACAACTGGTCAAAATAACAAAAAAGATGCTGTGTTGTCAGACCTTAAATAATGCAAAGAAAATATTTTAACTTGGGAAGAGTTCAGAAATTAATATTTGGAATAACCCTGATTTCCAATCACAGCTTTCATGCGTCTGCACGTTCCCTATCAGTCAGTCTCATTACTGTTGGGTAACTTAATGCCAAACCTGGTGAAAAATTCAAGCAGCGAAAGAGGTTTTCAGTGGAGCTCAGGTCTGGAGATTGTGATGGACATGACAGGGTCTTGATCTGGTGGTCCTTCATCCACACCTTGACAGGCCTTTCTGTGTGGATTGGAGCATTGCCCTACGTAAAAAGTTATCCTGGAAAAAAACATTCTTTCTTCTGCTCTGACAATGTTTCCCAACTCAAAGGATTGTTTTTTTTTCCTGCAGGGCAATGCGCCAATCCACAAAAATTTTACCAGTAGTGGCATAAAGTCACACAACAGCAACGTTTTAGAGAGAGGTTTCACTCATTTCTGAACACAAGACATTAGTATCTCATGTCTGAAAGCATATAACATTACAATAATAATGAACGCAAACAACTTTCAGAGCCTTTACTTGTACCACCTGACTGCTGCATTCATTCAGCTTTGTTAAGATAGAAACATAAATCTGAAAACGTCACGGGTTGCCATCTCATAATTGGGGCTATATGAAATGGCGTGACCGTAGCATAAGGTCATTGCTTTGGTTTGGGAGGAACTGTAAAAGGTGGCTGCTGTATATTTGTGGTGCTCGTGACTGTCCAAAACTCGTGGCGTGGACGTATGGAAAAATACATATGCTGACAGGCAGGTAGGGCATCGTATCATAGGTAGGGCATTGCATTTGGAGCGAATGCAATTATTGGATGAACATTTTTTGGTCCTGAGACTTATGAAAATGTTCTAGTGACTGCTCACATCTAAATTGGTGCATTTTAATTCACAGAAATTTAGATGTGATTGGAGACCTGAATTTGAGACCTGATATTTTTTTTAAAAGTGTACTTCTATTATTAATTGCTGTTACGGTGTGAAGGGTTTTGACCAGTACAACAAAGTGTTTATGAAAAAAAATTGCCTATTCTCAGCCTTTAAGCAGCATAACTATTTTCAACATTGATGACAATAAGAAATGTTTATTAAGCACAAAATCAGTATTAGAATGATTTCTGAAATTTTACAGTAATTTACTGTTTAAAATTCTTATTAAATAAATGCAGCCTGGGTGAGTAAAAGACAATTCTTTCAAAAGAAAATAATACTGAAAAATATTACTGACCTCAAACTTTTGATACATTTTAAATTACAAGTAAAAAAAAAAAAAAGAGAGAGAGAGAGAATTTTGTATATGACATATTTATCTCTTCCTACAAATTCTAAACACTGTTGTCATGAATGTGTCTTTCTCGGATGCTGTTAAACTTGCGGTTGCTTTATTTACCTGACCCTCAGGCCTCCTTAAGTAATGCAGATCATCAGCTCTCCAATTTGTTCTGTTGGCCGGCTTTACACCCACTCAGCTGGAAAGGCCCTGGTGACCACATTTCATAAATTTAGCTGTTTTTATAGCTTAACCCCTGTCTGACAAAAACAGGATCCCGGACTATCCTCCAAATTTGCGTCTACACGTACTGAACTCGCCAGACTTGTTCTCCTGCGCTCACCGCAGATTGCTAATTGATTACGGCCTTGTGCTTCCAGTCCAATGAGCATGCGATAATTGCGGCGGGCTGTTAAAGTCACTTCCTGTGTCGTTTCTGTCTGAGTGCCGGCTCAAAGTGAAGGCCTGCTACAGGCAAACCAATCATGAGCTTGTTCCTGCCATGGCGTGAATGGCCTTTTTTTTTTTTTTTTTTTTTTCACTTGACGCCGTTTACTCAATCTTAGCAAGTCTTGATTTTTCTACAATTTTACTTCTAGAAAAAATATACACCAGCTTTAGTGCTTCATTCATTAAAACAAACAACGTTTCTGTCACCTTCTCTTGCATAACCTTTCTCTCTTATCCAAACTCTTATTTTTTTAGCTGTTTAATTTGTTCCACGTTTCTGTTAGGGGCATGTATCTGAAGGTGAGTGCGTTGGTTTTCGGCTGCCAGCGGGATACTGAGAGCATATCTCTGCGTGAAGTCTGAGGTTTTGACTGAGATGGATTAACCTTTCAGATGTTCAGTAACATGTCATGGACATTTCTGGAAAGACTTAAGATGGAGCAAGAGTGAGAGGATCAGGTTTAAAATGTTCTATTCTGTTGACTATGATCAAACTATATGACTATGATGGACAAGGGGAATTGACCATACACTCAAAAAAATAACTCATTGGACAAACTCAATTTAATTGAGGGCAGGTTTTCCATCCAATAAATATGTGTAGCCCCAAATAAAAAAATCTAATTCATGCAATGAAATGTAATTGAGTTGGTCAAACTCAGTTTTGGACAATGTAATTGAGTTATTCCAATTCAATTTGATCAAATACAGTTTAAGTTATATTTTTATACTTATAAAATTACTTTTTTGAACGTGTCATACTTTCATCATCATACACAATGTATATAATGAAAATTTAAGAAAAGGGCGATGTAACGCCTAACATTCGCATTGATCACTGAGTGCCCAGAGACTAAGCCCAGGCACCGCTCTTCAGCAAAATCGTAACCACGAATTCAAAAACATTACTAATTAAGTCCAACATAACTAAACATTAAACACTAACATTAACTAACAACATCTTTCCCTTTAAAGAAAACCATAAATTAACACTTTAATCCCTAATCCCTTTAATTTACTCTCATAATTTAGTCCTTTGCAAAGCATGCTGAGAACTACAGATCCACTGCCCAGTTAGTTATGTCAACTCAAATATTTTATCTAGTTTTAACACAAATTAATTAGGTAAATTTCAGTTTTAAATATATTAGGTTGACTTAACACAATTAAATTAAATTTTATCTAAATTAGATATGTTTAAGTAAAGCGAAAATTTAAATGTGTTGTATCTATGAAGGGCCTGAACAATTTTTTTGAGTGTATCAATATTTTTGAATGATGTCTGTACACTGTAAAAAAATATTTAGAAAAAAAGTTACCTGGTTGCCTTAAAATTTTGAGTTCATTGAAATTAAAATTTTGAGTTAATACAACAAAAAAAATTTGAGATTCGACAACCTTTATTAAAATATTATTAAAAGATTTTGTAAGCATATTGGGTTTTATTTCTGATGACGCAGTGAAACATGCCAAATAGTGCTATTTTCATGATTTATCAAATGTTTTATGTGGTTCAGATACAATAATATTTTGAGTTTCTATTTATTAAACAAATTTCATTCATTGTATCAACTCAAATTTTTTATTTCAATAAACTCAAAATTTTAAGGCAACCAGGTTACATACTTTTTTAAGTTAAACCAACAAAAAACAACCAAAAATGTTTACAGTGTAGCAAGGACAATTACACGAACACAAACTACAATTCAAAAGTTTGGGATCAGGAATATTTTGTTTTTTGTTTTGAAAGAAGTCTTTAATGCTTACCAAGGCTGCATTTATTTGATCAAAAACACAGTAAAATGGCAATATTCTTAAATATTACAATTTAAAACGATTTTCTATTTGAATGTATTTTAGAATGTAATTTATTCCTGTGATGTCAAAGCTGAATTTTCAGCATCATCCATCTTCTGTGTCACATGATCCTTCAGAAATCATTCTAATAATTTGATGCTCAAGAAACATTTATTATCATGGTGGAAACATGCTGCCCTTTTGTAACATTATGTATTTGCTTTTATTTTTAATGCACCCTTGCTGAGTAAGTAATTCATTTCTTTTAAAAAATGATCCCACTTACTATACGCATTTAATAATTCAGCAGATGCCTTTATCAAGAGTACACAATCAATCAAAAGTAGAAAATATCTGCACTTTGGTTTTGTTATCACATGCTTACAATGTAGACATTAGACATGGCCTTATTTTTGCCAATATGAAGCCTGGCTGTAACGGTTGAAGACTATGGATATCATTGCCAAGTATAATATTGATTGATTTTATCCCCCTGAATTTTCTGTGTTTAATGTATCTAGTTTACTACACTACACTACACACTTGCGTCCTCTGAGGCTAGAGTACAATAGCATGTCTGGATTAGTTTTAGACAATATGATTCATGTTCATTTGCTTGTACAGCTCCGAGAGTTCGTGTGAAACGTTCTGAGAAAACCGCTAACCGGGAACAGCTGTGAAATGGTCAAGTAAGCTCTCACCATATTTATGTATGAGAGAGGTTTCACTCATTTTCCTCTGGCAGAGCTGCATTAAATGCATGTGGTGCTGCCGGTGTAGATGAAACTTACGGCAGGGGTTTGCTCCATTTCTGACTGGGTTTCATCAGCTTCTTATGGTTTGCTTGCAGCTTTTCTGGTGAATTTTTCTGGCTTGTCTCGTACAGCTGGAAATTGAGGACTGTCAGACCAAGAACAAAAATTCTTCCCACGTGTTTTGAGGAACTGTACTATAACAAAAGAAGATCTACAAGTCTGATTACTTTTATTTATTTATTTATACAAAAAAATGCATATTCATTTTATGTCAAGTTATGTTATATAACTTAATTTAAAATGAAAAAAAGTTGTATAACAATTGTGTTTATTATTAGTGAATAGGCATATAGGCCTACTGGTAATACAAAATAATAATACTTGTATTCGGCAAGGATGCATTGAACTTTTCAAAAGTCTCAGTGAAGACAAATAATATTTCATAATTATAATATTTCAAATAAATACTGTTCTTTAGAACTTTATATTCATCAAATAATGCACAGGTAGGTAGGACATTCAGACCGAATGCAATGATTGGACAGACATTTTTTGGTCATCAGTCTTCCAAGATTATATTTATTTATTTATTTTTAAAATATTTAGACCGCTTCTATTTTTAATTGCTATGAGAGAGTTTCAGCCAAAAAGTTTATGAAAAAAATTGCAGAACAAATGAATCTGTACAAATTATCAAAATGAGATGGAGAGGTGAACCTTTCTCTCAAACATGCCTGTGGTCTGTCGGATCGCCTCCTACTGTTCTGCAAAGATGATTAATGACTGAACATCACTCAAATTCAGCACCTCTACCCTGTGAAATCAGAGAGACCCGCGCTCAGGTCTCTTGAGAATCTTCTTGCATGCCCAACACATGTAAATTTGTGATTTTGTGAAGCCACAAGCTTTGGTGTGTTTGTTTTGGCCATGTTTGATATTTCACTCTGCTTTGTTGTTTCTTAGGCCAAGTTCAAATGTAGGCATCAACATTAAAAATTGTATTTACTCTGATTTTCTTTAAAGTATAACTACACCATATAGCTTTTTTTTGTTCAAAATTTAAATGCATCATCAATCCTTCCTCCAGAAAGTGTTCTGTTTTACGATCTGATTGATTTAGCTATATTGTAAGACTGTGTGTTTCATGTCCAAATGCAACAGGTTGTAATAATGAGAATCAACATTGGCTTGACTTGGGGGATTGTAAAAGTGATGTTTTTATTAGGCTTACTCAGCAGATGATTTTCATTTTATTAAAAATATATTAATTGTGGTTGTTTTAGCTCTGTGATGGAATTTATTTTCAAGTTGTCTAGGTATCTGCATCTTCAGCTATTTGGCTTTTAACCAGAGGTTGCGTTAACCAAACGAAATGTCCATTATTGACGGATCAAAAAATAACGTCTGCCATTTTGACAGATTACAGTGAGGGTGATTTTATGTGTAACTGTATTTACCACCACTGTCCACTTGGTGGCGATTGCGCTCTTTTTTGAAGAGAATGGTCAACAAATGGCTTTTCTGAGTGAAGCAGGCTAATGAAGGTCTTCTGCAGTTGAAACCTGGTTGAAACACTAACTGAGCAATTAGAGACATGCTATGGATTTCGGTAAGTCGGACTGCATCTTTGAACAGTATTTTCTGATGTTCATAATTATTTATTTCGTTCTGTAAGTGAAGGGTTGGCCGCGTTCACTCACGCTAGGGCGTACATCTCGCGCCACATTAAAGTAGCGTTAAACATTATACAAAATCAATTTTTGCGCAAGTACATAACCAGCAAGTGCTTAAAACTATCTCTTTCCCTTAGCCCGATTCGCAACGGTAAGCTTGCACTAATGTTATAATTTGAGTGAGTTCCTTGGGAAATGCGATCTTGCCGCCATTGGTTTGCGTCACGCCATAAAGAAGGAGCCAGTGAACACTGGATTCACCCATCAAAAGCAAATAAGGGTGCGTTCACACTTGTAGTTCGGTTCGTTTGGTTAGTTTGGTCCGGACCAAAAAACAAAAACAAACATAATAGTCCTGGGGCCTGTACCATGAAGCTGGTTTAGCTGGCTAGCCAGATTTGTTTAAGCTTAGTTTGTGCCAATCCTGGGTTTTAGGTACCATTAAAGTGGTTTGGCTTTTAGCTGTGTTCATCACCATAGTAACTTACGCTCCACAGCTAACCTGCTCTGGGGCAGGTTACGTTCTGGATTAGAGATCTCTATCTGAAATTGAACCAATCAACTGTGAGTAAAGTGACACACCTCTAATGCAATAAAGTCACTCCCCCTGTTTCTACTCCAAATTAAAGGTCACTGCATTGTAAAGGGTTTTTAAAGACTAAAGCGTCTGGTTTTTAACAATGCTTATTTATAGAAAATAATAATTTTGAAGGATTTAGATATAATTTATGTAATTATTATACCTTTAATCAATTACACATTTATCATTTTAGTTAATCAATCATTAATAGGCACTTTGTTAAAATTAATACATAAGTCATATAAATTACATCCACTGCATAAAGTCATATGGATAAGCTTTAAAATCAATAAATAAAACTAGCCTATTAAAAAAAAGAAGCTTACTGAGCTTAAATGTTCAATTTTCTCTATATCAACTAAACTAACTTCATAACTTTTACTTGCATTGCCGTATACTATTTTTTCTTAAAGTTGTCCTTTTTCATAGACAGCTTTTCTTCTTGCTGTGTATTTTTTAAAATTTTAATTCTCAATATTTTTCAATCATGCAACATTCTGCAGAAGAGAGAAATTAATCTCACTGATTGTCTCGCGAGAAGTTCATCTCAGTTCCACAGCGTGTGATTGGCTGTTCACTACTGATGTCACAGCTAAACTCCTGAAATCAGGATCAAAGCCTGAGTTGACAAAGAAAGTTGATGATCAGCATCATGGGACCAACAAAGCCTTAATACTATGGTTTGGTTTTGTCAACTCAAAACTAACCCTTTAACCCTGAGTTTGTTAAACTACCATCATGGTACAGGCCCCTGGTCCGCTTAGCGTTCACACGGGCATTTTTAACAGCGAACCTAAAGTTACCGAACCAAAGGCATTGGGAGACGGCCACAACCTGATTGGTCGGCTTATATGACGTAGGAGCTCGTTTACCGAACATTCAAAACAATGCTGTGTGCGGATTACACGCGCTGGCATTTTATGCGTGTACATATGGCATTATTCTTTACCAGAGAACTCATGAAGAGCTCATGAAATGTTCACAACATTCAAAACAACGCTGTGTGCTGGATTAAACGCGATCATTTTATGCGTGTAACACATATGGCATTATTTTTTTTACCAGAGAACTCATGAAGAGCTCATGAAATGTTCAACCCAGCTAACAGGGAACGTTCTCAGAACGTTGGCTA
The DNA here is from genome assembly GCF_024679245.1 of Pseudorasbora parva. Taxonomy (NCBI): domain Eukaryota; kingdom Metazoa; phylum Chordata; class Actinopteri; order Cypriniformes; family Gobionidae; genus Pseudorasbora; species Pseudorasbora parva. The sequence continues at coordinate 21,358,075 of NC_090179.1, forward strand.
ACGTTCTCTGAAAGTTCTCTCAACGTTATCAAAAAACGTTCTCGCAGTAACGTTATTAGAACGTTGTGCCAACGTTATTTGCTATAGAGAAACGTTCTAAAAACGTTAGCTATAAAACGTTATTCTTACATTGTTAGTGGAACGTTTTAAAAACGTTACTACATTAAAAAAAGTATTAGTCATTTCAAATTAGTCATACAGCTTTTTTCTCAAACTTCAGATACATAATTTGTATATCCAGAGATAACTTAATGACACTTAAATGCTATTTTCGTGTATATATTAATTTTTTTACAATCAGAAGAAAAATCTAGTAAACTAATTATGTACTAAATATAAATGTAATATAAATATAAAAGTCAATTATAAAAGTGGTTTTAGCTTTTTTTTAAGAAAGAATAAGATGTCAATAAACAAAAGCAAGTACAGTAAAGGAGAAAACAGGAATATTTTATTTGATCATACGCCACACCCTTATAAGAACGTTATTTAACGTTCTTAGAACCTAATGAGAATGTTAATACAACGTTCCACAAACTGGACATTTCAACGTTCCTAGAACGTTCAAAAACGTTTTTAGAACTTAATGGGAACGTTAGGGAAACGTTCTTATAACCTAAAATTGTTAGCTGGGAAAACAACGCTGTGTGCTGGATTAAACGCGATCATTTTATGCGTGTACATGTGGCATTATTTTTACCCGCTGAGAACTCATGAAGAGCTCATAAAATGTTCAAAACATTCAAGCAGGATTTCCTCCGTTGTGCAGAAAAGAGTCAGGCGTCTCTTATGCAAAAGAGACGGCCGTTCTGTCGTCTGTACCTGCTAATAATGGGCAACACAGGAGCTTTGATGAGAAGAGCAAGGTATGCTTTTTGTGCGTTTTTTCTAGCATTTTCGAAACATGCTCGTCTGACCAAATATTGATGAGGCTCTTCCTCGTTGCTCTACGTTTGCCCTCTAACGTTAAAGTTACTCATTTTGGATACGCCGATCTTTCCGCGTCGTCAAATCAGCTGCATTATGCGTCGCATCTTGTGACATTACGTCCGGTTTTTGGTCCGTTTACATGTCTTTGGTCCGTGTTGTGTTCATATATCAATCGAACCGCACCAGAGTTCGTTTGGAAGCGGACCGAGACCCATCTTTTTAGCGGTCTCGGTCCGCTTGTTTGGTGCGCACCAGAGTTCGGGTGGCAGCGTTCACATATGTTCAAATGAACCGTACTAACCGAGCAACCGCACCAGGGTTCGTTTTAATCGAACCAAACATGACAAGTGTGAACGCACCCTAAGACTGTAAAATTGAAATCAGGTAACACAATACATAACAATGCTTATGTTGTTAACATTGACAATTTGAGAACAAAGTAGGCTATAGCCAGTGGTGGAAATGGCCGAACTTCACTGGGCCGGCTGTAGTTTGGAGATGTGTTTTATTTTTTTATTTTTTGCACAGTTTAAGATAGGCTATACCTTCTAATTAAGTTGTCCTCAGGTTAAGTGACGGATATGCGAACAGTGATCGTTTTGACAATGTTGTCATCTCGAAATGCTTTCAGTTCTTAGCACATAAAGCACATAGAAAATTTATTATTTTGTGGATGTGATTTCCTGCATTATGGTGCGTTTGAGGCCATACCTTGACTATACCAATAAAGAAACTCAAACCAGTCAATAGTCTAATAAAAAGACAATATTATTTAACTGCCATAGAAATCAACAGTTTCACAGGTAGCCTAATGATAATGAACAAGTTGCATGTTTATTATGCTCCGTGTCCAGATAGAAATAGTGCCGTTTACGAAACGATTGATTGGGCCAGACAAAATTAGAGAAATCACAGAGTTATTTATCCTGGTTATAGAGTAGGGGGTAATACGCATGCATCAAGCTTTGACGCAAATCGATCAGAGGTTCGAGTCTGCCTTTCATCACACTCGCTCTACTACCTTTTCCCATTACATATCAAAATAATAATAATAATTCATTACATTTAGATAGCGCTTTTCTAGGATCTCAAAGTGCTTTACATGGGGAGGGGGAATCTCCTCAACCACTACCAATGTGCAGCATCCACCTGGATGGTGCGACGGCAGCCATATTGCGCCAGAATGCTCACCACACACCAGCTGACCCACCCACTTTGTATTTGCTTCCGACGCCCATGAGTTCACTTAAGGCATATACAGACTATGTCTGCTTGATACTCATCAAGATGGACATGTTGACATACTTTTTGTGCAAGTTTGTCCGTTCAAGCACAAGACTTAAAAGATAACTTAATATTCGCGCACTGACGTGTGCGCGCTTTGGGATGAGTGCACAGAGACAGATTTTCTCACAGTGTGCGTGTCTTCTGGCAAATATACCCAGGTGATGACGGTGAAAACGACTGGTCATATTCGGACATACGGCAGCACTCGCATACATGAACAGTTTACAAAGAGATACCGCTTTGGCCACGTTTTATCTTTTATTATCGCTGTTGTAATGTATCAGCACGTATCCATCGACAGAAACATACATAAAGAATTATTTTCAAGTTAGTCTATATAGGTGCGTCATCAGATGTGAGATGAACTGCGGTGCAAGTGCACCTTCACTCACACACTCACTCACGGCACCCCTGCTCTCGTCAGACGACACATTATGGTGACGCGGCACCCCGGTTTGGAAACACTGCCTTAACAGAGCTTTATCCATTTAAAATAACAGTTTCTGTTCAGATTTTCGGTCCAAATCATTTCAGATAATTTACCTCAGGCGGTCTGTTTTGAACTGAAGTTCTGTGAGGAATAATCTGAATAAAATGCGCTCATAATGGAGAAATATTTACATCGGCTGCAGTCTGCCGGCATTGGCCAATCACAAAAATCGAGATTGCGCAGCCATTATCACAGAATATTCCACAGAAGTTTGTATTAGACATTACGTTACGTTTATGTGGCTATTATATTGTGGCTAAAATATTTTAATTAATTTCCAAAAAAAAAAAAAAAAAAAAAAAAACCCCAAGTAAACCTAACCATTTTTTTTCCAACTGGAACTCCGTCCCCCCTCGAAATTCACTCCCCGGACTTTGTCCCCCCGCGTACCCCCCCATTTCCACCCCTGGCTATAGCAATAATAATAATAATTTGCACGGTTTGATAGGATTTTAAGTGATTTTTAATCACCTTTGGTAGTGTGATTTATTGTACCGCTTTTTTCTTAGTTTGTCAGAACAAAAGTGGCAGACATGTTACTTGTTCAGATGACATTTCGCTGGGAAAATTCTCATTTTGGTCATACTTACCAGATGTATAATCTGTGATTCCAAAGTACAGTATCCACACCGGTGCGGTGAATCACTGACAGCCACACAAACTCCTCAAAACATTAGATTCTGATGCAAAACTCGCGTAAAGATGACAATTCCGCAAATACCTGCAATTGCTGGTTTCAAACAGAGATGGCAAAAAAGATGGAAAACTTACAGACTGCAGCTTTAAAGACCAAAACTAAATATTTATTGTTTGAATTTTATGATAAAATGCACAGAATTTGAAAGATGACACTTTGTTTTCCTATCAAAAGTAACAAAGCACAAAGCTTATTGCGATTTATTGGACAAACATTCATGATGAAAGGTGACCCACAGTCTCTGTTCAACTTTCTCTTCATAAATAAATAAATAAATGCACAATCTAGCCTATATGCTTGTCCTGTAAATTTGTGGAAAAAATGAAAATTTGAACAAAACAGAGCTTATAAACAGCTTATTATCATCAAAATGTCAGACAATGTGGAAGTAACGTGACCTCAATTTGAGACCCTTTCAGTCTAAACTGGTTCTATCTCAAACAGTGTTGCCAACTATTTTCCAAGGAATGTCGCTAAAGCCTGCCCAAAACGTCGCTAGATGACGTCATGCATCAATTAGCATATCCGTGACGTGTCTCATTTTGGTCATACTCATTTTGGTCATGCATACCTGCAGGTAGGGTTGTGCCGATGGACGATGGCTGACCGACATCACGATGAAGAAACACCATCGTGATGCAACGCCCCCGCCCTGCTGCGAGGCTTGCGAGTCAACACCAGAGTAGGCTATGTGAGCAGAGTGGAGCGGCAGCAATTTCCCAAATTATGTTTGGAAGTTTGGAAAGATGAACATACGTTTTCATCAGTTATTTTATCTACGGATCAATATAGATGTCTGCTCATTCAAAATCATATACAGTACTGATATCTGTAAGCAGGTAAGCGCTACAAGATGTTTTTGAATGCATTAGAGAGAACGATTACGTGTGTGAATAAGTGCTACCTGTTTCAAATGTGCTTTCACGCGATCATATTCAGTATGTTGAACAGTGGTCTTCACTATTTTTTTTCATGAGAGCCGCACTGATAGCACAAAATCAATAGGAGAGCCACTTTTATTGCAAAAAGCAGGGGCTTTTCGTTTTAGGGGAGCTTAGCCCCCCGTGAGGGTAAAAAAAATGGTAACAAAGTGTAGTGTCCTAATTGCGCCATTAACTAGTAGCTTACAAACATGCATACCCTTACGATATTGGCTGTTTATTACTTATAAAGCAAATATTACCCCCTTACTGCATGTTCATACTTTACATTTTTGTCATTTTTGTATCCAATAATGTTTATAATTACAGAGATCCAAAATGTTAGGGGGGTTGGGGGGTATGCTCCCCCGAGAAAATTTTGATTTCTATGATCTACATATGTGCATTTTAAGATGTTCTGAAGGCCAAAAAATTAGATAACAATAGCACAAAAAATGCCTTATCTGATGAAAATGGCTTTGTTAATATTTCTTGTTCGTTAATTAGGCCTACATTATGAATCACAGGCATATTTTCAGTTAAAAATTGTGAAATTAGAGTAGACAAAAGTTTATTAATTTGCCTGAATATTTTTGTGAAAATAAAACTTGGTCGCAAAAAGAAAATTGAAGATACAATACAATAGATAAATAAATGACAGATGTCTTAACTTTCATTTTTGCAAAAGGTGCATATATCTGCTACAGAGGCTCAGATGTATACACACACACCTCTGCTTCTGACTGCGCTCTGCTCCGCGTCGCTGCGGATTGAAGAACACGCAGACTAAAAAAGACCGGACCAAGCCGAAGCCTCCCGCCATCCAAAAAAGCAGGAAAACATTAATGCTGGGATGAGCGGAAGCATGCATGCATTTCTTTGACTTTCTTCATGTTGTATTTGTAGCTTGTCGTTGCAATCCTTGTGAGGCATGCAAGATGTTCATTGGTGAGGTGGTTTCTCTGTTAGAATCGTCCTAACTTAGCGTTGTGGAATGTATTTGCCGTGCATATGATACACAGTTTTTCGCGTGCATACGATACGCGTATTATCATATATATGTCATATACACGCCATAAAGTGCGTATCATATGCACGCAAAAAACTGCGTAGCATTTGCACGCCAAAACTCATATACATTCCACGAGATTGCACACTCATACTATTGATACGTATTCACATGTGATATAATGCGAGCCGCAAATTAAAGCTTGGCGAGCCGCATGAGGCTCGCAAGCCGCGCAATGAGTAACACTGGAAGGTAAAAAAAAAAAAAATCCCTTAAACTTTATCCCGCTCATGCCCATCGCCGTGATGCCGTGATGATGATCTGTATCAAGCTGGTTTTCGTGTGAGTTCTGAAAACTGCACTATGCTTATTTAAATATTTTCGTTTCTACACATATTAGGCTACATATTTCTCATGTCTGTGAGGCAAGCCTGCTGAGTTTCAGTTTATTTGAGACGCGCTTCAGTTCATGAGGAAAGCGATGGCTTCCGCGACCTCATAGTCTACTTATTTGCTTTTTATTTATTAAATACATGCAATTGGCCGAAGAAACCTTTATTAAAATTAAGAGACAATTTGTACAAAACAAAAGAAATGCTTTTTGCAAAACAAAACTTAATATTAAACTAAATATAACCACCAAAATCATTTCTGACCCACTCGCATCTTTGCACTTATAGCCTATCTATCATAATCAGATGAAATTTAAATATAATATTATAATATTTAAACAGCCTAAATATGAAAGAAAAAAAAACATTGTGTAATGGCTACAACAAGTAGGCTATGCTACAGATTTATGTCATGTCATGAGCTGTATTTGAGCGATCATCATTTTACCGGCGGGTTCATGAGCGCGCCTGAGGATTATCGAGCGGAGTCACACCAGCTGCGCTCCGCTCATTAGTCTACAGGCTCGTTCTCGATAATTACAGTTAATGTGCCGGGCAGGGCCGGTCTCAGGTGCACGGGCTCGGGTAGGGTCGGGCTTGATTTTTTTGAGCCGATCTAAGCTCTAGTTCTGGCTAAAAATGTAGTTATTGTGTGCCGGCCCGTTGGCATGAATTGTACTCGTAATGGAGCGGTAGTGGAGCGCTCTCGGAGCGAGTGAAAACCACAACGACTTTTAAAAAAATCTGCTCCTCACTCCATTCAAAATCGGTATGTGCTGCCATTCATTGAACAGGGTAGACGCAGAGAGAGGTGTGACAGCAGGGAGAAAACAAGACCTCGCGCTCGCAGCAAAGTACTGGCGACATTTGTAGAGTAGTGGACATTTGTCCAAAAAGTCACTTGATTTGTCGTAGTTACATTTTTGGTCTGAAAAGTCACTAAATATAGAGGCAAAGTTGCTAAGTTGGCAACACTGCTTTCAAACATTCGGTATTTCGGTATCTCACCATATGAGAACGCCTAGGGGCATGCCGATCGTGGAAGCACCAATAACACCACGTCTGCCAGACCAATCGCTGCAGCAATCAGGGAGTCTCGTTTTCCTGTATATAAGCCACAGCTACCTGCCAATTCGTCATTTTCGCTCTCTTCCCCGTGAAGATTTCGGAAGCTGTTCTCAGCAGACTTTGGGAATTATTGCTCAATGGTTTACAGACGGAGCCGCAAGGTAACATCCCAGACACAATATATTCTGAACGTTTGTTGAGTGACTTGCTACTTAGAGCAAGATAACTAACGCCTCATGTCGAGTTCTTGGCTTTAAGTGTCTACTTACTTACTTTTCCATGTTTTTGGTGTGCTCACCATGCACCAAAAAGAAGGGGAAAAAATCGCTATCTATTCAGCACAGCTCCATAATACATTAGTTTAAAGTCGTGGTGGGCATACCGTACAAAGAGGCAGGTGCAGGCTTCATGGCTTCTGCAAAAGAGCCAGAGATTGGGGGTGACTTTCATTTATCTTTAGTAGACTTAGACTAAGGATTAAAAAGATAATAAAATAAAAGAAGAGCCAACAAAGGAAGATTATACTTATGTGAGATGAGTCAGCATGGTCATAACTAATGTCAAACCAGTAATGATTTTGCCCAGAGGCTCCTTAGGAGAAAATTATTTTTGTATATAATTGTGGAAAATATGAGGTGACTATCAAGAAAAGATACATAGAATGGTGCCTATTGGATGAGAAAGAAAAACAAGTGGCAGTTGGCCACCATTACAAAGAAGGCAAGATTTTATGAATGAAGCCTTTGTGGCAAAGAGTGTAAGGAGTAATACACCTGCAATAAAATCATGAGTTAGAACTGTATAGAAGTGTGAATTGAGAATGTGATGTTCAGATGTTCAGCTGACATCTCACTTTGTTATTCATGCAATAAAGTTTACCTTCCTGAGACCTGGAACTTCGAATCAGTGAAATTTTCTTTGATTATATTGAAGACAATCAGGATTTAGAATTTGCCACGACAAGAGCCCTGGAGGAAAAGGCCGTCCTCCTCATCCGTGTGCTTGCAGAATGTGGATTTCTGCAAAGGATTCACACGGTCTCTGTATCTCCTCTTTGGGCGCTAAACATGCTTAGGCTTCACTGTCTAACCCCGAGGGCTGTCCGCACTGCGCAAAGTTCTTTGTTGAATCCCAAGAGCGGAGGCTTTGTGTCGCAGTAGTGGGAAAATCAGACCCATGCCTCTCTGGTCATCCTAGAGAGGAACCGATGGATTGTCCACGACAGGCCTCCAGCTTGTGGGGTGAGAAGATGGAGAAGTACAGTCAACCATCCTCGAAGGCGAGGATGACAACAAGGAAGATGCTATTCTTCCCCTGATGCAGTCGCATCCGCCGAGCACACGGCGAGGATACAGACCTACTCGAGGTCTGTCGCAGGACCGCAGCTAGACTGTCGATCAACTAGCCATCCCAACCAGCAGATCAAAGAGCTGTTAGAGACTTATATGATGGAAAGAGACTTCTGTCACGTCTCCCTCCAGCTAAGCAGTTTATTCCAGCCGTCCCGGGTTGTGTGGCTGAGACGAAGAGGTTTTGGGATAAGCCTTTTTCCCACCGAGTACCTGTCAAGGGCTTCTCAAGGCTGAATGTTCAGAGAATGGAGAATTTGGGGATGGCTGAGATGGCGTGGAATCATCGGTGGCAAATCATTTGCTTCCGAATTATAGGGCAGCACTCTCGTCAGCCGGAGCCTCGCTGCCAGGGAAAATAGTGTGCTTCACCACCTCTGTTTTCAGAAGATTTATAAATCTTCTGCACTGGCCGTCCGTGCTTTGAACGCGACGTCCCTCCTTAAAGCCTATCAGGTGGAGTTATTAGAAATGGGTTGTCAGCTAGACTCTGGTTCTCCCAACCCAGTGCTCTGGGAGAAGATTTGGATAATTGGAGATTTAAACCTGCGCACGTCCCACTGAGTGGTTAGCGGTGGTGGGAGAGAGATCGCTATAGCTGGGTTTGTCAGGCCTCTCTGACAAAGAAAAAGGAGTTTTTGGATCCCCCTATTGATCCAAAGGCCATGTTCGGCACAATGTTCTCAGCTATGCGCCAACAATGTGACCTGCGAAAAACGGAGGGAGAAGCATTCGAGGTCTGTCTCCCCAGAAAGCCGGAAGCTCACCCTTATCTAATTATACCTAATTTGTTCGTGTGGACAGTTTGAAGTCCAGTGTTCATGGGAAAAGGGCCCATGTTACTCAAGCGCCCCCTCAAAGAATGGTCTCTGCCTCCACCTGCAAGGTTTGTTCTCAAATAAAGTTTTCTTTGTCACATCCAGGCCAGGAGCGGAAGGGTGCAGAGTGGGAGAAAAAGAAGAAAATATCACAAAGATATAAATATATCCCCCCCATTATGCCACTAGAGGATGACCCAGTACCGCTAGTGAGCAAAGCCGGGAAGTGCTTACTCGCTGCCCAGGTGGAGAACTGAAGCGCATGTGCAGTTCATCCCTGGGTTTTAACCACGATAGACAGAGGAGACTTCAATTCACTGTAAAACCTCCTGTGTTCAATGGAGTGGTAATTTCAGTGGCTCAAGGGGAGGCAACTCAGGTTTTAGAGGAAGAAATATCCTATTTAACGAGAAAAGGAGTGATAAGAGTGATTCCAATGGAGGAGAGCAAGATGGCCTTATACTCCCGTTATTTTGTGATTCCCAAACGAGGGGGAGGTCTCCATCCCATTTTGGATTTACGGTCCTCAACCAATACTTCAGAAAATACAAATTCAAAATGCTTTCTCTCAGAACTCTGTGCCAAAGTATTCGTCAGGGGGATTGGTTCACCTCAATAGACCTCCAGGATGCATATTTTCATATAGATATATTTCCTGATCACAGGAAACATCCAAGGTTCGCTTATCAGGGCACAGCATACAAGTATATGAAGATCCCCTTTGGACTAACTCTAGCGGCCAGAGTTTTTACCAAGTGTGTGGAAGCAGCTCGGACGCCATTAAGGAACGTAGGAGTCAGAGTTTCCTCATATCTGGACGATCTGCTCATCTGCGTGCCTTCCCTGCAGCAAGCAGAGCTTGATTCTTACACTCTAGTGACGCATCTGGAGAGACTAGGTTTCAAGATAAACCAGACTAAGAGTTGTCTAATTCCTTCACAGGAAATAGTCTACTTGGGTCTCAGGTTGAATTCAGTGAGGTTTCGAGCATTCCTGTCAGAAGAACGCATCAAGAAATTTCTTGGCTGCCTCTCCCTCTTTCAATGAGGGAGTTTAGTCTCGTTAAGAATGTGTCTTCAACTACTGGGTCTGATGGCCTCAACAGTGTCAGTGGTCCCCCTGGGACTGCTGCGAATGAGGGATTTTCAGAACTGGACAGCGTCGCAGGGCATTTGCCCCACGAGCCGTATCAGCCGCAGAGTGCACTTCTCACTAGAATGCATGAGCGCGCTCTGTCATTGGAGAGCCCCGTCATTTCTCAGGACAGGTTGCCCTCTGGGTCCTGTTGTTTTGAGAAGGTGGTGACAACAGATGCATCTCATGGGCTGGGGGGGCGGTGTTCAAGGGAAGAACAGTGAGGGGAGTTTGGTCTCCTGCACTGAGAGAGAGAAGCACATAAACTTTCTAGAGCTACTGACAGTGTTACCAGCTCTAAGGCATTTTGTGCATTTTCTCAAGAATCATCATGTATTGGTCAGGACAGACAATACAACGGTTACAGCATACAACATCGACAGAGAGGAGTGCATTCGCACAAGCTTCACTTGTTAGCGAAGGACCTGATTATGTGGAGCAGTAGGACCTTTCTGTTATTACGTGCGACGCATGTCCCAGGAATAATAAACGGGAGCAGATTTACTGTCCAGAGGGAGTTTATATCCCATATAGTGAGATACCGAATGAATGTTTGAAAAAGAACGTTAGGTTACTGACGTAACCCCGGTTCTATGATAACATGAAGTGATGTATCTCACAACATTGCCCTCCTTGCTGCCCTGCACGGAGAAGAGATATGCAGCGAATGACGAATTGCAGGTAGCTGTGGCTTATATACAGGGAAACGAGACTCCCTGATCGCTGCAGCAATTGGTCTGCCATGGTTGGCAGACGTGGTGTTATTGGTGGTTCCGCGATAGGTCACGTTCCTCACTTCATGTTATCTGAGAACCGGTGTTACATCAGTAACCTAACATTATTTTTCTTAAGCCTAGTATTGAATGTTTTATGAGCAGTTAAATAACCATATTTATCACGCAACAACAAAGCATAACTAAAACAATGCTCTTCCGCAAAATGCATGCATTTTGTTTTTTTAACAGTGTAACTTTAGATAAACTTTAAAACTGTAGTTGTTTACCTAAATTCATACGACCAGTGACGTCTCTCCATACTGTTTAGTCACAGTGTGGCATTTCAGCAAACATTTTTTGCTGGGTTGTAAATTCTAACAAGGGCCTGCAACTTCACAGATGTGATTTTTTCAGCACACTATCAGGTGTAACAATATCCTGTCTCACAGCCATTTATGTAATTTCCTCTCTTTAAGACCCCGTAATACAGCTCTCTAAGGTAAGGGCTGCCTAGAGCACAGCCCGATGAAATTGGGAATGTTGGGTAATCTAATTAGAGGGCAGGACAGGGGCCCATGGGGCCACAGACTGTGGTGAAGCAGGGAAACACTCGCCCTAAAACTGCACACCGCAGGCTCGCTGTGGTAATGTCTGAGAGGTTAATTCTTCCTCATGAGGAAAAACAGGACCTTTCCTGGAGGGGACAGCCACATCCCTGCTCCGATGACATAGATGCAGAATGAACAAACCTTTGGGGAGTGAGTCAGTGTATTCCAGATAAGGGATGTCATGTCAGTATTTACTCTTTAAGGGAAAAGAATATAAAAAATGTACACTAAATAACTTTTAATGGAGTAACTCTTCTGTACCATTTAGTCAATGGGAAGGGATGATGGGTTGATGCATGTTATTTTATCATAAAATTCTGGTTTGGGAATATAAAGAATAGATTATAATTTATGGTTAAACTATATTAATTAAAATTATATTCAAAAAAATATTTTAGAGTAAAAGTTTGTTAAAATAATTTTTGTAAGTAAACAACAAAGTCCACAGCTTCCGCAGGTCCCGCAAGGTCTGGAATCGGTCCTTCTCCACAATCTTCCTCAGGGTCCGGTCACCTCTTCTCGTTGTGCAGCGTTTTTTGCCACACTTTTTCCTTCCCACAGACTTCCCACTGAGGTGCCTTGATACAGCACTCTGGGAACAGCCTATTCGTTCAGAAATGTCTTTCTGTGTCTTACCCTCTCGCTTGAGGGTGTCAATGATGGCCTTCTGGACAGGGTCGGGTCGGCAGTCTTTCCCATGAATGCGGTTTTGAGTAATGAACCAGGCTGGGAGTTTTTAAAAGCCTCAGGAATCTTTTGCAGGTGTTTAGAGTTAATACATAGTTAATACAGGCAATTAATTGATGAAACATCGATCAAAATAAAAATACAATTTATACAAAACTAAATAATTTTTTTAAGAAAGACTTTCTAGAAAATAAAACTCAAAGTGGTCAGAATCATGTTTCGCAAATCTGTAATGGAAACGCGGATATAGATACTGATAAAAATGTATTATAGAAATCCGAATCCAAAAAAGTCGGGACACTGTACAAATTGTGAATAAAAAAGGAATGCAATAATTTACAAATCTCATAAACTTATATTTTATTCACAATAGAATATAGATAACATATCAAATGTTGAAAGTGAGACATTGTGAAATGTCATGCCAAATATTGGCTCATTTTAGATTTCATGAGAGCTACACATTCCAAAAAAGTTGGGACAGGTAGCAATAAGAGGCCGGAAAAGTTAAATGTACATATAAGGACCAATTTGCAACTTATTAGGTCAATTGGCAACATGATTTGGTATAAAAAAGAGCCTCTCAGAGTGGCAGTGTCTTTCAGAAGTCAAGATGGGCAGAGGATCACCAATTCCTGCTACGGTGAAACCTTTTTCCCTTAAAATAATAGATTTTTGATACATTAAAATGATACAGTTTAAAGGGGTGGTTCCATGTTTTTTTCTAGGCTTGGTTGTGTTTATGGGGCACAGTATAACATGTTTTAATGCTTTTTTTTTTTTAAAGCAGTATTTTTCTTATATTTTACCTTTATTCCAAACCGCTGTCTCCACTGCCCTTTGAACGGCTCTTTGCTTCCTGCTTCTATGAAGCCCATCCCTCCGAAAAACGCAATGGTCTTAGATTGGTTAGAAGGCGAAATATCGCCAAGCACAGGTTGTCTGGAAACGCCACGCCCCTTACCATTACGGGCAGAACATCTGCGGTTACTAGCAAGGGTTTATGATGTCACCAACCCGGAAAGTAGCTTGTTGTAGTCCAAACCGATTGTTTTTGTAGGCAATAAACTGCCATAATTTTAAAAGACAATGGGCCCTATCTTGCACCCAGCGCAAATGACTTTGTACACCGACGCATGTGTCATTCCTATTTTGCACCCGCGCAAAGCGCGCTTTTCCCTCCACAGAAGCACGTCGCTAAACTAGTGAATGAACTTGCGCTCCCTGGGCGGTTCAGCGCAAAAAAGGAGGCGTGTTCCGGCGCAAACAATCCCTGGTGCTATTTTGCTGTTCCATTAAACAGTTCCGCCACTGACCAGAAAAAACCTGGTCTAAAGTCAGTGGTGCGTTGCGCGTTGTTCATTATGCTATTTTAAGGGCGCATGCTTGACCATAATGTATAGCGTGCACAACGCGCATACACTTTGCTCATGAAATCTACACAGATGCAACAGTTATTTTTGCAAATCATAAATTGTTACTCTAAAAAAAATATTAACACATTGTGGTGTGCTACGAAGATGTGAAAAAATAGGCATACATCTAGCTTACAAATTATTCAGGCTAATTGTAGTAATTAAGGATCAGACCTCTTTGCCCAATAGTGGCAAGACATATATGTATTTGAGGACATCTGACAAATTGGTTTGTCCGTCAAGAACCAGGAAAAAAAAATCGACTGAAAAAACTGTTTAACCGACGCTATTTTGGGTGGGTTTCTCCCATCCCCACACAACACAACTTCTCTGTCTTTCACTCCCTTACGAAAGGAAAATATATTTACCAATATATTACTTGAAATATATTTTAATATATTGTAAATAAATGGAATAATATATTGATGGTATTATAAAATATATATTCATGTAATATGTAATATATTGCAAAATATACAAATGATTGCCGCTTTCAATATATTGCAATATATTGAAAAATATAAATATTAATTCCCATATGTGAATATATTGCCTAATGTATTGCATGAAATTTTCCAATATACTGCAATATATTTTTGTTTCGTAAGGGCTGCTCTTACAAGAACATCTCGTCGGCTGTGAACCGCTCCTGGTGTGCGCCTGGTAAATACGCCATAATAATAGCAATCCATAATGGAACTTGCGCACCTGCTTTTAAAGGGAATGTTGGATGATGCTCTGATTTGTTTATTCACGTTATGCCCAAACCACACCTATGAATAATGAAGCTACTTCAGACCAACCCATTTTAGATTTGCGCCGGACGCAAGAGCCATTTATCCCGCCGTGAAAATAGCAACAGCGCCGAGACCCGCCCACAAAGTTACTTGGGCTTCGCGCTTTGATACTTGCGTTTCAGATCGTTAAAATAGGGCCCAATATCTCCGTTTGCATTGAACTTTCAGCGCTGTAACTTTGCAGATACTGTTTATGCTCAGGCAGCAACATTAACCCTTTAACTGTCACCGTCCCACAGGTGGGACGCTTGGCGCTCTTTTTTTGATTGCCTTTTTTTCGTATCATATATTTTAGTAATTATCATAAATTAGGTATCATTCGAAAGCTTACGAACTCAAAATTCATCCTGTGAAAACCGTTTTGAAATCAGATGTTGCGTTACCATGGAAACGGTACTCTAATTTCTTCTAGCGGGTTCCTCCCCTAGTGGGCAGTGTCATGTTTCATATTACGAAATGTATTTTAACTACTTTATAATCAAAATCTTTTCTAATCTTGACAAAACACATATCATTGGAAAAGGTCTGAGTCTCAAGGTTCCATATGTGGTGACTGTTTTGTGATGGAAGTGATATTTGGACAGAAATTTACAGGAAAATGCATAAAAAAAAACAATCAATGGAAATTGAATGACACCCGGTGGCTATTTTTGGTATAGCGCCTAAACAAAATCTCATGGGGACTTCAATTTTTGTGATATCAACTTCAAATTTGGAACACAACTTGGTTAGACATATGCCTTTGATTTTATAGTAATTTTAGAGTAAAACATTTTTTGTAAAATATATATTTTATATAAAATAAAAAATATTTAGTACTGTATTTTTCATTTTCAGTAAATTTAAACTTCCATAACTTTTTCATTCTTTCATATTTTGAAATGCTTTCACTTCAGCAATAATCTGCTGATTGTCTTCTTTAAATCAAGACCAAACTTAAGTCTATATTCCAAACCATTCTTGAATTACAGCCTTTTAAGTTTGGATAGTGCATTTTCATGACTATTCTCAAAAACGGGGGTGACAGTTAAAGGGTTGTCATTAATACTGGCTTCATATGAACAAAATAAACAATGCAATACAATTAACCACACAGTTCAAATAATAATACAGTGTGTGCACAAAAGAAACAAATATTTGGGGGAAAAAAATATTTTTATTTATGTAACAAATGTTTACTCTAAAAGAACATTTGATTGAATATAATTGTATCGCACTAATAATGCATTAATAATGCAATAAAATCAAACATCTTAAAATACCATAATATATAAGAAAATAAGAAGAAACTTATATTTCAATAGAAAATGTTGTTTTAAATAATGTACTAAGCGGTATTGTTCACTTACAGTTTCTTATATTTTTAATAATTTATATTTACATTTACTGTCTTGTTGAACATTATTAATTTGCAAACCTGATTTCCAAAAAATTGGAACACTGTACAAATTGTGAATAAAAATAGAATGCAATGATGTGGAAGTTTCAAATTTCAATATTTTATTCAAACAACATAGATATCAAATATTTAAAGGGGTGGTTGCATGCGATTTCACTTTTTTAACTTTAGTTAGTGTTTAAATCATTATGTTGCTTTTTATTTTATTTTTTGTTATGGCAGTTACATATTAATATATTAACACATAATGTACAAAGTCTGTTTGTCACCATATTTTTAACAGGTTTTTAAAATAATTTTTCAGTGGACATATACTGATAAAAAGGTATTACAAATAACAACACAATAGTAAATGTAAATACAAATAACTAAAAACACAATAAACTATTAAAAATATACGAAAATGTAAGTGAACAATACCGGTTAATATACTATTTAAAACTAAATGTTTTATTCAAATATAAGTTTCTTCTTATTTTTAAATTTGTAAATATTATGGTATTTTATGATGTTTCATTTTATTGCATTATTAGTGCATTGCTTCCATATAAAACCAGTTATGTGGCATTTTATTTTTATAGCTTGTACATTTTAATGCACCCCCCCCCCCATTTAGGTAGATAAATTCATTATTACTTTTTTTTGTACTGTACTTTTAACAGGATTTCTTTTTTTTTTTACAGTGGACATACTGGAAAAGAGGATGGGATAGAATAAAAGAAAGGAACGAGAGTGAGAAGCGGATCACAAATACAGCGAGAGAGGGTAAGACAGGAGTGATTTATGTCCTGCTATTGAGAAACTAAAATAAATCCAAACTCTGTGAGAGAAACATACAGTACGGACTGTAAAACACAAGACATGCTCGGCCGCTTTCCCTGCCTCAACCTCAGAAGCTTACGCTCCCTCTCCGCAATGTCAAAGCCAATAATTTAGGTTTTTGTCCTTTAGGATATGAATCTGAGTTGGAAAGGACCTTGTTTTCTTCAGCCCAAGTTTGTTGTAGAGGGAATTGTGTGTTTGATTTTTTGGAGGTCTGTTTTAAATAATCAGATCAGTAGTCATTATTGTCAGTGTTGTGTCTCGTTTCTGTTTTTTTAACAGTCGAAATGTTGGCGCCGTGACCAAGTGGTAACGCACATTCTTCAGCTTTTAGTCGTGGTGCTCATTTGGGAGATTCAGTTTTCATCTGGCCTTTGTCGGGTGTTCATCTGCGATGATAAATGCTAAACTTTCACTCAATCTGTGATAAGCACATTTTATTTTGACTAATCAAAGGGCTTGATAAATGCGTTACACTTCATTTAGAGAGAAAAATTGCACAGTGTGGAGCGTTTGATCAACATTATTTACACAATACGCCTCAACTGTGGCAATAGTTTGTGTCTTGGCGGACTTCGATACGCGCGCACGCTCAGAGACGCATTCATTATCTGCTTCCGCCCATCTTTTTAAACTGTTTATTTATGAAGGTGGAAGGATAATGATGTCTTGATTACACAGCAACAGGATTTGCCTTTGTGCTCTCTGTGACTGATGTGAAAGTGTGAGAGTGCAGTAAATAATTCATCCGCTTGATTTGTGACACTGTCAGCACAGTTTGTTGCTCTCTCCGGAACAGAACGCCAGACTGAGATGGGAGAATCCAGAAAGTTCAAGGCTGCCATTCTGTGAGAAAGAAAGGAAAAGGAGAAAAAAAAGGTTTTTCCTGTAATGATTGTCCATCACTCTTTTTTTGACTTTATATATCTAAAATACAATAAATTTCATCAAAATACAGAAAAAACAGTAATATCGTAAAATATTATTACAATTTAAAGTAACAATTTCTATTTTAGTATATTTTAAAATGTAATTCTATAAAAGTCTTCAGTGTCCTTCGGAAATCAATTTATTATGCTGATTTGGTGCTCAAGTAACATGCTTATTATTATCAATGTACACTGAAAAAAATTATATGATCAATAAGTTATGACAGATAACTGACAGATATATGATTATATAAGATTCAACTATTTTTTTTAAAGTCTGTTTAATGTAATTTAAGTTTAAATGACCAAGTTGATTGTACTTAATATTTATATAATAATATAATATACTTGATTGTAACGGTTAATATTTTTATTTCTGTTTTCTTTATTTTCTTTATAAACAAGATTTATTTTAAATTAAAATCCTTTGTAGTCCTACAGGTATGCATCATTTTGATCAATTTAATGCATCTTTTCTGAACAAAAGTATTAATTTATTTCCTAAAAAAAGTCCTTTTAGATGTTATCATGGCTGTGTCCCAACAAATTACACCGGCCTGTCCTTGAGGGCTCAAATGTACACCCCATGCTTGCCAGGCGTCTCTTTATAGCTTCTTCACGCTTTTGGGTGAATGTTGCACAAGCTTTGTGATCCCTAGCATTTCCGCTACATCCACGTGCGGTTGACTTTATTTCCTGTGAAGTTTAGATTTCTCTTGCTTTGTTCTGGTGTGGAAAGTGGACTAACACATGCTTGGCAAATGTCTGCTTGAATTTCCAAATTCCACAGAAAGTGGAGAATCTTGTTTCATTGTTTCATAATGCAATTCTAATGAAGCACACTCGCATCCCTTTGAGATCATCCTACGCTTCGCTTTCCGGTGAGAAGTTATTCTACACCCCCGTCTGTCTGACAAAACTCCCTATTGTTCCTTAAATCACGAATTGTATTCAAACGCGGCCAGACAATCTGACAATGAGCGATGTCTCCGTGAAGTGAAGTTCCACTGAATATTCTGTGTGCTTTGGTCACCCACATCTGCGATATGCAGGAAAATTACCTATAAAAAGAAAGTTTCATAAAGACTTTGTCCCCCTAAATATCCCCCGTTTTTCTCTTGGACCAGCCAGGCAGATGTTGGGTCAGACAGGAAGTTTCTTCGCCTTGCTCACTGTCCTTAATGAATCTCTGGAGAGGGGCTGGATAGGGGCTGGACCTGGATCTGTCTCTTCCGTTTAAACCTTATGCTCCATTCTCCCGCCCCGCTTATGTAACCCTCATACGCTCAGTAAAACTTGCCTGATATTCATCATGTGTGTAAAAAAAGTTAAAAAAAAAAAATTCAGGGCCAGACCAAGTGATGGTGTGATCATACTAATATGAAGCAAAGGGTGCTGAAATCACTGTATATTTAGTGGTTTTGACTTTTTGCACATACAAATCCTCAGTGTCATGTCTTTTATTACAGCAACTTGTAACTGGCCTTTTGAACACAGAGATTGATTTATCATTCTGAATATTATTATGGTCTGCCTAATCTGAATGCAAACTCAATGGAAAAAATCAATACCTCAGAGAGGTACATATGCAAGTTTATAAAATTTCAAACTAGGGTTAAGAAAAATAAAATAAAATAAAATTAATAAATATATATGTTATTTAAAGACGTATTTTATTTTATGCTACCAAGGCTGCATTTATTTTAAAGATGCACTATGTAGGATTTTTGCAGTAAAATACCACAAAAATACCACAGTTACAGTAATACCACCAGGTCAGTGTTATATATTTTGTTCAGTTGAGTTCTTAAAATATCCCAAATATTTCTAACTATTTGTAAATTGTGAGAAAACTGCTATTTTAACCAAGGAGCCGGGACGTCTGTGGGAGTCGCCTGTCAATGGCATTATATCTGTGTTACCCTTGGTTTCCGGGTTTATTCGGCAGGAGTGCTTTACTCTTAGTAGTGTGCAAAAGTGTCAGGAAAGCGGAAATCGCAGACGACTGTCCCGTCATAATAAAAGTCCCGCTGCTTGCGAGCCGCGTGTTGCGTAATAATTTCTCCAGCGGCCTTGCTCAGCTCCTCAACACTCGATCCTGCTCTGCTTCCTGAGTCCTGTCCCGATTCTTTTCCACCGGCTGTGAGGTGAAGACCACATGTCCCAAGATTCTGCACTCAAATCTGCCGTCATCAAACTACACCTTTAACTACTACACGGTAGTTAAAGTAGTCTGCCGTCATACAAACTACACGGAAAAGTTACATTGTGCAGCTTTAATAAATAATGAGTAAAACAGTAATATTGTGAAATATTATCACAATTTAAAATAACTTTTCTATCTTTATATATTTTAAAATGTAATTTATACCTGTGATCAAATCTGAATTTATGGCATCATTACTCCATTCTTCAGTGTCACATGATCCTTCAAAAATATTTCTAAAATGCTGATTTGATGATCATGAAAGATTTCTAATATCAATTGTGACGCCCAAACTCCTCCGTGAGACACGGGACCGGTGTGACGCGCAGGTGGCGCTCATTATCACTCACCACCGGCCTCGCTCCGTTCTCACGGCCCATGGCCTCAACCTGCTTGCCACATCAATATTCTCATCACTTACTGTATTTGAAATGTCTTTAATGTCACTTTTGATCAATTTAATGCATCCTTGCGGAATCAAAAAATTAATTTATTTCCAAAAAGATTTCCAAAATGTTTAATTTAGCTTTTTGCTTTCTTGCTTTGAAATATTTATTGCCAGAAGTGCGACAGTATATTATTCTAATTTAGTTGAAAGGTGTCTTTTCATGTTCAAATATCTAACATTGTCACAGTGTTTAAATAGGTCTTTATTCTGTATATGAAAATATAGAACAGCCTTTATTCAAAGGGATTATACTATAGTCAGTGACATTTAAGGGTATTTGACATCTAAAAATTTGAAAATGCCTGTATTAAAAGATTTCATACAATGCATGGGAAGTTAATCAATATTTAAAATGTATAGTTGCATTTCTAAACATTTTTTGATTTGTGTTTCATAAAAAAATAACGGCATAAAGGTTCAGATGTGAGTAAATAACAGTATTTCAATTTTTAAGTGACCTATTCCTTGAATGTTAAGCAAGCACACATATGCAACACCCGTTGACATTTCTTTGCAGAACACAGTGTGAGGTGACACAAGCCCAGCAATGACTGATCTGGCAGGAGCCATCGGGACTTTCAAGTGGATGCCGAAGTGTTTCAATATCCTTCTATTGTCCTGAGTCTGCGTCACGACCCTTGCGCGAGGATGGAGATGGGATCGAGATGGAGCTGGCTATTAAACCACAGGCTTGATTAGAGGATGATGGGATTGTCCTGCAGCAACATGGGGAAATGCTCAAGAGCTCATGCACTTCCCACACTTAGGCAAGTAACTTTGTAATGCTTCCCTTGAGGTGTGTGTGTGTGTGTGTGTGTGTGTGTGTGTGTGTGTGTGTGTGTGTGTGTGTGTGTGTGTGTGTGTGTGTGTGTGTGTGTGTGTGTGTGTGTGTGTGTGTGTGTGTGTGTGTGTTGGGGGGTGGGGGGTGGGGGGTGGGTTATGGGTGTGTGTGTGTGGGGTGTGTTTGTGTGACCCCAGTGAGGACAAAATATTCAGGGGTCAGCAAGTTCTGCTGGGCTGGATCACAATATGACTGACAGCGTAAAGAGGTAAACCTGCTATTTTAGCTTGGCTCTCTCCTGACGGTGATGCACGTCTGTTTAATGGAAATTATGTTTGCCATACCAAAGAGCCGTTTAGTGGTACCATATCCTCCACTGTGGACAAACATAATTATGTTGTCAATATATATCATAGTATTACATTTTTTTTGATATTTTGTTTATTTTATGGTGCTCAAAAATAAAACAGTTGCAGAAGGAATGTACAAAACAGACTACACAGCAACAAATGTTCATAATTTATTGTTTTGAAGGAATTAAATCATAAAACAAACATCCAATTATTTAACAGATATGAGATTATTGTTTGGTCTATAAATAAAAAAAGATTAAATATTTTATATATTACACTTCATACACCCACATTAATATATATATATATATATATATATATATATATATATATATATATATATATATATTCAACGATAAACTAGAAAATATTCAATATATCTTGCACACTACTTAAACTGGATTGAAAGAGGGGACAGAAAAGAGTGCTTTTCGCAAAGTTTGAGTAATGTGTATCCTATATGGTTTATATATTTTCTAGTTTATATTGTATTTTTATCATATGTACCTACAAATGATTTTGGTGTATGAAGCACAATATTTTAAATTGTTTTAATTAATTTAATCATAATCAAATATTTTTTTTGTTTAACATTAACATTCAATTCAATTATACTTTATAAAAGTAATTTAAATGTGGGTTTATGATTGTTATGCTTAATTATAATTCAATTATTAAAATTATTTATTAATATTTTGCTTTTAAAGTTTTATGTACATTGGGGTCTAAAGTCGGAAGCCACTGGTAAAAATAATTTTTCATTGGTTTAAAAATGTACTTTCATACAAATCTACATAACAGTTTGAATGAAGAATGAAATAAAATAAATGATTTAGTTTGCCACTTTATTGACGGCAGCATATTTGCTTTGTGACCTAATACTAGTGTGGAATTATTTCATTTTCTAGAATATATGCTATTTTTTATTTAACCCTGGAAATAACAAAGTTTTAGGATTCTGATCTATCCTTCACAAACTGGCTTTCATATCATAGTAGCTCACACCTCGAACACACACCAGTAGAGGTCAGCAAGTCCACTTACACAATAAACACCCGACTAATTAATACTGGTTGATGAGGAACTAAGGATAAAAGCTACTGATTAATGTCCATCATACTTCCACTTGATTGCCACATAAACCTTAGAAATAGCGTATAAAGAGAGAGTCTAATACACGTGGGTTTTTTCCTGATGAAGTTCTACCCTCACATTGAGAATCCATTAGTCTGCTATAGGAAGAAACCTCCCAAGCCCCCTATTAAGGACAGGGAGTCTCCAGCACTCTGGGATTTGGCCTTCGTCACAGGCACCGACAGCGAGAAGGAAGCCATTAAATCATAAAATGTTGACTTCACTTTTTGAAATGAAAGGATTTATTAAAACAGTATGGTGGACTGGGGGGTACAAAAGACTTTTAGTGATGCATTTGGCTTTTACAGTATTTGAAACCGTTTGTGGCCGGAGAAGCCGGTGGGCGCGACAAAACTAATTGGACCATGTGACAAACAGCATAAAGAGTCGGTCTTTACAGTCAAATACTTTTATGATTTATTAGACACAAATTGTACCACCAACAAAAAGAATAGCCTGGAGGCTCTTTACTACAGTCAGTGGAGTGAATCAGGACAGAGGTGTGTAAACCACACGTCCCAGATCATCTCTCAGGACACTTTCATAACGCTGCACAATCTGTGGCTGCTGGCTTTTGTAAACCGCGTCAGTACGCAACTGAATAATGCATCAATGGATCTATTAGATGCACTTCTGCTGCTATTTATTGTTCATTGTATAAATGTACCAAATTTTTCCTGTAATAGCTTTTGTTATACTCTAGGACATCTTGAAGAAGCCCAGAAAATATTACTACTATAAATACTATATATATAATGTGTGTGTATGTATTTATTATAAATTCAGATTTAGTTAAACATTTTTTGAAGTCGAATTTTATAGGCATTTTAAAAAGTAAAAAATAAATAAATAATTAAACTGGACAGCAGCCTACCAAATACTTCAAAAGTCACTTTGTGATACTTTATTGAGACAGAATGATTCTTTATGTATTATTTGAGAAACATGTCGGTTCTCAGACCTCCAGTATCATACAGATGTTTTTGAGATTTTTATATCGCATCACATATATCAGAGCTCAATGGCACTTTAACTGTGTATCCACATAATCAATCCCGCTGGGAGAATCTAAACTATTTGCTTTGTACTGTTATTGAGCTTATTTAGTGGAATTTACAATTGGTAAATGTTTGTTAAATATAAATGTAATTATTTTTCAGATATAGATGCTGTTGTTTGCACTGAACATTTTATATCAACAGCAAATGTAACACTCTTGAGCCAACTGTTTATTTATTGATTATTATTATTATTATTATTATTATATTTCTAAATATCCTTTTGTCTGTTTAAGCTTTGACCATATATGACATAAGGGTTTTTAGAAATATGATTACTTGTCAGATGTTTTATGCAAGTACTTTAATGTGAAAAAAAAATGTATGTACTGAAGTCATTGGTGCAAGAGGCAATGTTTGTGTACGTGAGGATTTTCTGTAGTCTGTAAAGTCAGTAGTTCAAGCAGACCCCAAAAATATAGTGAATATGTGCAATCACACCACTAATATAGCTCATAGCTAAAGTTAATACATTTTACAACAGAAATAACTTGTAAATAATAATAAATAATAATCCTTATGAAAGCCATGGTGTTTAAATCCTCAAAAAATATGTACATTCTACAGTGCATGGTGAATGTTGAAAATATGGGAAAATGTCTGCATGAAAAAGAATGCAATTTTTTTTTAAAGGCAAACTAGTGTATTTAAGGGCTGTAATCAAAATGTTATACTGTTCACTTTTACAGTTACTATTTTTCCATCTGATATTAGTGCTATCTAACATAACATTTTGTGTTTATATATGTGTGATATGTATGTGTATTTTTCATACAGTATGTAAGCGCATATAAATGATGCAGGTAATTTTATTGTTTTTTTTATTGCAAATTTACTTTGAGTTTGGTATTTCCCATGCAGTTTGAGTCTGTGTTTAATTTGATATTGACTTCTGGAATTTGAAAACTATTGAGCATTGCATTTTTAATAATATAATATAATATAATGTATTTATTTAAATAAAAATTTAGGTCAGTGACTTTGAGTTGAATTGAAGTTGAATTTTACAATTTAAAAAAAGTAAACTGTACAAATCAACATTTAAAAAAATGTTTTTAACTGATTATTTTAAAATAATAATTAGTTATTTGAATCTATTGTCAGCTTTAATACTTGTAATTTCTGTTGTATGTAACAAAGCCAAATCTCCCCTCTAGATCCTGCTGAAGAACTCTATTTTCTCTCAAAGTTTGAAGAACACGTCTCAAGATTTAACATGTGGCACAGTGGGTAATGTATCCTTGATTTTTTTTTTGTCCTGTAATGTATCCTGTCTTTTTTCTCTTCCTATGCAATTCTTTTCTTGTAGTCACCTCATAAGTGAATCCCTCACATGTCACTGTTTTTATAGCTGCTTGATGTGAGATCTGATCAGGGCTCAGTAAATCATGCCACATGCAAGAGGGCATGACAGATATCGAAAGAGAGAAACCACATATGAAAACAAACCTAGTGTGAACAGCATTCACACGCTCCAAAAACTCTCCTGATAATTTGCCTAATAAGCAGGATAAACAGAGAATTTGCAGTACTCACCCGAGACGACTGCTGTTTAACATCGTGCTTTGAGAGAGATGAGAATGACCGTCTCTCGTCTTCTCCGCTCTTTCTAAATAAGGCCCTGACTCCACACTCTTTTCCCCATCTGCTAAAGCTATTTCCCCCCAAAAGGCATCTGATTTCCTCTCCTTCTTTTACCCATGAGCAGAGAAAGGCCCTGCTCTGTGTGCCGTTATACCGCATCTGTCTATGGGTAAAACCTTTGGGACGTCTTGAATGGCGATGCTGTTATTTCTGCTCTAGTAGTGTGTGCCGTGATGAGCACTGGTACTCTGATTAAAACAGTGATACACTACCATGACTGTAAATTACAACTAATGTACATTCCATAAATAATATTTTATTCATTTTAGTAGGAAGTTATTTTGTGCATACTGTATATGTGTATACAGTACATGCACATATATATTGCACAAAAATAAATTTTAACCCTCTTTTCTGAACCTAATCAAAAAGAAAGGAAAATAAAATACAATGCACTAAACTAAACTAACTGCCTAATTAAAAAGCAGAGAGTTTAAAATAAACAAAAATGGCGTCAGACTCCTTATTTTCCCTGTCCTCAATATTTGCAATATATTTACAAAAAAATGTAAAAGCCAAGTAAACAAATTGAGAGGACAATCCAAAATCTGTGTCAGAATTATTATTATTATTATTATTATTATTAATATTATTATTAATAATAATAATAAACACAAATACAAACAATTTTCCAATCTAGTCAGTACTCACAGTCTAGTACTACACATGCACACTCTCTTAACACACAAACTCTGCATTATACAATCCAAATCTTTCCACTCAGAACACAAAGATGTTGCCTTGATATGTATTTTAAAGTACTGTGCACCAATCAGGGCATAGCATCAATCAGTCTGCAGGAGCCAATATGACGACAATCCTGAAGAGGCACATATACTGCATCCCAATTCGCCTACTTTTACTATGCCCTAAAATGTACTCTTACTGAAGAAAAAGTACATACTTTTGAGTGTAGCAAAAGCGCAGACAAGCTTTGGGACATACTATCACATCATATAACTGTGTCTTTAATGTTTGCTCTCTGTCGCATCCTGTCACTGTAAACTGGCCTGTCAATCATCTTGTCACAGTTAAACTCCTCCACATTTCATTCCATTTCCTACCATATTAGAGCGAAATGCAGTAGAACGTTGATCTGCAGTCGCGGGTCTTTCATGCACAGACTGTCCTCATATTAATGCATAATATGATGCATTTAAAAGTTAATGGGGTCATGATGCAATTTAGTGTTTTCCTTTCTCTTTAGTGTGTTATGTAGCTGCTTGTGCATGTATAAGATCTGCAGATTTACAAAGCTCGAAGTCTCATACCTAAAGAGATATTATTTATAAAAGTTAAGGCTGAGCCACACCTTTCTAAAACACTTCAGACTAAAACACAACAGTTCAAACACGCCCCCACATATCTACCTCAGTATGTGAGGCAAAGTTTCATAACACCGGCCAAATGTATACGCTAAAGGGGGTCGCAGTGCCGCGCCTCAGGTAACTCACATCGGACGCACACATTATATATGCACAAGCTCAATTTTGAATCGACTTCTGACAGAAGAGCTGCACAATGGGTGTATCTTGTAGCACAGGATGAAATCACTATGTACATTGACGATTTGAGGGAAGTATAATATACATTTAATATAAAACCTTGAATTGGCGCTCAGTGGCGCGGCAGGGTTTTAAACAACTTACTGAGTCACTGCGGACAGGCGCTCATTGAAAATAATGTATTCGAATTTTAAAGACATGGCGCGGCGCTGAGCTTCGCGTCCGGTGTGCGACACCCTTAGGAAAGAAGGCGTAACTTTTATTCTTGCTGTAATATTGTTGTCGCCGGCGCCGCCATGTCGTGGAGACGCTCTATTTTCCATTGCGAAAGCCAAGCTACTTTTTTGGCCTTCCAAAAGTGGCCACAATTAGAAAACACAATTAGTGGCTAAGCTTTAGTTAAAGCACTGTTCCAAAACAGTGCAACCCACATATTTGATTGTGCGCTCCGCATTTTCGAAGGACTTTCTAGCACCTGGGAGAGCACAGACCGTTTCTATGTCTTTGTCGTTTCTACGATAACAAATGCAAACTTACCAATCTGATACTTTCTGGTCCTGTCACGCTGGCAACATTCATGGATCAGCTTGGTCATCTGCATCACCCGGATCAGATTCGGGCTTAATGTGATAAGGTAGGACCCACATTATCATTTGTCAATATTGCTTTGCTTTTGGGAGCTGACGTTACAAATATGGTTAGATGCGTGACATTTTCATCATATGCTTAAGGTATCGGGCCAATCACAATGCACTGGAATGCTGACCAATCAGAGCACACCATGATTTCAGAATCCAGCATTTTATGGTTTGTTCATGTTAGTTCACAGTGCATTAACTAATGTTAAAGCTACACTGTGTAACTTTTTTTTAGTTTATTCTTAGCTAAAAACACTTAGTTCTTTTAAAAATATATGTGCTCATTAATGTATATTTACTTCTTTCAAGTAATAAATTATTCTCGTAAATTTATAATATGCCATTGAAAATACATACGGGTGAGGGGTTCGAATGCCGGTCGCCATGTTGCCCCTCCATCTTGAAAGTACATTAGCCAAAGAGGGACATACCCGTAAATTCAAGCTTTGCCTTTCGCGCTTTAACACTCGATGGCACCGTGTCGAATGTGAAGAGGGGGATTGCTATGTTAATCTTGGACTAAATCGGCCACCGTAGGAGTTAAAACGAAATCAGAATTGAGAGGAACAGAAACTATTATGCACTGGATGGTCATATACCTTTACACCGCTAGATGGGGGAAAATATCACTCAGTGTAGCTTTAACAAGATTTTAATAATGCACTAGTAAATGTTGAAAACCGCAGTAGTTAAGCTTCTTTCTGAAAGAGAGAAATCTGTATTACTGTATTAAGCAACTACAGACCTATCTCAAATCTTCCCTTCATTGGCAAGATCATTGCAAAAGTTATTTTCAATCAGCTGAACATTTTCTTAAACTCAAAGGGATACTTTGACAATTTTCAATCTGGTTTCCAACCACATCACAGCACAGAGACAGTGCTTGTAAAGATTATAAATTATATTCGCTTACTTAAAACTGTGTAAACACATTGCATTAAACCAAATACAAAAAATTATGTTCTTTTTAGAATCATCATATGACCCCTTTTATGGCCGAAATAAATATTTATTATCTGGTAACTTGATTTGTTATTTAAACCTTTATCTAAATCTCTCACTGTTGGTTGTGCATATCCGCCATGTTTTTTTTTTGTAGTTCTGAACCGAATCCTCCTCACTTTACACACTTTGAAAATCTACCGGAAATAGTAGACCATCTGGGGACTTTTGTCATACTCTTTTCAAATGCTATGCTTTGGGACACACTTATTCTAATCTCATATACTATTTAAGATGGATAGTATGGACATGGATACAGATACTCCCAAAACAACAGAGATATAACAAAACCAAAGGGCCATACCACACACACACACACACACACTAAAGTTTAAACAAAAAAAGAATAGTTTCATTCAGTTCCAGCAAGAATGCATTTAACTGATACATTTTTTTACAACTGTTTTCAACATTGATAAGAATAAGAAATGTTTCTTGAGAAGCAAATCAGAATGGTTTCTGAAGGGTTATGTGATCCTGAAAAAGACAGAAATTCAGCTTTGTCATCACAGGAATAAATTACATTTTAAAAGGTTTTAAAAATGTAAAACTTTTCAATTGTAATAATATTTCACACTATTATTGTTACTGTATTTTTGATCAAATAAATGCAGCATTGGTGAGCAAAAACAGTAAAATATTGTATATATTTGGAATAAATTTAAATAACCAAAGTTGAAAAATGTGACTAAAATGTTTTTGAAAATGTTGTTTGTAATGTTAATGTGCAGTAAATGCACACGTTCACTACTATAAGAACAATAGAGTGAAACACAAGCGATTTCATAATTACATAAAGAAAAGACTCAACTGTTTGTGCAGTCACACTACCAATAGAAGAAGATCTACAGCTTAGTGACTTCTTCTAGCACTGAGCCCCTGTCCTCTAAATCATCCTCAAAACAGAGGAGAACGAGCTGAAGACCAACAACCCATTAACACTTTTAACCCCTCTTAGCTGCTCTGACCTTCTCAACAAATCTGGCTTCTGGGACCCAAAAAAAGTAACAATTAAAACAACAAATCATGAAAAAGATTTAAAAGGGCTGAAATGAAAATCTATTTCTGACATGTTTTAGATGTATCGAGCTGTAGGGCTGGACTGGCTCGATTCAGTGGACAGTTGTGGCGGGGTTCTGTGACCCAGCCTCCCTCTCATGTTACGGCCCTATTTATAACATCTCCCACCCCTCCTTCAGTCCCAGCCTATTGCCCAAAAGCCCGGCCACTGTTAGGAAGCACCTTTCCCTCTCAGCTGGGCCACAGTCTGCGCTAGACTGTCAACTAACATTCAGCTCATCATCATCGTCAGCTGCTGCTGCCTGGCAACTCTTGCTCGCGACGTGCATGGGATTATCACACACACACACACACACACACACACACGTGTGCTGACACACTTTTTTCCGTTTCCACTTTTTCCGAGGAGAGATTGCTTAAAGTGAGAACTAAAGGAGTGCTTTGGTGTTTTTGTGGCTTTTAATTAATCTTTTCATCTTTTGGAAGTTTTGCTCTTGTGGTTTCTGTTTTGCTAGCGGCCACTTTCGTGCATGCGATGGATCACACGCTGTTCGGCTGTTTGCGCAGCCCTCACGCCTCTCCGCAGGCCCTGCACCCCGCCTTCGCCCTTCACGGACGCTCCGAGCACCTCTCCGCGTACCCTGAACTCTCCACTGGCTCTCCTTCTTCTACCTGCATCGTGAGCGGTTACCCAGGTGAGGATGGGGGATTGTTCGGGGGGCACGGGCATCAGCGAGGGCCCCCCATGTCCCAGCAGCATCATCATCACCATCATCTACCCCAACCGCAGCAGACCGGATGGCACATACCGCAGACGGCCAGTGCCTCACCAGCAAGCGCCCGTCTAGGACTGGGCATCTCGGCCCCTGATTCAGGCTCTTCAGACATGGGTCCCGGGGGCCCCAGCCTCTGCGCAAGCACCCCGAGCCTTGGCGGAGGGGTGCCCTCAGGTGCCTCTTGTGTTCCCGGAGGGGATTTCGGACGTCATACGATGTCGCCAGCCGAGGCAGAGAAAAGGAATAGCAAAAGAAGAAGTGACAGCTCTGGTAAGAAAAAGGCTCATTTTGATTTTAAACTAATCTATAATTAGATAGACTTAAAAGCAAATCATTTTGCTTTTTTTCTGATCAAATCATTTTCAGGGAAAATCTGAGGTTGTATGTGCATTTTCTAAGTGAATCTTGAACAACAAAAAATATATGATGGTGTATTCATACAGGTAAATAATATTTTACTTTGTTAAATACTAAATGTTATACATATTTTTATTTTATAAATTGTATATATTGTATATATATATATATATATCAATACATATTTAGCACATTATTTATTTGCTATTTGTAAATAATATTTATATTTGTTAAATAAAAAATTATAAATATTTCTTATTTTAAAAATATTATAAATAAATGATATTATTACTATATAATATTTATGAATTATTATTTAAATTATATATATAAAAAAAAGATTGATAAACTAATATTCTCCTATGCATATTACAAGAACATATTACATAATGTAAAAAAACTCTTTGTAATGTTTTCCACAATATTACTTCTGTCATAATCCCAATTAACACGTTAAACGCTGTTAAAACATCTATGTTTGCTTTATTGTAACTGAAAAGAGAATTTAAAAAGTCATGGTTCATTTTAACAGGCTTCACAATCAGATTGAGTGCAGTGCTAGTGTTTTTGGAAAATGCTTCTCTTACTGTTCGGAAATGCGGATCCGTGTTTTTGCCTGTGAGAGTTTTGTAGGTGTTGGCTTACGCGCACAGAAGCAATTCTTTTGGCTTGCAGAGGCCAGATTGTAACTCTTGTGTGGGCATTTAACTGCACGCATGATTCACGTTTAGTCTCATCTGTTTCATCTCCTCACTTTTTTGGCAAGCACAAATAAGGCTTGTGGTAAAGTAACTAATGCCATGGTCTGAGAAAGAGAACAGGGACGCCTGTGTTGGCATTTAATACGAAAAGCCAAACGTTAGATGACAGCAGTGCTTTAAACAGAATTCTCTTTGAAGCTAATTTGTTTGTACATCGGAATCAGAACGCAATATACTGTTACTCTATTTTTGGTTGTGCTGATGGGTAAAACGGGCAGGGAGATATGAGGTAAATTGAATGGTTTTCGGGTCACTGCGAAAGAAGTTGTTTAATCTGATGGGCATCTCCAGTTTGTTTTGTCTGGAATAGTTGCTGCTCGCGTTAAAAAATCAATTTAACACTGCATAAAATGGATCATAAAATGGATTTTTTACGATCTTGTTACTTCAAAGGCAATTTTAACTACTTTCTGCCCTTAAAACAAAGTTCAGGTCCACACAAGAGGCGCAGCCCTGCAGATGTTGGTTTATTCTCATTTGTGCCAACCCAAAATTAACATAACATAAATACACTTGTTCCACCGCTGAAAAGCTCTAACAGAATTGGAGGACTTCTCAATGGTTCAAGCTATTTAAACTTTTGCAATTTTTGCGATTCTTGTATATAAAATATAAAAAAATAGGCAGACATGATTAGGAAAAGTTATATGCACTGCTAAATATAATCATTATGTATTTACGATTTGTATTATTTGCACTAATATTATAATACTATTATTAATACAAATATAATATTATAATAAAATGCTATTTTGAATATTATTTGAATAATTTTCGATGTTATTCTACTCCCAATACAATTTTCTGCCTGCAATTGGGATTTTAAATAAACATACAGTGATTAACATGCATGCTGTGCAATATTGTCAAATGTATTGAATTATTGAAAATATATTTAATAAGTAATTCTCGTGGGCATTTGGACAGTGTTGATTTATTTTGAGCATTATAGTTTTTTTTAAAGTATTTAAATTATTACAATGTTTTAATGCTTTAAAAGAGAAAAAACTTTCTCTTCTATTTACGATTGCCTATTTTTTTTAAAGCAAGTGTGGCATAATAAGAAAAAAAAACAATAATAGCTTTTTAGAATGCTTTTATATAATGTGGACCAACCAGTGCAACAAGGGCTGATTTAACAGTCAAAATGTCAACATATTGTTCAATTTATGTTAAGATACGTTCATTTTAAGATATATTGTTTGATTTCTTCAAAGCATGTGTCTAATAAAACAGCACATGCCTGGTTTAGATAGAAGACAGCAGCCTTTAGTATTTTGTCATGTGGATTTTCATGATATTCATTTTGGTTTCTTGTTTTTTTTTTCCTCCAATAAAGCTCAGCCCTAATGTGTGTAAGTACAATATTAAAGTGGATGTCTAAATTTTTCTTAGCTGTATTTTTCATCAAAATAATATTTGAAAGCTTAGGCTGTCCTGCTCCCCCCAGTACTTTTCTTTTTTTAAAGAAGAGATAAAAGTTAAAGCGCAGGCCTAATTGCTGTGGTTTAACCGCTGTGTCGCGAAGCTGGGAAAAGCTGTCTTAACTTAGAGCAGCTCAGTTCACCAAACGCTACTCATGTTGGTTTTTCTCACTCCACAATGGCTGATTTAACAGTTGGCTTGCAATAAATAATTTTTTTGCTCTTTCCGCATTCAGCCGGCTCTTTAAAATACATCTGGCAAAATCTTTGTTAAAACTTATAATATAATCAGGGAAGAAATAGTTCCAATTTGATGTCTTTAGAAATCACCTGATGATTATTTGTGAGCATGAGCAACTTCTATGCTAAACAACATCATCATTACACAAACCGCTCTTGATATTTTCATCTCGAGCCTGTCCTCGTCAACCTCTGAAAATCTGTAAATGATACTGTTAAATAACACGTTTGGCATGTGTTTATAGCCATCATGATGTGGCTGACAGTGGCGATTTCACACTTCATCTGAACATCCACCTACAGTGAGACTTTCAAGCCGCTGGGTATATTCAAACTGAAATAATACTATGGTGCCATATCTCTGTATCTCAGAGACACTTTGAGTGTCTTAAAAACACTGTTTGTTTGAGAATACGATTAGACTGACACAGCAACAGTGGCTCAACCAATAGCATGAGTTTGGGGGCGGGCTAATCTGACTAATTGACCCTTTTCACATTTCTGGGTTTCTCAGAAGCAGAAGTCGTCATAGTTGGGTAAAATTATATAGCAGTAAATTATATATATATATAGCATATATATATATATATATATATTTATATATATATACAGTATATATATATATATATTTATATATATATATATATACAGTATATATATATATATATATATATATATATATATATATATATATATATATATATATATATATATATATATATATTGTGTTCCAATTTGTTCCAATTTTTCACAACTTTCAAAAAGAATAAAAAAAAAAAATAGACAGAGAAAGAAAGAAGAAAGTCACCCTCACAGCAGCGTTAACTAGTTTCTTGTAATTTCATGGAAAGGTAATATAATACAAGTATAGTTATAATAAGTATAGTGTTATATTTATAATATATTATAAGCGAATGTAAAAATATATATATAATGTATGATGGTGATGGCCGTTAAAAAGTGTCATCACAGTCCAGTTGAAGGAAGTGTTAGGGAAAATATGTTTGGAAACAGTATAAAATTACAAATCTGATCATTTACTTTCTTCTGTGTAGTCAGCAGTGTTGGGAAGGTTACTTTGGAAAAGTAATGGGTTACAGATTACCAATTACCCTAAATGTAATAGAAATGTACAATTTAATAAGTAGTGTAACTATTTCAGTACTTTATTAAAATAATGTAACTGATTACATTGAATTAATTAATTGAATTATTTGCCTTGGTGGCAACTCTCAGACAGGTCGTAGCCTAAAGCTTCCAGTGGCAATGTGGATTGAAGTAATTGGCAGATGTGGTGCACTGCAAATTCAAACAAGAACCAATACAAAGCATCAGAATAGCATCGCTTCACTAAACAGCCTTTAAATGGCAGGAGCAATTACGCACATCAAAATCAGGCAAAGCAACAAATTCATGTTGTTCAACATATCCTTGCTTTTAACAGAACATTTTGACATTACAACCCCCTTTGTAATCATTAACATTTTCATAAGTAACTAATAAAAATGTTTTCACATTTTTTCTCTGTAACTGTAACGGATTACAGTAACATTTATTTTGTGATTAAATTATGTAAATGATGTTACATGTATCTAGTTACTCCCTAACACTGTTAATCAGGGCCTAAATTTAAACAATCAGCAAGCACTAAATGTGAGTAAAAACGGCGTTGGCGAGTAGCCTATATGAAACTTTGTTAGTCGCCAGTTGGCCAGTAACAGTTTTTTTTAATAATTGCAATGCAATGTTGCGACAACATAAACATGAACAAACATGAACAATGTTCTGTACAACATGAAAGTTTCAGCCAATGTAAATATTAAAGTACTGGAATTCGTTACTCATACGCTGTGTGGGAAGTTAAAACATCCGAAGCGTGCACCCCGAAAGCATGTGCATGCAAAGATTTTTTGCCATCCTGCGCTTGAATGGACAAATTCACTCAAAATTAAAAATGCCCGTCTCGATAAATATCCTATTAAACATGGTCTGTTATATCTTAAGTGAATGCAAACACAAAATGCACTATCAGTGCATTTGGTCTTAAAGTGACAGCAGCCTAATAATCGGCTACTGTCTCTAATGTTAATCAAACAACAGAGGGCAAAAAGAAAAAAAAAAATCACTCACTGCACAAAAGGATTTGAAGACTATGCAGTATTATTCATTTTATTAGCCTACTCGGTACCTTCAAAAACTATTAGACCTGTCTGAAGAGCACTGTGTATTTCATTTCTATCTTTGTTGTATTCTATTTATTGGTGCCATTGCTTGTAATTTGATTGTTTGTTCTGACTGTTTACTTGTCTTTAAATGTAGGCTATTACATGTATATTAGTTAAGCTAGTACTGTGTTATCAAAGTTGGAATAGAGGATTGTGAATTTTCACCAGTATCTAAAATGTTTTTATGTCATGACTGGTACATTTTAAGTCACCAGACACTGGCAGGTGTGGCAGAAAGTTAGTTTTAGGCCCTGTGTGTGACACTGAAGAACATTTTTTGAAGAATGTTTTAACTGGGCTTTAACTGAATGGCCAAAAATAGACATTTTCAAAATAACATTCTTCACAGAAGTAAGTTTTGGAACAGTATGAGAGTAAAATTTGATTAATGGGTGAAGATTGGATGGTACATGGCATTTTAACATTGAAGAAACATGAAAAATGATGTATTTGAAATATCATGCTGACTTGTGCTGAAATGGCAGAGCAGGTCTCGCCACTTGCGGATGGGGTCTCATTAAAGTAGACTCTATTTACAGCTGGGTTTTGGATAGCTAGTTGGATTAGCGCTCACGCCACACCCATAGATAAATGAACCCAAAGGCACACGTCTGAAAAAAAGAAGAATACAATTTCCTTCCTCATGTGTCAAAACAACAGAAGCGCACGTGTCTTCAGTAGGATGGATAGTTAGGCTAATCTGACATTTCCTCATTGACCTTTTGTGTTTCCCTTTCTAGAATAGACTAGATGTAATTGAGCTCTTGGAATAACCACATGTAATTGTATATATGCGCTTTTATGCGTTCATGTTCTGTCACTCCAAAAAACATCTGAAACTGGGGTAAGCGATTCGCAGTAATTGACAGCGCAAGAGCGAGAGAGGGAATAAGAAACACTCCACTGAAAATTGTTGTGAGCTGGCAGCTCCTGAGCCATGAGTGGAAGACGCTCGTAACATTTTGAGGTAAATAAACTAAGGAAATATATTTTTACACATCCACCAGTACTGTTTTGTTCCATATTAAAACTACAAGGGTAGCGGATTCCATTAACAGTAAGTCAAATTAAGTCTTTGGAAAGTGTTCTGGTGAGCGCCAACTCATTGTGAGAATCTATATAGAGGTTTATGAAAACTCACGACTGGGGCTGACTTTTACAAACAGCTGGCATGCGCAATTGCAGCATCGTAAAATATGACTGGCAGTATTCCTTATTCTCCTCTGCTTTCCTTTATGACATTTCTGGGATTTCAACCCTGCAGTGATTGTATTTAATTGGAACGCGTACATTGAAATAAGCTGATTGTGTTTCAAAGCCCATTTTGTTGTGGAATGTGACGTTGATAGTGCTCTTTAAAACATTATGTGACCATTTTTGTTTTTTCTTTTAAGAGTCCCAAGATGGGAATTTCAAATCGGATGTGAGCAGCAAGCCAAGGAAGGAGCGGACGGCGTTCACCAAAGAGCAAATTCGTGAACTGGAGGCAGAATTCGCCCATCACAACTATTTGACCAGACTGAGGCGGTACGAAATCGCCGTAAACCTGGATCTTACGGAAAGGCAGGTGAGATGACAGAGTGGGACCTGGTCCCTGTACATCAATCATTCTGTCAGAAGCTACTGCCGTTTTTTTTTTGTTTTTTTTTTCCTGGGTTCATTGCTTTTCTATCGAGCCATGGAGGGGGACTATTGTATTCCAGATGTTTCTGCAAGCTCTCTTTTTGGCTTTAGTCAAGTAACGGGAGAGGCGAAGGAAGTTCTGTCCGCTAAGGCACTTCCGCCTTGCTACAAATTGGTCTCTGCGTGGGAAGGCGCTTCCTACAGCCATATGTGAAATAAATAGCATATGACGCTTTATTTGGGGCCAAAGATATATAGGTTGTTGTAACTATTTTATGTTTTTACCAAACAACTATGTAATCTTATTAAACCATTGAAGTTTATTAACTACTACAGACATAAAGAAGATGACATAATGCTTGCTGTTTTTGAAGTGACATCATTGGCAGGTCATTCTGGCCTAATTCAAAACACCATTCATAACATTTTAACTGCTCAATGAGCCATGCAAGTGCTTTAAATTATAATATGTCCAGTGCATCGCAGTATTTTAGATTAAAAAGGCTTTTCTAGACCTTTTGGTTTCATAATACTTTACAGTTTGCTGTGGATCCCACAAGGAAGTGACATCTGCGCCCTTAAATTATGCCACATTCTCTGGGGATACATTCCCAAGGCTTAGAATTAAAAACCTTGCCACACGACAAGTAAGCAAATCCGTCTCCTGCAATGTGATCCCTGTGTGAACCTGCTGGAGTTCTGGACCTTCGTGGCAGGAGTAGTGCTATGAGTGTAGGGCCACCAACGTTTTGCACACGTACAGTGGTTACTAATCATAATAATATTGCACAGCCTAATTAAAACCACTATCTTTAAGTAAGTCTAAGACAGCACAGTATTTTATCTCTAAATTATTTAGGGGTTTAGAATTAAACTTACAAACAGATAATTCAGTCTGAACTGCTTAACATACAAACTCCATTTAAACTTTATTTTTATTTTTTTACAATACATTTTTATCTTTATTTTATATATTTTAACTTTACTTTTTATAGTGTAAAAACTTCCCATTGTCTTAAAATGTTTGGCATTCCAAATATAACATTCCTGTTTTAGAGGCTTACATTCAAACTGCAGTTATTTCAGTCTGAAGTATTATTTAATTTTTTTTTTTTAAAGTACTATAATTTGAGAAATTTTAAATTTAAGTGTGAAAATTCCCATTTACTTTTTTTTTTGAAAACCTAACAAAAACAACTATATCCCCTACTGTTCATTACCAATTCTCTCTGCATTTATTTAACCATATGAGTGTCTTGCCATTGCACAGACAGACAGTGCTGTGTTGTGTTTTGATATTCATAAGCAACTAAGTGTGCTGAGTTTTTATGCATTCCAAAGTTTATGACTTTAAATGCTGCCACACAAGTGCTGGTATTTTTAGGAAAATCATATCTAGTTTTTATATTTTGTCTGTTTTTTTGTTTGTTTGTTTTTTGTCTAGTAACATGCACTAACCAGTGACCAGTGAACATACTGGACATTTTCAGGCTGAGAGAAGAATTGCAAACGTTGCAGATATATTTTAAGGGTGGCAGTCTTACAGTGCTGACAGTAATATACGTGGGTGGCCAATTTAATAGTGTTCTAGCAGACCTTAAAATACAAAGACTATTAATTGTGGATGCAATTAATGCACCTTTGGACTTAACCATCAAGTTTGATAGCTATCACTGGTATTCGTCAAGCCTGATTGTGTAAGAAGAATTCCGGTCTATTCCATGTGACTGTCTCCAAAATTATACCCCGCCAGAAATATATTTTAGTGTATGGTGGCCCAGTCCCCCAGCAGGCCTTACTTGCACCACAGTGACCATTTAAGAAACAGCCAAATAATCATTCTCTGAATTAACTTGCAAGGAAAAGACAGAAATGTCTGATGTCACAGAAAATATTGGCTGAAAATAGCTGCCAAATATGTGAATTTAAAGCCATGGTATTTTTCATGCGTCTTCAGAGAAACATAATTCCAAATATTGTGAATCATGCATTAGAATAGCAGGGCAGTCACTTGATCACATGGCACACTTGCACCTGATGGAGGGATATTAGCTTACTGGAGTTTGGTGAGTCATGGCCTGATCA
This sequence comes from Pseudorasbora parva, assembly GCF_024679245.1. Lineage (NCBI taxonomy): Eukaryota > Metazoa > Chordata > Actinopteri > Cypriniformes > Gobionidae > Pseudorasbora > Pseudorasbora parva. Next base: position 21,396,822 of record NC_090179.1, read on the forward strand.
ACCTCTCCAGTCGCTCTGCCAACAACCACAGTAAACAGATCATCTGCACCATCGGGGTGAACAAACAGACTCATTTGCTGAAAACAATTTACAAATTAAAGGTTCCAATTTTTTTTGCAGCAGTGCCATTAAAGAACCATTTTGGGTTCCCCAAGGAACCTTGCATGGAACACTTTTTACCAAAACATTTTTTGAACCATCAATGCCAATAAATAACCTTTATTTTTAAGGCTATGTCTACATTAAAGGGTTAGTTCACCCAAAAATGAAATGTATGTCATTAATGACTATCCCTAATATTGTTCCACACCCGTAAGACCTCCGTTCATCATCGAAACACAGTTTACGATATTTTATATTTAGTCGAGAGCGTATGCAAGTGTATGCACACTATACTGTCCATGTCCAGAAAGGGAATAAAAACATAATCATACTTTTCATTCCGAAGAATCACATAGTGCAACAATGGAAAAGGAAAAAAAAAAGATAAACAAGTAAAAATATAGAATAGGCTAATACAAACAATCAACCAACACATAAAAGTTAAAAGCTTTTCTGAACAGAACAGAGCAGATGGTGGAAGTCTCTGTAAGCTCCACAGCACTCTGGTCCACTCCATGTGTTACATTTCTCCCAGTGCTAGAGCCTCTGTTGCTCCATATTCCCAATTCAGCAGTGTCCTGATGACGTCGTAGAGGCATGACAGCTGAAGACCAGATGGAGGGGATCGCTGCAGCAACATGCAGGAGGCAAACTAAGTTTTCCGGGCACCAATGCAAGACGGAACAGCGGCGCAGCCAAGACGCGGAACATGTCGGACGCTGATGACGCTAACCCGGTGCAAACGCCGCCAATCAACCGGCAACCTCAGCCACCATGCAGTTCAAGCCCGAGGGAGACCACCAGTGAGCAGCTGACACCCAGAAGAGAGAGCAGCCACAGCGAGCAACACAAAATTTCCTTCAAACCAGAACCAACCGCAGCAATTCAACAGCAGAGAAGCGGTGGAAAACGGTGAACGACGAACGACGAACGTCCTCTCAGTGGCTGCCAGCAATCAGCTGGCAGCCACTGAGAATCAGCAATCAGTCCTAATTGTAGCTCTGACTAGTTTGACTAGTCAGTCATTAGAAAATAAAATAAAATCTAAATCTAACTGTACAGTTAGACATGATTTGTGGGTGGAGAAGCGGCGAACAGACAACACTATCGTCCTCTCCCCCACGTTGCTAGGCAACAAAAAGTAGTCCATATGTGACATCAGTTAGTTAATTAGAATCTCTTGAAGCATTGAAAATACATTTTGGTCCAAAAATAACAAAAACTACGACTTTATTCAGCATTGTCTTCTCTTCCGCGTTTGTTTTCAAACCTTAAATAAAGATTGAAACGGTCATGAATCAGCGGATTGATTTATGATTTGGATCGCCAATGTCACGTGATTTCAGCAGTTTGACAGTTTGACACGCGAATCAATCCGCTAATTCATAACCATTCAAATCTTTATTTGAGGATTTAAAACAAACACGGAAGAGAAGACAATTATTTTTGGACTAGAATGTATTTCCGATGCTTCAAGAGATTCTAATTAACTAACTGATGTCACATATGGACAACTGTGATGATGTTTTTATTCCCTTTCTGGACATGGACAGTATAGTGTGCATACACTTGCATTCGCTCTTGGACTAAATATAAAATATCGTAAACTGTGTCCCGAAGATGAACGGAGGTCTTACGGGTGTGGAACGACATTAGAGTGAGTCATTTATGACATACATTTAATTTTTGGGTGAACTAACCCTTTAATCACATTGTTTTTCTCTCTGTGTTGGCCTTCAGTCCATGCTAAAAAAAGTATTGGAAAACCATGGTGCATATTTAGTAGGAGTGGGACAAAATATCGTTGTCTTCTCCATGCGATGGTGCCAAATATCGATATTTGAATTTTAAAAAGGCACTCTAAATAGATTTCCCTGCTCCTTGTGTCGCTACTTCATGGTTCCTCGAGGTGGCGCTCAACACATGAATGAGGTAAATGTGAACATAAGTTAACTAGCCTCAGAAAAAAAGGTTTTTAATGGGATGACGGACAGGAGTGTGAGTAAAATAACAGATGCCCGAGCCATGTTCAAGACCAAAGTCTGTAAAAACCTGCACTTAATCTTTTCACAGGCATTTGATACATCCTCATATCTAACAATAAAGTGATTATCGCAAAATTGCTGTATGTCGATATTATCGGTATAGTGAGCCATATATCGAGATCTTAGGGTGAACAATTAATCCATGCAAGTTAATACACAGAAAAAATAGTTTGCCGTGGTAATCTGTATTTAAAATCTGAAAAGTTACTTCCGGTCTGGAAACGGCGTTCCTTCTCAGCTGATATCAGTTTGACGGCTTAGGTTTGAAAATCCCCTCCAACCGTTAGTCTGCTATGAGAGGAGGAGCACTGAAGTAAAACTCTGCCCTCTGTTCAATATTCTGTTTCACTTGGAAATACGTCACAACACTGAAGAAAACTCACTTGCTACTTCCGGTTCTTTAAGATCATACATGGAATAGGGATTTTTGAGTGCGATCTGCATGCACCAGTAAGGGATATTTTCAAAAAATAATATTAGCAGAAGAGGTTTGTGTGAACGAGAAACTTTAGAACAAAGAGAGTTTTGAAACCATTTTTACATGTATTGATGTAGATGTAGCCGAAGAGTGTAGGATCTGAGAACTCATGTGTCTTTCTTTCTCACTAGGTAAAAGTATGGTTTCAGAACAGACGGATGAAGTGGAAACGAGTTAAAGGAGGCCAACAGGGGGCAGTAGCGAGAGAAAAAGAGCTTGTAAATGTAAAAAAGGGAACATTGCTTCCCTCCGAGTTTTCGGGAATTCCTGGACTCCACCATACACCGGACTCACTTATCAACAATGAGGACAGCCACGACAGCGACCAGAGCTCTGAGCACGCTCAATTATGATACTGTCAATGCTTATCCGGGGTCATGTTCAGTTACGGACTGAAAGTACAGACTGAAAGTACACAAGGACGGCACAGCAGATGATGCGTGCCAATGAGGAGGCACCTCACCACGACGCCTTTCAGGACTGTTTCTGTGACACTTCAAAGTAGTGACAGTACTTGCTCAATACGTATAAATTTACACATGACTGATATATATTGTTGTGCATTTGGATGATACAGAATATTTGTGATACTTTGGCGTCAATATTCACAAAGAAAAGGTGCCTTGCTAGTTTTACGGAAATGTTTACATGTTTGAAAATGCCATTAAATGCATTAAAGGAGCTGTAAGCCAATTAAAAAACCTCCCTGTCAGCAAAGACGAAGCGTTTTACAGAGCCTAGCGACTGTCATGTCTTATGGATATTTTCTGCATGCTATCCTGTTAAAAAAAATAGCTTACAGCACTTTTAAAGTACCCTTCTACAGCTGTTTTACTTGAAAGATAGAATAGCAGATTAGCAGTGTTAAAATTGACTGGTCAAATCCGGCCCAACAACATTCCATTCTGATCTTGAAATGAAAAGGTGTATGTGTTAGATTGCACTGTCAATTTCTGTGCCTTAATTGATTTCTACTGTATGTTTTTGTACAATTTCGATGGGATCGAAATAATGATCAATCAAGTGTGCAGGAGAGTCAAAAACATTTCAGATAATATTATGTCATGTAAATAGAAGATTTACAAAAATCTGACAGCTGTATCATGTGCACACAATACCACATGCTTCAACAATAAACTTTTCGTATGTTGCTTCTATGATTTTCTTATCATGAATGATTCTTTCTTGGAGGTTAGCTAATAAAAGACACTGCTTGAAGAATTATTTAAAAAAACTGGCTTTCGGCTGCAGAACTAGCTGCCAGGGCTCAACAATAAGTGAGTGTTACGGATTAGTGGATTGAACTGCCACCCTGTTTGGCCTTTTGCTACAGAATATCCTACTTTTTTACACATGCACATGCATATGTTTATGCCTTTCAAAAACTTGGAATATATTTTGTTTTCTGTGACATTTTGCTTGTGAAATACTATTTGTAATTTTTTGTGACTAGTAGTATCAGTAAGAACGAGTTGAAAATACAATGGGTACAATAATATCCAGTTATTATTTAAAAAAAAATGTTTCGCATATGATAATATTTGAAAAATATTTGTTTATAATTATGTTATAATTATGTTATGTTATAATTAAAGGTACACTATAAGGCATTTTGCCCTCTAGCGGTTAAAAATGCATGCATTTTGCGAAAGATCATTGTTTGTTCTTTGGCTCTTGGTGACTGTATGGAGGAATATGGTTATCCTACTGCTCAAAAAACACAAACACTACTAGCTCCAAGTAGAGGTATAACCAGTTTAGATGGAAAGGATCTCAAACTGAATAGCTGAAGATGTTACGCGGTGCTTCCTTGAAAATAAATGCCAGCACAGTACTACAGCAAACATAATGAAATGACCCTTAATGCTTCACAATGACCTCTGCATTGTGCTCTGCTACATACAGCAATTTATCTCTTCAATAAAATACCTCACTCACCTGTTGAGTATAAAACACCATCACCACGTGACATCACAAATCCCTCCGTTTTTGCCATCTCCAAAATGCCAGTTCAATGTTTATTCTTGTTTTATTACACGCTCTGTCGTGTTCTCTCTTTTTTGCCATTTCCAGCAGACTCTACTCATGTAAGACAAAAAAAAAAGCTTTGGAAGAAGGATTAATTATTTAAATAATGATGTCATTATTTAAATTTAGTTCATTTGAACAGAAAAAAAGTTACATACTGTACATATAAAACTACTGTATTCCAGAAAAATTATCTTACCATCAGTTCATTAACCCAGACCTTGCTAATCCTTATTAAAGCTACAAAAGTTATGTAGTCAAGAGCAACAAGTAATTTTTTGTTACCTTTGTTCTTTGATTAACATTAATGACATTAATGGCATTAACAACTTTCAGATGCCATCTTTCTTTTTTAGCTAAAAAATAGGATATCGTAGGCAGCGAAGGATCCATCTATGCTGCCTTCAAATTGATCAGATAAAGGTCTTTCAGGAGGCAGGAAAGGAAGCTAACATTGGATTTGGGCGTGCTTTGATGCAGCTTCCTACCTTGAAATGTGTCCTCCGAAGGCAGCATTTTCCAGATGCAGCCTGTATATTTACAGTTATCACTCAAGACATTCTCAGAGCGACGAATCGACGAGTCACCATGGAAAAGGACGATAAAAATGATCCATTCTTCTTTCTTCTTCTTTTGTTTAATGGCTATTCACATTGCATATCGCCACCTATTTGGTGGTGGTGCAGTCTTTTTCAATCTTTTTGTTTAATTTAATTATATGATAAAAAATAAAGATTGATTAAACTAAATCGCAGTCTGTGCGTGCAAATATGACGGCTGTGAATTTGTCTTTTTTATTTTTAATAATAACATTCCCTGAAAGTTACCTGAGTTTTTGGAATCGAAAGTTGAGATTATCCACTTACTTAACCGGGTATGTCACTTAACCTGCTTTCTGGAATACTCCCCTCGTTCAAATGAGCAAGCAGAAAAGCCCTGTTGAGCCCTGCTGCCTGTATCTCATTACTGAAATTATACATGTTCCTTACTTATTCTAAAACAGTTTTCTCAAAACAGATGCGTTTTAAGCCATGATAATCTTACATGATTATCTTAATTTAATGTGAAGACATCCACTGCCTCTATAGTGAGTAATCTTGAAAGATTTGTTGTCGTTAGAATTAGTTGCATGACTTGGGTCACTTTACTATTGCTGAGCAATAGGGAACCTCCGTACAGAAGCTGAAATTCTAGGCCCCTAATTGCATGCAGTTGGACTGGAGCATATGCACTGATACACAACCATTGTTGTGTGTTCAGCTGCGAGTCTAATTTGTCAAGAACATTTTCTAACCCTCAGCAACTTCAAATGCCTTAAGCTGAATGTTACTATAGAAATCTATCCAGCGAGGGTCTGTGATCATGATTATGATTATGAAGCGAATATGCTAAGGCTGAGTGAGGAGCCTACATGAATAAGTTATTGAGGAATGGGTAGGGGAATATGCTAAATTCAATTTCTCCTCCAGGCAGGGTCAGGACTTCTGCCTTAAGTTTTAGAGGTGGGTGAGCAAACGGATCATATTCTATTACAAAATCAGGTCTGAAATATTGTTATGGCCCGTTCTTGCTGTCGCCACTGAGTGAGCCTGCATTCTAATTCGTAATGCAAGCCAGGAGGATCAAGACATGTTTGCCCACCAGGACCAGTAATTCGGAGGGTCCTGCCAAAAGAATCAGTTGTAGCTTCAACTGCTTTTGACGGAAGAAACCACAAAAATATATTTTGTTTGAATGTTTTTGTATCACCAAGGAGATTTCTGGAACTTCCTCCACAATGGAATAGAGAGGTCACACACAAAGTCATGTTACTCTCTGTTTCACATCTAAGCCTTTGACTTTTTAGGTTCTTTCCTGGACAGGAAAAGCTACATTGTTTTAAATATAGTCCAAGCCAAAAACAGCAGTAGACACTACAAGCTTATCCAAAATATATTATAATTTACAGTTTGTGCACATTGCTGTGACCTTTTTCCTCTGCCATGACACATAAAGGGATTCCTGAAATATCTCTCTTTTAATTTTTATCAGTAAAATAGCTATCAGTAAGTGTATCACATAAAAAAATCAATTAAAAAACTATAATGTAAGTATGTGATAACATAATTTATTCAGGGTTTGTAAATTTTGATTCTCTGAAAATTTCTATCCATGTCCCTCAGTTGTGGCATTATTTTAACCAAACCCAACAATGTCGAACCTATAAATAAGTTTAAATTCCATATCCATTCATGTAAATTCTTAACATATTTTTTTAGTTTAATTTTTTTTAAAAAATACATCATGTTTTTGATTAACATTGTATATTCCCCAGCAATTATTATTTATTCTTTTTTTTAAAGTGTAGTGTTGTAATTGTGTTCATGTAATCGTTGTTAATCAATCAATCAATCAATCAATCAACCAACCAACCAACCAACCAGTCAGTCAGTCAGTCAGTCAGTTCGTCTGTCCGTCAGTCAGTCCGTCAGTCAGTCAGTCAGTCAGATGGTCAATCAGTCAATAAAACCTTCCATATGTGTAAAATTACAGTATGTTTTCACAACTACAATGATGTACTAAAATTGGAAATGTTTATCCTTTGCATTTTTCACACATAACTTTCCCGGATTCGTGAAAACTACTAAAAACGCTGTATTCCAGATGTCCATGTCATTTTGTAAATAAAAACTATGCCTTTGACTGAACATGTAATACGCATGACATCATCATTTTCACAAATTTGTGTTTTTGTAATTTACACGATGATGACGGTATTGTTTTCAAAAGTTAGCATTTTCAGACTCCCCAAAAACGACATTGTCATTTTAATTTTAATTATTATTATTATTATTATTATTATTATTATTATTATTATTATTATTATTATTATTATTATTATTTAATTGTTTTGGTTGAAAACAGTGTCGCAACGGCCCCTTAGTTTTTAAAAGTTATATAGGCATACATGTTATTAGCCTAAATAGCCTATTTTTGTGCTTTTTTGTACATAATTTCACAAAACTAGGCTAATATTTCTAGGCTAATTGAGTCTATTTATATAACTATCGCTCAGTGTACCAGCAAGAAACTAATAAAAATAAAAAAATGTTACTTGCATTTATAATCTTAGTAAGTAAAAGTGCTTCCTTTATATGGCGCTGCCTTGTCATGTGATCACATAATCTATCTGACTGCATTACTGCAAAGTTCAAGGTCCGTGAGCCTGTAGGTGTTCAAAAACGCCCAACAGACAACATCTGTGTTTAATCTGGCAGTGAGAGGAGTCACTGATTTATACTGTAGTTTCACTTTTACCAAATTTACAAACACAATGGCGCGAGTGGAAGAAAACAATGTGACTGTTTCTCAGGGAGTTCGTATGCTTTTCAGTCTATTGACTCCTAATGAATCATCATTCGCGACTGTGCAAGAGGTGCCAGCATATGTTAATCAGGTAAGCCTCACGTCATTACCATGTTCTGGGAAAATTTATGAAAACAAATACGACATTACACACGCAAAGGCTATAATACGAGCTCACCGTGCTAGAACAACAATAACAACGCACAATCCCAGAGAGAGTTCGACAGAGATATGCTTATCAGCAAAACTTTTCGGTTTTCTGTTTTACCACGTGTAGCAACTTACTTTTTGATGCTACAAAAAAGTGCCTTATACAAAAGCACAATAGACAGTGAAAACAGTTATGCAATACGCAATATTAAATACATAACATAACGAAGGATGGAAAATGGCCTTCAACCATATACCAGTCTATATTTCGAATGTGCTCAGTGTTGGGGGATTTTTATTATTGCTTGCGCTTATAAATTTGAATCATGCTTCATATGGTCAGTAGATTATTGTAAACACAACTGTAATTGTTTCTTCAGGGGTTTTTCCACTATTGATCATACATTACCAAACACTTTCAGACACTGACACGATGCTCTGTTTGACTTTAATGGTGATTCCACCCATGTTTTCCTGCAAGTCGAATTCCAAGGGTTCAAATGATCCCTTAATTACACATTGTACCTTTAATGGTGTGGTTTTCTCGATTTTCATTAACAATGGACAATTGGCTGCAACAATTGGAAAAATAAGTCTGCCACCTGTTCAGGTTTTTAAGCCCTGCAGCGGGGTGCTCGCTCCTCACATTTTAACAGACCCATATGTGTGTTTTTTGGTTTGGCTGCACTCAAATCAACACATGTTTGTTATTTGAGGTAAAACACTCACAGTTTTACAGGCCTCCATAAACACATGAATAGAGAAATTGCAATTAACCACACAGCAGGAATCCTAATTGTTGTAATTCTGTCACAAACACACACTTGTTAAATTGCCTCCCTCACCATTCCTGCAGAACTTTATTTGAAGTTTCTGTCTCTTGAAGTGTGTGAGTAAGACAATAGAAATTCTGTTTTCTTGTCTCAGTCATTACAAGGATTTGGGCATTTAACATTTTAGATATTTTCTC